>NW_020949602.1:6802548-6869956 GCF_900497805.2 Vombatus ursinus
TAGATAGATAGATAGATAGATAGATAGATAGATAGATAGATAGATAGATGGATAATAGATAGATGGATAGATAGATAGAAAGATAGATAGATGGAACAGAGTGAGTTGAAGATGGAGGGGTGATATCTGGAAAATAAAATTAAGGGGTGAGAGAGGATTATACTGGGAGAAGGAGAAAGGAAGAAGTACAATGAGGTAAAATATCTTAAAACAGACAAGAAAAAGTTTTTACAGAGGAGGGGAAATGGGGGAAGGTGAGAGGAAATGAGTGAATCTTATTCTCATAGGATTTGGCTTAAGGAGGGAATAACATACACAATGGGGTATGGAAATCTATTTTACCCTACAGGAAAATAAGGAGGGAAGGGGACAAGAGAGCAGGGGTTGATAGAGGGGAGGGCAGATTGGGGGAGGGGATAATCAAAAGCAAACACTTCTGAAGAGGGACAGGGTCAAAGGAGAGAATAGAATGAATGGGGGGTGGGATAGGATGAAGGGAAATATACTTAGTTTTTCACAACAGTACTACTATGGAAGTGTTTTGCATGACTACACATCTATAACCTGTGTCAAGATGCTTGCCTTTTCAATGGGGGTGAGTGGGGACGAGGAATGGAGAGAATTTGTAACCCAAAGTTTTAAAAACACATGTTAAAAATAAAAAAATAAAATAAAAAAATAATTCTTAAAAAAAAAGAACAACTCGGAGTTTAAGATTGGGAAGGACTTAGAGGTCAAAAACTGAACCATTAGTAAATTCATTGGAGTGGGTAGAACATAAGCTCCCAGAGGACAAGGGTAGTTTTACTTTTGTTTTCTTAATCTCTAGCCCCTACTATAGCACCTTGCACTCAGCAGGCACTTACAAGATGCCTGTTAATTGATTGATTGATTCTTTCCCACTGACACCCATCAAAGTCCTTTTGAAACTCAATAAGTGGTCATTGAGAGAGAACAGGAAAAGTCAATCAATGTTGTTGCCAATTTGGTCATGAGCTTCTCTGAACCTGGCAAGACTTGTTTTCACATCAAAGACACTCCGAGAGTCTATCACCACACCCTTATCTGAAGCCATTACAGCTTGGTCAGGCCCAAGAATTCTGGTCTTCTGTTTCAAGGACCTCAGACAATAAAGGACTTCAAGTTGATAGCATATGCTGACTATTTTCAGAAGCCAAGGATATTTAGATTTCAAAAAGAAAAAAAAATTTGACATGATGGGTAAGACATCATAAGGGCTAATGACTGGGTTTAGATACCACCCTTGACCTCTATCGGGACCCAGTCTCTGAACCTTTTCTAAGATTAAGTTTCTGCATATGGAGTAACTATGTCAAAAGGGTGTGCTGAGAATTCCTTGGGATAACACATGCAAAGTTTTCTACAAATGTGCAAGGGCTATATCAGTCTTACCTGGGAGGCAGGAATATTTTACATAGAGACCCAGCATCAGCATCAGCATTATAAAGACCTGAGTTCATGTCTCACCCTGACCCATGCCAGCTGTATGACTCTTGCCAAAGCACGTAACTTTTGAAAATCCCAAGTAAGAGGTCTTCAGTGGGTTACTCCTGAATCTGTGCTTGGCCCTGGGCTGTCTAACACTTTATCAATGACTTGAATAAAGGCACAGATAGGGTACTTAACTGATTTTCAGTCAACACTAAGTTGGGAAGGGTAAGTGGGTGATGAAGGCAACCAAAAACCATTCGATGGGCTATGATTGGGCCAAATGCAACAAGGTGAAATTCAAAAGGGATAAATGTAAAGTCTCACACTAAAATAACAAATAATAACAACAACAACAATTCCACAACTACACTTGCTAAGACTAAAAGATCTGGCTTTTGGCAACTTGGTTTTCTTTTCTTTAAATTTAGATAATGGCATTTCATTATAATCAGTTTCCTTTATAACACTATTTTAAACCATGATTCTGAGGGAGTGTCCATTGGTTTCACCAGACTGACTACCAGAGGGGTGCAGGACACAAAAAGATGTAGCAATCTTTAGATAGGGGTTGAGTAGACTGCACCTAATATGAGCCAACAGGATAATATGTCAAGTTAAAAAAAATCACTGTTAGTGTTTGGAGAACTGCATTGAAAGGAATATTACTGGGATGTTGGCAACATAATATTAACACCCAGGATTGATCAATAAGGGAAATGATCGTCAGAGACTTAGGATGGTTTGTCTAAAGCCTTAAGATCAGAGTCAGAGTCATGGTCCACAGGTTCTTAACCTCTCGTGTGTGTGTGTGTGTGTGTGTGTGTGTGTGTGTGTGTTGTTGTTGTTGTCTCCCCACTGTTAGTGTGGTGAATCCTATGCCTTCCTTCTCAGAAGAAAGTTTTTAAATGCATAAAACAAAATATGTAGGCTTATAAAGGAAATCAAGTATATTAAAATGCAGTGATGAAAAATGTTTTTACTAAAATTGACTGTCCCAAGTTTAAGTACTTCTGATTCTACATTTTAAAGGGACCTCAGAGGCTGCCTATGCAATTCCTGCCAGTCTATTAATGAACATTTATTAAGTACTTTGTGCCAAGTACTATGCTAATGGGACTGGGTGTACAAAATAGTGGGGATACAAAAAAGCAAAAGACAGTCTCTCAAAGACTTCTCCTATCACTTTATAGATAATAATAATGATAATAATAAATAATTGACAGTTATATAATGCTTAATGTGTGCCAATCACTGTGGGAAGCACTTCACAATTATTATCACATGGCATCAGAATAAAAGCAGTTAAGTCAGAAGGTACCTCAGCAGCCATCTAATCCTGACCACATAAAATGTCAACAATGACACACCCCACACGTGATGAGCATATGACTTTCTCCAGGTCCCACAAGTCAGAAGGGAAATGTGAACCCAGGCCCTCTAAGCCCCAAACCAGACTTTCTTTCCATTGCAAGAGGTTGCTTCCCAAGTAGCCCCAGAGCAGGGACGGACAACCAGGCTTGTGGCTGCCCAATCCAGCACATTTCCCAGGGTCCCAGGGTCCCAGTTCCCATGCCCACTCACAGCCAGTGGATTCCTGCCCTCCCATCTCACTCCTTACCTTTTGAATAATTATTTGGGGGTTTTTAAAGTCCATCTGGAATAAGTTGCCCAATATGGGCAGCCCAGGAGGGCCAGGGGGGTAGTTGTGATGCTGCCTCCTCCTCTGCAGATACTGTGCCAGGATGAGGAAGGTGGCAGAGAAGAGAAGGAGGGTCTGCAGGGAGGCTCTTTCCCAAAGGGAAGGGAGTACAGTTCCCAGAGAGAGCTGCATCTTTCCCCAGCTCTGACACCAAGGCTAAACAAGCCATGCTCCTCCTCCCTCCTCTTCCTGCAGCAACAGCTGTGGCTCTGGGCCCACCCAGAGCAGGGTTCATGTAAGGGACAAAGCTCAAACTCTGTTTGTCCCCTTGGAGCTGCTGCCTGGTCTTGCTTTATCAACCAGCAGTGAGAGCTCCAGGAAGTGCTAACCTCCCCTCTGTGCCCCAGCCCTTGGCCCTCTGCCTTTGGCCAGGCCTGCTTTCTGGGAGTAAACATGCCCCTCCTACCATCCCTCCTCTCCCCTTAAAGAAATCTGGGCTTGTTTACTGGGAACCAAAGAGACAACTTGGCCAGAACAGCCTGGGAAAGACTCCACACGCAGACAGACCCACCCAGTGGGGCCCAAATCACAGGGCCAACCTTTTGAGACAAGAAGGGACCCAGAATGTCACCCTCTTTTTTAGGATAATATGCTGCCATGATTGCCTTTGATCTAAGAGAGAAGGCCAGATGACCATCCTTTTATTAACAATTGTGCTGGCTAAATTAATAAAATGATTAAATTACTCAGAAACTGTCTCTCATACTTTTTTTTTTTAACATCCACAGACCCTAAGTCCAGGGCTTGAAATGGCCAAGGTTATACAGGTAGTGATTTGCAGGGGGGAGATGTAAGGCCAGGTCCTCTGACTTGAACCCAGAGACTCTGACTCCAAACCCAGTGGTCTGTCCACTGCACCACCCTACTTCCAGATAAGAGCACCCCTTGAGATTGTGCTATAAGAGGAAGAACTGAAGGACATGGGGATGCTTGGCCTGTAGGAGAGTGTGAGTATTTAGGGAGAGAGGCCTGGACATGGAGCTGACTTCACTTCTTTGAACAGTTGCTAAGTGAAAGAAGCTTTGTCCTCTTTGGTGCAAAAAGGTAGAATTAGGAAAAATAGGTTATTTAGGCTTCACACAATAGGGGGAAACCCCAATTTACAACTAAAGCTGTCCAAAATCAAAAGGGATTGCTTCTCTGAAACTCACATTTCCTCAATAACCTTGCCCTGGGGGACCTCCCTCCGAGCTCTGACTGGAGAAGGTAGTGGGTGGACATTAAAGAGTTTCTCCTAGATCCTCCATTTAGGGAGAGAGCCCAGGACAGCCATCTTATCATTTCTCACCTGACTTCAGGACTTCATCTTAGTCCCTCTCCCTTGCCTCTCATCCCCCACTACAACTCTTTCTAATGGGCTTTCTTTCTCTGTTAGATAGTGAATCTTCTTCGTATCTGTATTTGCAGTACCTGGCACATAGCCTACTATGTAACTTAACAAAAGTTAATGTGCTGAATGCTTCTAAAAGTAAGGGGTTCCTTCTGATTTGCGTTCTTCAAGTAGAGACTGGATTACCATTGGGAAGCTAAGTTTTAGTGGGGAGTCTTTAATCAATTAATAAACATTTGTCATGTGCCTACTGTGCTAAGTCTTGGGGATACAAAAAGAGGCAAAGGACCATCCCAGCCCTCAGAGAGCTTATAGTCTAATATGGGAGAAAACATAGAAACAAATACATATAAAACAAGCTCTAAATATGATAAATAGGACATCATTAATGGAAGGAAGGCACTAGAATTAAGAAGGGTTGGAGAAAGCTTTCTATGGAAGATGGGATTGAGACTTAGGTGTGGCTAACTAGATCCCCTTGGAGATTGTATTAACTTGTGACTCCCTTGACTACAAGCCATCTGTTAATTAATCAATCCACAAGCATTTATCAATGGCTGACATTTCTATGATGCTTTAATGTTTGTAAAGTGCTTAACATATATTTTCTCATGTCATCCTCACAATAATCATAATAATCCTCACAATAATAATAATAATGCTATTACTATTCCTATTTTATAGATGAAGAAACTGTGCATTTACCCCTGTCTCACAATGATGACATGACTTTGCTCCTTATCCAGGCTGACCATTCTATTTCTTCAAGTGACCCAATTCCTTCCCTTCTCTCCTATGAGTGTCCCCACTGTGTCATTTATTCTCTCTCTCTCTCTCTCTCTCTCTCGCTCTTTCTTACTGTCTACAAGCATGCCATATATTTTCCATCCTCAACCAATCCTCATGATGCTTCTACCCCATTAACTATCATTCTATATCTCTTTTGCAATTTGTAGTTAACCTCAAAAAGGCCGTCTACAATAGGGGTTTCCACTTTGCTTCGTCTCACTCTCTTCATAATCATTTATAATTCAGCTTCCAACCTTTTCATTCCCTAAAAGCAGCCCCTTCCAAATAACTAATGGTCTCCTGGTGACCAAATTTTTTTCAATCCCTGAAAGGTTTTTTATTAAACTATTTAGTATTTTATTTTTCCCCATTTACATGTAAAAACAATTTTTAAAAATTGTAACTTGCAACTCTTGAGAACTGTATTGTTATTACACCATGTTAAAGGAGTATACATAAAGGGGGTGGATATAAGTTGACTTTGATGTAATGATAAAAAAAAATCTAATGAAGTGGATTAAAAGGATCCAAGTAAGTGGATTAGTCTGATCTAAGAAAATGTGCAAAGAAAGGAGGAGGCAGACAATGGTGAATTACATTACAGGAAAAGACACAAAAACCTATTACAGCAGAGGGAAAGAAGGGAGGGGGATGAGCATTGTTTGAACCTTACTCTCATCAGATTTGGCTCAAGAAGGGAATAACATAATCAGTTAGGTATAGAAGTCTAACTTGCCCTATAGGCAGTAGGAGGTAAAAGGGGAAAGAAAAAGGAGATAGGATAAAAGGGAGGAAAGAAGCAGTAAGGGTAAAGTGAAAGAAAAGGGAAGGGGATAATGGAAGGGAGGAGGGACTGATGGAGGTGGTGGTCAAAAGCAAATAACTAGTGAGGAGGGAAAAGGAGAAAGGACAAAGAAAAGCATAAATGGGGGGAAAGGATGGAGAGGAAGACAAAGATAGTAATCATAACTGTGAATGTGAATGGGATGAACTCTCCCATAAAAGGAAGCAGATAGCAGAATAGATTAAAAACCATAATCCTATAATATATTGTTTACAGGAAACCCATTTGAAAAAGAGTGACACATAAAGGGTAAAGGTAAAAGACAAGCTGAATAAATTATTCTTCAGCTGAAGTAAAAAAAAAAGTAGGGGTAGCAATCCTGATCTCAGACAAAGCAAAAGCAAAAACAGATCTTATCAAAAGAGATAAAGAGAGAAACTACATCCTGCTAAAAGGCAGCATAGACAATGATGTAATATCATTACTAAACATATATGCACCAAATGGTATAGCATCCAAATTCTTAGAGGAGAAGTTCAGGGAGTTACAGGAAGAAATAGACAGCAAAACTATACTAGTTCGGGACCTCAACCTCCCCTTCTCTGAACTAGATAAATCTAAGCACAAAATAAACAAGAAAGAAGTTAAGGAGGTGAATAGAACATTAGAAAAGTTAGATATGATAGACCTCTGGAGATAACTGAATGGAGATAGAAAGGAATATACTTTTTTCTCGGCGGTACATGACATATACACAAAAATTGACCATGTACTAGGGCATAAAAACCTCACAATCCAATGCAGAAAGGCAGAAATATTAAATGCATCCTTTTTAGATCATGATGCAGTAAAAATTATATGTAATAAGGGGTCATGGAAAGATAGACTAAAAAAAATTTGGAAACTAAGTAATGTAATCCTAAAAAATGATTGGGTTACACAACAAATCATAGAAACAATCATTTCATTCAAGAGAATGATAATAATGAGACAACATACCAAAACTTATGGGATGCAGTGAAAGCAGTTCTTAGGGAAAGTTTTATATCTCTAAATGCTTACACAAATCAAACAGAAAAAGAAGAGATCAATGAATTGGGCATACAACTAAAAGAAAAAACTAGAAAAAAGAACAAATTAAAAATCCTCAATTAGACACCAAATTAGAAATATTGAACTCCAAAGGAAAAAATCAATAAAATTGAAATTAAGAAAACTATTAAACTAATAAAGACAACTAAGAGCTGGTTTTATGAAAAAAAAACAATAAAATAGATAAACCTTTGGTTAATTTAATTAAAAAAAAGAAAGAAGAAAACCAAATTACTACTATCAAGAATGAAAAGGGTGAAGCTACCACCAAGGAAGAGGAAATTTAAACAATAATTAGGAACTATTTTGCCCAACTGTATGCCAACAAATTTGACAAACGTAGTGAAATGGATACATATTTAAAAACATATAAATTGTCCATGTTAACAGAAGAGGAAGTAAAATACTTAAATAACCCCATCTCAGAAAAAAAAGAAATTGAACAAGCCATTGATGAACTCCCTAGGAAAAAAACTCCAGGGCCAGATGGATTTACATGCGAATTCTATCAAACGTTTAAAGAACAATTAATTCCAATACTATGTAGACTATTTGGGAAAATAGGTGAAGAAGGAGTCTTACCAAATTCTTTTTATGATACAAATATGGTGCTGATACCTAAACCAGGAAGAGTCAAAACAGTGAAAGAAAATTATAGACCAATTTCTCTAATGAATATAGATGCAAAAATTTTAAATAAAATATTATCAAATTAATTACAGCAACTTATCACAAGAACAATACACTATGACCAGGTAGGATTTATACCAGTAAAGCAGGGCTGACTCAAAATTAGGGAAACTATTAGCATAACTGATCATATCAACAACAAAACTAACAGAAACCACATGATCATCTCAATAAATGCAGAAAAAGCTTTTGACAAATTACAATGCCCATTCATGTTAAAAACACTAGAGAGCACAGGATAAATGGAGTCTTCCTTAAAAAAATAAATAGCATCTGCCTAAAATCTTCAGCAAGCATCATATGTAATGGGGACAAGCTAAAAGCATTTCCAGTAAGATCTGGGGTGAAACAAGGATTTCCATTATCACCACTGTTGTTCAATATCATACTGGAAATGTTAGCTTTAGCAATAAGAAAAGAAAAAGAAATTGAAGGTATTAGAATAGGCAAAGAAGAAACAAAGATATCACTTTTTGCAGATGACATGATGATATACTTAGAGAATCCTAGAGAATCAAGTAAAAAAACTACTTGAAATAATAAGCAACTTTAGCAAAGTTGCAGGCTATAAAATAAACCCACATAAATCATTGGCATTTCCATATGTTACCAACAAAGCCCAACAGCAAGAAATAGAAAGAGAAATTTCATTTAACCTTACTATAGACATTATAAAATATTTAGGAGTTTACCTCCTGAAACCAACCCAGGAACTCTATCAACACAATTACAAAACACTTTTTACAAAAATAAAGTTAGATTTAAATAATTGGAACAACATCAGTTGCTCACATGTAGGCCGAGCTAATATAATAAAAATGACAATTTTACCTAAGCTAATTTACTTATTCAGTGCCATACCAATCAAACTACCAAAAATTATTTTATACAGTTAGAAAAAATAATAACAAGATTCATCTGAAAGAACAAAAGGTTCAGAATATCAAGGGAACTAATGAAAAGAAATGAAGGGGAAGGTGGACTAGCTATTCCAGATCTTAAATTGTTTTATAAAGCAGAAATCATCAAAACTGCTTGCTACTGGCTAAGAAATAGAGTGGTGGATCAGTGGAATAGGTTAAGTATGCAGGACACAGTAGTCAATAACTATAGTAATCTATTATTTGATAAACCCAAAGACCTCAGCTTCTGGGATAAGAACCCACTCTTTGAAAAAAACCACCGGGAAAACTGGAAAAGAATATGGCAGAAACTAAGCATAGACCAAAATCTCACACCATATCCAAAATAAAGTCAAAACGGGTTCATGATTTAGATATAAAGGTTGATAGTATAAGCAAACTGGGAGAGCAAGTAATAGTTTACCTATCAGATCTATGGAGAACAGAAGAATTCATGACCAAACAGGAGATAGAGAACATTGTGAAACAAAATGGATAACTTTGATTATAATAAATTAAAAAGTTTTTGCACAAACAAAGGCAATGCAACTAAGATTAGAAGGAAGGTAGAAAATTGGGAAAGAATTTTTACAACCAGTGTTTCTGATAAGGGCCTCATTTCTAAAATATATAGAGAGGTAAGTCAAATCTATAAGAATGCAAGTAATTCCCCAATTGATAAATGGTCAAAGGATATGAACAGGCAGTTCTCAGATGAAGAAATTAAAGCCATCTATAGTTGTATGAAAAAATGCTCTAAATCACTATTGATTAGACAAATGCAAATCAAAACAACTCTGAGGTATCACATCACACCTATCACGTTGGCCAACATGACAAAACAGGAAAATGATAAATGTTGGAGAAGATGTGGGAAAACTGGAACACTAATGCATTGTTGGTTGAGTTGTGAAATGATCCGACCCTTTTGGAGAGCAATTTGGAACTATGCCCAAAGGGCTATCAAAATAACACTTCTAGGGCTATATCCCAAAGAGATCATACAAATGGGAAAAGGACCCACATGTACAAAAATATTTATAGCAGCTCTTTTTGTGGTGGCAAAGTATTGGAAATTGAGAGGATGCCCATCAATTGGGGAATGGCTGAGCAAGTTGTGGTATATTAAAGTAATGGAATACTATTGTGCTAAAGGAAATAATGAACAGGCTGACTTCAGAAAAACCTCAGAAAGACTTGCATGGTCTGATGTTGAGTGAAATGAGCAGAACCAAGAGAACACTGTACACAATAACAGTCACATTGTGAGATGACTAATATTGATAAACTTAACCCTTCCCAGCAATACAAGGATCTTAGATATCTTCAAAGACCTCGTGATGAAAAATGCTATGTTTAATAGGAATGTATATGTATAGCCTATATCAGATTGTGTGCAGTCTTGGGAAGGGTGGTGGGGAGGAAGGGGGAGAAAAATTTTAAACTCAAAAGCATATGGAAGTGATTGTTGATAAATCAAAATAAATGAATAAAAAATTTTAAAAAATGTTTTTTTTAAAACTCTGAAATACAAATTCTCTCCCTTCCCCACCCCCCCACATCCCCCATTCAGATGTCAAGCAATTCCATATAGATTATACATATGTAGCCCTGCAAAGCATATTCAAAATAGTCATGTTGTGAAAGAAAACAGACAAGAAAAAAAAAACCTCAAGAAAAATAAAGCAAAAAAAAAAGTATGCTTCAATCTGTATTTAGACACAACAGTTTTTCTCTGGAGATGAATGACATTTTTCATTATAAGTCCTTTAGGGCTGTCTTGATCATTTTATTGCTGACGATAGCTAAGTCATTCATGGCTGATCATCTTACAATAGTAATAATAATAATATTATTATAACATAGTAATCTTACAACTGTTACTTTGTACACAGTGCATTTCACTTTGAATAAGCTCATGCAAGTCTTTCCAGGTTTTTCTGAAAGCATCCTACTCATCATTTCTTATAGTACAATAGTATTCCATCATAATCACATTCCACAACTTGTTCACCCATTCTCCAATTGATGGGGATCGTCTCAACTTGTAATTCTTTACCCTCAGAAAAGAGCAGCTATCAATATTTCTGTATACATATGTCCTTTTCCTTTTTGTTTTTATCTCTTTTGGGACACAGAGTTAGCAGTAGTATTGTTAGGTCAAAGGATATGCATTGTTTTATAGCCCTTTGAGCATATATCCAAAATGTTCTACAGAATGGTTGAATTAGTTCACAATTCCACCAATAGTGCATTAGTGTCTCAATTGTCCCACTTTTTTTCATATGGCTACAGATAGCATCATTTGAAAGCTGATCATATCTTTTGATCATTTATCAATGGGGAATGGCTCTTATTTTTGTGAATTTGAATTAGTTCTCTATATGTTTGAGAAATGAGGACTTTATCAGAGAAACATGCTTCAATTTTTTCTGTTACTATTGCCAACTTTATTTCCCTCCATCCTATTCCCCCTATTTATTCTATTCTCTCTCTCATCCTGTCCCTCCTCAAAAGTGTTTTGCTTCTGATTACCCCCTCCCTGCTCTCCTTTCTGTTACCATCCCCTCCTTCTTTTATACTCTTTCCCTCCTACTTTCCTATAAGGTAAGTCAAATAGATTTCTATATCCATTTGAGTGTATATATTATTACCTCTTTGAGACAATTCTGATAAGAGCAGGGTTCACTCATTCCCCCTTACCTCCCACCTCTTCCCCTTCATTACAAAAATCTTTTTTCTTGCCTCTTTTATGTGAGATAATTTCGGGTGGCCAAATCTAACTGCCTTCTCTTAATCCTCATTTTCACTGACCTCTCTGGAGGCTTTCATACCATGGATCACTCTTTCCTCTTTGATGCTGTTTTCTCTCTAGGTTTTCAGAACACTCATCTCTCTTTGATCTCCTCCAACATCTCTGACCACTCTTCTGTCTCCTTTGCAGATAATGCCCTCTAACTAGAGATGTCCCTCAGGGTTCTATCCTGGGCCCTCTTCTCCTCTCCCTCTATACTATTTCAGTTGGTGGTCTCATCTTCTCCCATGATTTAATTACCATCCCTCAGCTGACAATTCTCAAATCTGTCCATCCTGCCCCAATTTCTCTGCTGAGCTCTCATCTCATATCTCCAATCAGTTTTTAGAAATCTCAAACTGGGTGCTCAATAGACATCTTCAACTGAACTCATTGTCTTTCTAAACCCTGCCCCACCTCAGAATTTCCCTGTTAATGTCAAGGCCCATTACCTAGGAGTCGTCCTGGCTTCCTCACTATGCCCACTTATCCTGATCTTTGTCATTTGTGGTTCTTTAGAGAACCCCTAGATGAGATTTTCCCATTTATACGCAGACTCAGAATTGTACCATTCAAATAGGCTCCACATGTCAGGGCTCTTTCCTCATTATTCCCAATATTTGGAGAAGAGGGCAATACTATCCAAAAAGCACAATCTCAAAGGGACCTCCATGCCCCTCCCTAATTATCAACCCTCTCCATTTATCCTAAATCAAAGTTCACTCTAAGGGTAAAGAAGCCAATTCCCCAGGGATCAATGTCCAGATTCATTTATAAACTGCCAGTAAACCACTTCTACTGTCCACACCCAACATCCACTCAATAACACCCATTATCATTCTCTTGTTCTCATATCAGTATTTAATTTCAGTTTTCCACAGACACTCAATAATGTATGCATACAATACCAGGGAATATCCTGACTGCTTCTTAATGTGTTTTGGGAATGGGGTGGGTTTGGGATACAGAATTAACAGCTCTATTTCTAAACATAAGGCCCCACTGAGCCTGTCACATGGTTGTACATTTTTTGGACTAGAATTGTGATTTTATTGCTATAGGAAACTCTGTGTACTGAAAAGCAGATTTAGACCTGATCTGCATATCATAACCATACAAAGCCAACAGAAACACTGAATGTTTGTGACTTGCCCAGGGACTGGCATTCACTCCTGTCCGGAGTCCTCTTCTCTTTTCTCCCTAGACTATTTCACTTGTTGATTTCCTTGGCTCCCATGGATCCAATGATCATCTCTTAACTGATAGTTTTCAAATCTATTTATCCAGCCCTGACCTCTCTCTTGACTTCTAATCACATGTATCCAAGTGCTTGGTGGAGATCTGAAACCAAATGACCTCTAGACATCTTTGATTCAACCTATCCAAAATGGAACCCATTATCTCCCCCCCACCCCAAAAAAATGTTTCCTCTCATCTTAATTTGCCTGTTACTGCTGAGGGTGCCACCAACCAAGTCACCTAAGTTCTCTACCTGGACATCTTCCTTAACTCCTCACACACTCCCACTCCCATATCCAGTCTGGCAGAGTTTAAGTTATTTGCTCATGGTTACACATCTATTAGGTTTTTGAGGCCAGATTTGCACTCAATCAGGTCTTCCTGACTTCAGGCTCTGTGCACTCTGGCAGCACCTAGCTGAAGAGAAGTGATATGTTATAAGCCTCCATCTTTATCATATTGCCTGATTATAGGTATTACTCAAGGCTCTGAGCTGGTCTCTCCAGTCTTCCCTCTCCACACTTTCTCTAGGCACATGTATCCACTCCCCTCGCTTTAGTTAAGCCATCTGTACAGATGACTTGTATCTAACTGTGAGGCACCAGTGTCTCCCATGAGCTTTAGTCCTGGATCAGTAATTATATATTCAAACTGGATGTTTTGCATGCAATTCAAGCTCAATGCTTCAGAAAGAAAACTCATAATCTTCCTCTCCTCTCAAGCATTCCCCATTCTCAACTTTTTTTTTATGGTCAAAGATATCACCATCCTGTGATGAATGAAAAGTTTGAGAGACATAATTTCTGGTTAATTAATAATAATTTATTAATTATAGATAGAAAGTAATTAACAGATTGAGGTCAATGATTTTCTCTCATGAACCAAAGATGAACCTTGGGGCTGCTGGATGTTTAAAAACCAGTGGAAGAGTGGGTGTTCTCAACAGGTGGAAATCAATCCATTGGTTAACAATTAATGAGAGAATGAGTATCATAATGAGATGTGAGCTTACTCTAATGAGTGGCTGTGGGAAGTGACTTTGATTATGTCACTCTTGGACAAAGAGACTCATATCTACCCAAACCACCTTTGCCTCAGGCAATCTAGACAAAAGGATCTATTCTTCACCTGGTATTACCTGAGATGGACAATGGTTGGGTTATGATAAGAATTCCATCAAGATAAGATGGTCTTTACCCTTTAATCAGAACTAAGCTTTCCCATTTGTATGACTGGGTCAAGCCCAAGATTGAATCCAATTTCATCATCAGGCCTTTTTTTCAGAGGTTAACTTGACCTAGTAACTAAATGAGGAAACAGAAGGGGGAAAAAGCCTGGATCCCCCATGTTAATGTAGGAAATGTGGTTGGGAATGTTGCTTCTGCATATCACTCATCAAGGTGATGAGTAGCTGCTGGGGTATTGACCACTGTAGGTTCTTGACAAATAAATGCAGGGAATGGGAGACATAATTAGGGGCAGAGACTCAAGTGGGGAAATTAAGAGCTCCAGATAGGTTGTAAAACCTGCATTACCCAGCCAGTGGGGAAACAGGGGAAGGAACTGTGATTTGGGCCTAGGAATAAAAGCTTTGCTCTCCCTTCTGTAAGGTGTTCCCAATGATGGGACATCTAGCCTTGCTAGGCAATTAATAAAAAAAAAAGTTTGTTTTTTTTTCTGGTTCACCAATGGCTTCTTGGAACTTTTGTTGCTAACATTAGTTATTGTTACTAATAATTTCCCTTTGATTTTATTGTGAGATGCAGTGTCTGCAATAAATCATTAACTGATAAAGCGACACTTCATCAAGGGTTTTCTGTTGTTGTTATTTTACCTATGGGGCTTATGAGGGGAAACAATGGGTGGGGAAAAGGGAGAGAGATTGACAGACACAATGACATGACCCCCTGGGGGCAGTCTCTTTTGGTAAGCAGGCCTTATAGATAAAAGGCATGTAGGTGAAAACTAAACAATTAAAAAATTGTGCATTGCATAGATCCAACATATCTTAAGACTTGGACATCTCATCTCATGCAGCTGTCTGGTTCTCTGGAAACACCTCTTGATGTAGCTCTCTGGTCTGGGTAGGGTCTCAACAGTTTCCAGCTGACTGGCTTCTCAGCTTCAAGTCACTTGTAGAGATCCCCTTCTCTGCTAAAAGTCTTTAAAAAATGTTCTTAACACAATTTAAAATTTACCATTTACCAATAAACAGGTTGCATAGTGAAAGTTAGCTGAATCCTGATGACCATTCTAATAAGAAAATCAAATTGGGGAATCTTTTAGACCAGAGAATTTACATTTTTAAGTTAGCCAATTTTTATGTTGATATATTCAAGAAACTTAAATACAGACTGAAAAATTAGACAACTCTAAACCCAATTTTTTATTTGTCATTGTTAATTCCCTCATTTGGAGGATGAGATTCTGTGAAAGAACTAATAACAACACTTTCTGTAAGATGACCTTTAATAAATAATAAATTTTCTTAGCAATTGGTATATTAACTACAATAGTAATAAAAGCTGTTGGGATGGAATGAATAAATACACAGAGTAATCAATTTCAATACAATGCTTACTAAAAAAGCTGGTTAACATAAAACATTTTCAATTTCTAGTCATGTTCAAATGAATAACCCTTACTAAGAGGAGATATCTTTTCTTTGAAAACTTTTAAATATATATGTATATATGTATTATATTATAAATGTTCAATCATGTAAAACATTTCCATATTAATCATTTTTACAAGAAAATTCAAATAAAAAATAAGAAAAAATAAGAAAATGTAAAACAGCATGCTTCAGTCTATATTTAGACAATATTATTTCATTCCCTGTAGGTAGATAATAAGCTTCATGATTAGTCCTATGGGATTGTCTTGGATCATTGTATTACTGAGAATAGCTACACCATTCCAAGTTTTTCTTCATACTGTATTGCTATTGCTACGTACAACATTCTCCTGGTTCTGCTTTACTTCACTTTGCATCAGTTCATGTACATTTTTTCCAGGCTTTTTTTGAAATCATCCTGCTTGTAATTTCTTATAGTACAGTAATATTTGATCACAATCATACCTCAGCTTGTTTAGCTGTTCCCCAATTGATGGGCATCACTTCCATTTCTAATTCTTAGCTATTACAAAAAGTGCTGCTATAAATATTTTTTCTGCAAATAGTTCCTCTGTCCCTCCCTTTTTGATGTATTTGGGGTACAGACCTAGCAGTGGTATTGCTGGATCAAAGAGTATGCACATTTTTAAAGCCCTTTGGGCTTACTTCCAAATTGCTCTCCAGAATGGTTAGATCAGTTCACAACTCCACCAACAAAGCACCAGTGTCTCAGTTTTTCCATTTCTCCTCCAACATCCATTTTCCTTTTCTTCATATTAATCAATCTGATAGGTGTGATGTGGTTCCTCAGAATTGTTTTAATTTGAATCTTTCTATTCAATAATGATTTTGAGATTTTTTCATGTGACTATAGATAGCTTTAATTTCTTTGTCTGAAAACTGCCTGTTCATATCCTTTGACCATTTATCAATTGTGGAATTACTTGCATTTTTATAAATTAGACTTAGTTCTCTACATATTTGACCAATGAGGACTTTAACTGAGATTTGTTGTAAAATTTTCCCCAGCTTTTTGCTTTCCTTTTAATTTTGGTTGCATTAGTTTTGTTTGTGCAAAACCTTTTAAATTTTATATTATCAAAATTATCTGTTTTACATTTTGTAATACTCTCTATATTTTCTTTGGTCCTAAATTCTTCCCTTATCCATAGATCAGACAATTAAACTATTTCATGCTCTGCTAATTTGCTTATGGCATCACATTTTATGTCTAAATCATGTATCCATTTTGACTTTATCATGGTATGTGGTGTGAGATGTTGGTCTATACCTAGTTTCTGTCATACTGTTTTCCAGCATTCCCAGCAGTTTTTGTCAAATAATGAATTTTTGTTTCAAAAGTTTGACTTTGGGGGTTTGTTATATGCTAGGTTACTATGGTCATTTACTATAACGTAATTTGTAACTGAACTAATCTACTGATCCACCACTCTATTTCTTAGCTAGCACCAGATTGTTTTGATAATTACTTCTTTATAATACAATTTGAGATCTGGTATGGGTAGACCACCATCTGTCACCTTTTTTTTTTCATTGATTTCCTTAATATCCTTGATCACTTCTTCTTCAATGTTATTGTTATTTTCCTACCTCTATAAAATAATTTTGGTAGTTTGATTGGTATGGTACTGAATAAATAGATTCATTTAGAGAAAATAATCATTTTTATTTTATTGTTTCAGCCTACCAATGAACAATTGATATTTTTCAAATGTTTAGATCTGACTTTATTTTTGTGAAAAGTGTTTTGTAACTTTGTTTACATATCCCCTGGGTTAGTCTTGGCAGTTCGAATCCCAAATGTTTTATTACAGTTATTTTAAATTGAATATCTCTTCCTATTTCTTGCTGCTGGACTTTGTTGGTAATATAGAAAAATATTGATTTATGTGGGTTTATTTTGTATCTTGCAGCTTATCTAAAGTTGTTAATTATTTCAAGTACTTTTTTAGTTGTTTCTCTAGGATTCTCTAAGAATACCATCATATCATCTTCAAACAGTAAAAGTTTTACTGCCTCATTGTATATCTTAATTTTTCAGACTTATTTTTCTTAGCTTATTACTATAAGTAACATAGTAGTGATTATGGACATCCTTGCTTCACTCCTGATCTTACTGGGAAAGCTTCTAACTTATTCCCATTACAAATAATGCTTGCTGATGGTTTTAGATAAATATTACTTATCATTTTAAGGTAAGCTCCATTTATTCTTATGCTCTCTAGTGTTTTTTTTTAATAGGAATCAGTGCTGTATTTTGTCAGAGGCTTTCTCTGCATCTTCTGAGATAATTATATGATTGTTGTTGGTTTTGTTATTGATATGGTCAATTATGCTGATAGTTCTCCTAATATTGAACCAGCCCCATCTTTTTGGTAAAAATCCCACCTGATCATGGTGTATGATCCTGCTGATAGATTGCTGTAATCTACTTGCTAGTATTTTATTTTAATTTTTTACATCAATATTCATTAGGGAAGTTGGTCTATAATTTTCTTTCTCTTTTTTGCCTCTTCTTATTTTAGGTATCAGCACTATATCTGTGTCATAAAAGAAAATTTGTATGGTTCTTTCTTTGCCTATTTTTCCAAATAACTTAGATAGTATTGTGATTAATTGTTCTTTAAGTGTTTGGTAGAATTAATTGATGAATCTGTCTAGGCTTGGGATTTTTTCTTAAGAAGTTCATTGATGGCTCGTTCAATCTTGTTTTGTGAGTTTTTTTTAAGTATTCTATTTTTTTTTGTTAATATTCATCCATTTCATTTGGATTGTCAAGTTTATTGGCATATAATTGGACAAAATAGCTCCTAATTGTTTAATTGCCTCTTCATTGGTGGTGAATTCACTTCTTATACTTTTCTAAACAAGTAATTTGGTTTTCTTTTTTTCTTTTTTAAAATCAAATTAACAAATGATTTATCTGTTTTATTTCTTTTTTCCATAAAACCAGCTTCCAGTTTTATTAATTTCAAATTTGTTAATATCTCCTTTGATTTTCAGGATTTCTAATTTGGTTTTTAACTGGGGATTTTTAATTTGTTCTTTCACAAGTTTTAGCTCCATACCCAAGTAATTAATCTTATCTTTCTCTATTTTATTGCTGTAAACAATTCAAGATGTAAATTTCCTCTAAGTACTGCTTTGGTTGCATCCCATAAATTTTGGTGTGCTGTCTCATTCTTGTAATTTTATTTAATGGAGTTATGGATTGTTTCTATTATTCTGTGACACTCTTTTTTTTAGTATTAGATATTTTAATTTCCAATTAATTTTAATGTATCGTTCCATTCCTCATTATTGAATGTAATTTTTATTTCGTGATGATCTGAAAGGATGAATTTATTATTTCTGCTTTTCTGTATTTTGTTGTGAGGTTTTTATAACCTAATGGTTCATCATTTTTTTTTGTATAGGAGCCACGTACTACTCTGAAAAAAAGATGTCTTCCTTTGTATTTCCATTAATTTTTCTACAGAAATCTATCATATCTAACTTTTTGAATTTTAGTCACCTCATTAATTTCCTGTTTATTGCTTTGGTTAGATTTTATCTAGTTCTGAGAGAGGAAAGTTGAAGTCCCCCACTAGTATAATTTTATTGTCTATTTCCACCTGTAAGTTATTCAATTTCTCCTTCAAAAATTTAGTTGCTCTAACTTTTGATGCATGTATGATTAATATTGATATTACTTCATTATCTATGGTATATTTCAGCAAGATATAGTTTCCTTCCTTATCCTTTTTAATTAGATTTTTTTTTGTTTTCTCTGAGATCATTATAGCTACTTCTGCATTTTTGACTCCAGTGGAAATATAATGGATTCTGCTCCAGTTTTTTACTTTTACCTGTGTGTGTCCCTCTGATTCAAATGTGTTTCCTGTAAACAACATATTGTAGGATTATGTTTTTATTAAAATTTATTCTGTTATCTACTTCCATTTTATGGGTGAGTTCATCCCATTCACATCTATAGTTACAACAACTAACTGTATTTTCCTCCATGCAACTTTCTCTTGTTTATCCCTCTCTTTCTCTGTTACTGCCACAATGTTCCTCCTCACAAGTGCTTTACTTCTGATCACCTCTGCCAATCTGCCCTCCCTTCTATCAGTCACTCTCTTCTATTATCCTTATCCTTTTTTTTTACAGTTTATAGGGTAAGATAAATTTCTGTATCTTAGTATTCATTTGATTCCCTCTTTGAACCAGTTCTGATGAGAGTAAGTTTAAACTCTGCTTGCCACTCCCCCATATTCTCCTCCATTAAAATAGGTTTTTTATGCCTCTTAAGTGAAATAATTTACCCCTTGCTATCTCCCTCACCTCCTTCCAATGGAATGTTCTTTCTCACCCTTTTATTTTGATTTCTTTGGTTATCATCCCATCAGTCACCTTATATTTATACCTTCTGTCTACATACATTTTTTTTCTAATTGTCTTTTTAGTACTAATGTCCTTAGGAGTTATAAGTATTATCTTGCCCTATAGGAATATAAACAGTTTAAACTTATTGAATTTCTTATGTTTTCTTTTTCTTGTTTCTTTTTTCCCTTGTTATATTTCCTTGGAGTCTTGCATTTGGAGATCAAAATTTTTGTACAGTTATAGCCATATTTCAGACTCTCCTATTCTTTAATATGGAAGCTGTCAAGTCCTGTGTAATCCTGACTGTATCTCCAAGGTATTTGAATTGTATTTTTTTTTTGTTTGCTTTTTTGGTCCCTTAAAGTATTTTCTCCTATCTATGAGCTCTGGAATTAGGCTATCAGGTTTCTGGGAATTTTCATTTTAGAATCTCTTTCAGGTAGTGATTCAATAATTCTTTCAACTTCTATTTTGCCCTCATGTTCTGGTATATCAGGGCAATTTTCTTTGCTAATTTCTTTTTTTTTTCCAGTCTTCTTTTTTTAATTTTTTTAATTAATGGTATTTTTTTTACAATTACATGTAAATATAGTTTTTAACATTCATTTTTATTAGATTTTGAGTGCCAAATGTTTTCTCCCTTCCTTCTTTCCTACCCCCTCCTCAAGATGTCAAGCAATCTGAAATAGGTAATATGTGTACAATCATATTAAATATGTTTCCACATTAGTCATGTTGTGAAAGAAGAATCAGAACACAAGGGAAAACATGAGAAAGAAAAAAAGTGAAAATACTGTGCTTTGATCTGCATTCAGACTCTTTAGTTGTTTCTCTGGATGTGGATAGCATTTTCCATCATGAATCTTTTGGAATTCTAAGATTCTTGCATTGCTGAGAAGAGCTAAGTCTATCAAAGTTGATCATTGCACAGTATTGCTGTTACTGAGTGCAATGGTCTCCTGGTTCTGCTCACTTCACTCTTCATCAATTCATGCAAGTCTTTCCAAGTTTTTCTGAGACCACCCTGTTAGTCATTTCTTATAGTACAATAATATTCTATCATAATCACACACCACAACTTGTTCAGCCACTCCCCAATTGATGGGTATCTCCTCAAGTTCTAATTCTTTGCCCCCAGAAAAGAGCCACTATAAATATTTTTGTGTATATATAGGTCCTTTTATAAGAGTGCTAGTTGCCGGATGAAGTGAGGGTTCACTCCAATGTGGCCTTAGCTTCCAAAGAAGAACCAAGCACCTTACAGACAACTGAAAAGCTGGAATTTTCCTTAAAATGATAAGTAGTATATATGCAAAGCCATCAGCAAACATTATCTGTAATGGGGATAAGCTAGAAACCTTCCCTATACAATCAGGGGTGAAGCAAGGATGCCCATTATTCCCTCTATTATTTAATATAGTACTGGAATTGTTACCTATAGCAATGAGAGAGGGAAAAGAAATTTAAAAGAATTGGAATAGGCAGTGAAGAAACACAACTATCACTCTTTCCAGATGATACGATATTATACTTAGAAAATCTTAGAGAACCAACTTAAAAAAAACTACTTGTCATTATTAAAAATCTATTAAAGATGCAGGATGTAAAATAAACTCACATAAATCATCAGCATTTCTATATATTACCAATAAAGTCCCGCAGCAAGAGATAGAAAAAATTTCATTTAAAGTAACTACAGACAATATAAAACACTTTGGAGTCTACATGCCAAGACAAACCCAGGAACTATATAAACACAACTACAAAACACTTCTCCCACAAATATAGTCAGATCTAAATAATTGGAAAAACATAAATTGCTCATAAGTAGGCCAAGCCAATATAATAAAAATGACAATTCTACCTAAATAAATCTATTCATTCAATGCCATGCCAATCAAAATATAAAAATTATTTTATACAGCTAGAAAAAATAACAGAATTCATCGGGAAGAAAAAAATCTCAAGGACATCAAGGGAATCAATGGAAAAAAATTCCAAAGAAGGTAGTCTAGGTGTATCAGATCTCAAACTGTATTATAAAGTGGTAATTATTAAAATCATCTGGTACTGGTTAAGAAATAAAGTGGTGAATCAGGGAAATGTATTAGGTCCAAATTACATTGTAGTAAATGACCATAGCAATCTAGTATATGATAAACACAAAGATCCAAGCTTTAGGGACAGAAACTCATTATTTGACAAAAACTGCTGGGAAAACTGGCAAACACTATGACAGAAACTAATAAAATACCAACATCTCACAACACATACCAAGATAAGGTCAAAATGGGTACATGATTTAGACATAAAGGGCGACACCATAAACAAATTAAGAGAGCATTGAATACTTTAATTGTCAGATTTATGGATAAGGGAAGAATTTAGAACCAAAGAAGATATAGAGAACATTACAAAATGTAAAATAGATATTTTTGATTGTATAAAGTTAAAGTTTTGCACAAACAAAATCTAATGCCTAATGTGACAAAAAAAAAAGAAAATGTTGGATGTTGAAGGAGATGTCGAAAACTGGGACACTAATGCATTGTTGGAGTTGTCAACTGATCCAATCATTCAGGAGAGCAATTTAGAACTATTCCCAAAATGTTATGAAACAGTGCATACCCCTTGATCCAGCAATACCATTACTAGGTTTCTATCCCAAAGAGTTCTTAAGTATATGAGCATGTACAAAAATATTTATAGCAGCTCTTTTTGTGGTGGCAAAGAATTGGAAATTGATGGGATGCAATCAATTGGATAATGTCTAAACAAGGTGTGCTATATGATTGGAATGGAGTATTGTGCTATAAGAAATGACAAGCAGGATGCATTCAGAAAACCTAAAAAGACTTATATGAGCTGATGCTAAGTCAATTGAACAAAATCAGGACAATGTTGCACACAGTAAAAGTGATATTGTATGCTGAAGAACTGTGAATGATTTAGAAATTCTCAGCAATACAATGATCCAAGACAATCCCAAATGGCTAATGATGAAGCATACTATCTGCCTCCAGAGAAATGACTGATATTGTTTGAATATGGACTGAAGCTTGCTATTTTTCACTTTCTTCTTTTGTTTTTTCTTTTATTGAGTCTTCTTGTACAAAATGACTTATATGGAAATGTTTTGTGTAATTGGATATGTATATATCCATATATGTTTATGTATGGGTATATGATTGTTTACTATCTCAGGGAGAGTGGATAGGAGGGAGGGATGGAGCAAGGCATAGAATTTGGAATTGAAAACTTTAAATAAAAATGTTAATAAAAAAATAAAGACTGGTAGAAATTGTTATCACCATTCCTTTTCCAAGACTTTTTATTTTTATTTTCAGCCTTTGATTTAGTAAACTCCTTTTCATTTCCTCATCTGTAAACTGGCTCACCTTAGAGGGGTTGATATGGTCATGATTAAAATCTGCTAATAAGAGACACTGAAGCAAAAGAGTTCCAAGTGTGATTAGTTTATTAGCAATGGCTAGCAATTTGCCAGTAAAATAGGTCCATGGCAACCTCATTTGGTATATGAGCCTCATTGTGAACTCACAGAGCATTTTTCCAGGTGTAACTGAGGAATATTAGAAAGGAGAATATAAACAATAAATGAGAAACATTGATTACATTGATTCACATGGATATTTACATTTTCTGATTGGCTAGGATATTCCAAGAGTTTCCATTATCAGCATGGAAATGTATCTAGTGTAAGCATCTCTGATAAGAACCTTTACAGGAATAGGGAACCTTAACAGATTAGCAATTCTCAAAGTGTGGGCATTCCTAGCCCTATGTGATTCTAATTGATGATGGAGTAATTATGATTTATCATATATAACAAGGCTTTTAATTGGAATGATTAACCCTGCACATCAGCTGATGGACTAATAGATGAATTATGAAAGTCAAGGGAAATGATGAACATGAAAGTGAGTGATTTAGAGATGAAACAATCAGCAAGTATATATTGGTCACCTTCTCTATCTTGGGTGCTGCTCTGGATGCTGTAGATACAAAGACATAAAGAAAACAGTCTCCCCCCACAGGGAGTTTACAATCTATGTGGATCTCTAAGGACCATTCTCATCAACCTGTGGATGCCTCCTGTAACTCACATAAACTCTCTGAAACCTCCCCTAAAATCACACCGAGTATATGAATTGTAAGAGCAGGAGACCAAAAATTAACCAACCAAACAAAAAGCCCCATCTGGTCCCACTCTTTGAGGTGAGGGAGGAAAAGCATTGATCCTCTGTTTATAGCATTACAAGGTTTTAGATTTAGAGTTGGAGGAGACTTTAGAAATCCTCCTCTTACTCATCTTAGATGAGGAAACTGAGGCAGAGGCTTAACTTTCCCAAGATCACCCAGCTGGTAATTGGCAGGGCTGGGATTTGGATCCAAGTTCTTGCAATCCAAGTCCAGTAAGGAATGTTTGTGCTTTCCTTTTGGTGGCATTCATGCATGTTCTTTTTCAGTGCTGGAAACTTTGAATTTGGTGACAGATATCCTCCCTTGTCTCTTTATCATCTTCTCCCCCCTCCTTGACTTCTCTCCCTTTCCCCACCCAAACTCCAAAGGGAGGGTGGGCGACTCTTTGGAGGATGAGGATGGTTGGAAGGCCTTCCCCATCCCCTCTTGGAAGATCACCCTACAGGCCTGGCTTGGCCTACCTCACTCGAGGAAGGGCTCAGATTTGGTAGGAGGCAGGAGAGATAGTCATGCCATATCAGGAGTCCAGGCTCAGCTGGGTGTTTGGAGGAGCCTGGAATGTGAATTTCTGGAGCAGGCAAGTAAAGAAAAGGAAGAGCTCAGTCCGAGCCAGCTGTTCTCCCAGGCAGACCCTCTTTCCTGAAAGGCAAGGAGAACAAAAGCAGTAAATCACTAATGGTCAGCACAGGCAGTGGGTCAGGGTAGGGATTCTTAAGGGCATGGGTCTCAGTTCTAGAATTGAGATGAGCCTTAAGGCTATTCAGTTACTTGTCCACAGCCGCAATGCTAATAAGCATCAGAGTTGGAATTTGAACCCAAGTCTTCCTTGCTCCCTGTCAGGCATCATATTTACCGTGCCATGCTGCTGCCAACCTCAGAGACTTAGTACAGTTGAAAGAGTGCATCTGTAAACAGAGGACCTGGGTTCAAATCCCACCTTGGATGCTTCTCACCCAGATGTCATTGGATAAATCACTTAACCTGAGTGGACCCATGTGTGAAATGATGGAGTTGGAAGATGTGGCCCCCAAGTACCCTTCTGGCTCTGGATCTAAGATCCTGCTTCTGTGTAGCCTTAGCACAAACATTCTCTGAATGTAACCCAGGCAGGTTCAGTGGAGAGTGTTGACCTGGACTCAGGAAGATCTCAGTTCAAATCTTACACCTGATACTTATAAGCTTGGTGGCCTTGGGCAAGTTATGTAACTGTTCTCAGCCTCAGTTTCCTCATGTGTAAAATGGGAATAATAATAGTACCTACCTCACAAGGTAAAAATATAAAGATATTTGCCAACCTTAAAGGTCTATATAAATGCTTATTACTATTGCTTTTCCTCCTCCTAATATTGTTATCTGTCAAATGCAAACAATATTGGTATGTGCCTCACTAGGGTGTTGTGAAGACTGACTTGGGTGATGCATGCCATGCCTTTGTTAGCCTTCCAGTATCGATCTGCTCTTATCAGCATCATAGGAAAAACAAAGCAAACTTCTCATACTGAATTCAGAAAACCCAGCTTGGGTCTTGCCTCTGAAACTCACTAGCTCTGCAATAGTGGGCAAGTCACAGGCTCTCAGAGGTCAAAGCGGCTCTGTAAGACTTGGGGAAACAGAGAAATTGCCTACCCATCTCTGGCAGGTCCTACCAAGGAGGAAAGACTTTGATGGGCAGTGGGTCCATTATCTCAGAACCACCTTGACTTGAAGCTATAGACTCTCCTGAAGGAGAAAGCTTAGGAAGAAAGAGACAGAACTGAACAGATCCCATTAGCTGAGTAACTAGCCTTGATTACATCTGGATGCTAAGTGAACACCTGGTCACCTTTCCCAAAGGCATGAAGGAGCTGTCCTCACTCCTTTCTCCATGGAGCCACCCTCAAGAAGCTCACGTCATTTCAGATGGGAGAAGGTGGCAGTCTGGCCATCAGGAGACTGAGTCTGTGTGTCAACACCCTCTATGTCATGAGAAGAGCTGGTCAAACCAGCTGTTTGGTATCATGGAAACAACCAAAGGATTAACTGAATGATCCTGTGACTTTTCAACACCCCTGAGGTTCCAGCCCTTAGTTTGTTAATGTTTCTCTGAGAAATTTCAGGCAAGAAGCTCCCCTCCCTCCACCCTCTTTTTGGCATATGGAAGAAAAGACATGATGGAGACTCAGGTCCAAATGGACAGAGGGCAGGCCTTGGAGCCAGGAGGATCAGAGGACCAGAGACTGAAAGCTCAAAGGGACCTCTGAAAGCCTTCCAGTCCTGCTCTCTATTTTACAGATTTGGAAACTGAGTCTCAAGGGAAGTTAAGTGATATGATCATGTCCTCCTCTCCCCCTTCTGTTATTGTTGAGTTTGTCCTTTGTTCTTGAAGAGGACCATGACATCAGGGAGTTGATGACATGATTCGCAATTGATTTTGATTTGAGTGAGGGAGGACTGTGCAAGGTCACCAGCCTCACTTTCTCCTCCAGAGCCATCTGGGTCCAGTGGCAAGATATAGATCAGGATGACTGGAGATGGCCCTGTTGCAAGATCTTTCAGAATAACAGTAGATGACTTATCTGTAGTGATTTCAGGTTTACAATGTATTCTACATTTCTTTCAAGCTCTACCAGAGACAGGTGAGGCATTAATTAATTCATTAAACAAACCTTCAACAATAATAATAGCTAACACTTATGAAGCTCTTTGAAGTTTCCAAAGGACTTTAAAAATATCATCTGATTTAATATTTGAAACAACCTTGGGAGATAGGTGCTACTATTATCCCCATTTTACAGATGAGGAAATTGAAGCAAAAAATAGTTAAGTGACTTGCTCAGTTAATAAGTGTCTGAGGCCAAATTTGAACTCAGGTCTCCCTGACTCCAAGCTCAGCACTCATTATACTCAGCATTATACTACTTAATTACCTAGATGCCTATTAAGCATTTATTATACACGAGGCACTGAGCTAAATGTTGGAGATAAAAGGAAGAAACAAAAATGATTCTGGCCCTCAAGGAGCTTACATTCTAATAAGAAAGAGGATACCATGATCAAATGGGAACATATGATATACACACAGAGTAGAAGGAAAAAGAAGAGTTTCCCATAGAAGACCTGAATCTTGAAGGAAGCCAGAGATCCCCACGGATGGAAGTGAGGAGGCCTGGGGGACAGCCAGTGCCAAGGCATGTAGTTAAGAGATAAGAGTGCTGTGGGCAGAACAGAATGGAGTAGATGGTAGGGAGGAAAGCCAGGATTAGATCAGGTTAAAAAGAGTATTCAATTTCAGGGCAGTTTATATTTGATCCTACAGGCAATAGGGAGCCATCAGAGTTCACTGAGCAGGGGTAAGAGGGGTGTAGTCTGGTTAGACCTACACTTTAGGAAAATCATAGGAAAAAGCAGCTGTGTGGAGAATGGATTTGTTTGGGGAGTGACTTGAAGCAAGGAGATCACTTGGGAGCCTCTTGCAATAGTTCAGGTGAGAGATAAGTAGGCTCCATAGGAATGATAACACTTTAGAAACTATAAAGCACTAAATAAATCACATATACACAATTTTGGTGAAATTCAAATATATTTCAACAATTTTAAAAAATTTAAATCTATTAAATTTAAAATTTTAACAATTAAATTTATTAAACTAAAATTGATTAATAATATTTAAATTTTATTAATTTTTAAATAATTTTAATTTTTTATAATTTAAAAAACAAATTATTATTAATATAAGTTTGTAAGTGAAGGAAATTAACAGGATTTGATGCCTGGGGAATTATCTAGTACTGCCCCTGAAGGAAGGACCGCCCCAAATGACATGCTCCTCAAGTAAGCATGCCACCTGCAAGAAGGATGAATGAGGCCACCCAGCTCGGTAGGACATTGTTGTTCCCACCTCCTTCCCTTTGCACAGACTGGTTCCCTAGATTAATTGGCACCTTCTCCTTCCTCCTGCCCACTAGAACCCCCAACTTCCTTCAAGGCTCAGTTCAGAGGCTGCCTCCACTTGTAAGGACTTTCTCCTTATTAAAATCCTTTGTAATTACTTAGGACCAGAATATGACAGCTTTGAGGGTGAAGAGGACCTTCCAGGCCACCTACTCCAACCCTCTCACTTATTAGAGATTAAAAAACATGCCCCAGAGGGTCTGAGTCAGTCCACATCACACAACTAAGAAGAGGCACGATTAAACTCAGATATTGTGGATTTGAATCCCTGGGATTCTTGGTCCACGGCTTCAGAGCTGGAAGGAAGCTTATTGGCCAACTAGCCCAGTCCCCTCATTTGATAGATGAGGAAACTGAGGCCCAAGAAGTTTAAGTAAGGTCACCCAAGGATACCCAGGGGATGAGTACCAGAACTTGTGGGTGGTGGCTAGGCCTGGGGGAATTCTGGGGTCCTTGCAAAGGATCTGGAAGGCCATCAGGCAAAACTGGACCTGAGGATGACTTTTCTCATTTTAACAGCATTACTATCAAAAGGTTGGCTATTTTAAATTTTGTTGTGATATATTTTCCCAATCACTGAATATTATCATCCCATGATAGTGGGTTTCAGGAAGTAGAGTCTGCAAAGTTTCTTAATGTTAAAAAGGTTGCTGCCTCCTGACCTAGAGCCCCTTTCCTACTGAGTGTGGCTCGCTTGTTGAGAAAGGCAGAAAGGAATCCAAACTCCAAAGGGCAGGATGGGTGTTCCCTTGGAGGATGAGGATAGTTCAGAGTCCTTCCCCTGCCCCCTCAGCAGACCATTCTACAGGCCTAGCTTTGCCTGCATCACTCCAGGAAGGGCACAGATTTGGTAGGAGACAGGAGAGGTGGTTACTCCAACTTTGGAGTCCAAGCTCAGCTGGGTGTTTGGGGGAGCCTGGAAAGTGAATTCCTGGAGCAGGCAAGTGACAAAAAGGGAGAGCTCAGACCAAGCCAGCTGTTTTCTTTCCTGAATGGCAAGGGGATCAAAAGCAGTGAATCCACTAACCAGGCAGTGGTTTGGGGTAGGGGGTCCCCAGGGCCTGGGTCTCAATCTTAGAATTGGGATGGGTCTTAATGTTACTCAGTGACTTGCCCACAGTCACAATCCTAATAACAGTCAAAGGTAGAATTTGAACCCAAATCTTCCTGGCTCCATGTCAGACATCATATCTGCCATGTCATGCTGCTGCCAACCTCAGAGACATAGTGGAGTTGAAATACTGCATCTGTAAATAGAAGACCTGGTTCAGATCTGTCAAGATATTCAAAGACACCTTGTTTTCCAAAGCTAAGGCCTAGAAAGTACACTGTCCCCTGAGCCTGATATAACAGTATTTCTTTTCACTCTGGATGACCTGACCCTCTGGTTAAATGTATAGCTTTGACCAGCCCAAGTTATTCCCTGATGGATTCATAATTTTCATGTTAATCAATAACTGCTTGTATTTGTGGGAGCTCCCCTTATTTCCCAAGAAACTGAGACCCAATGTGTTACAGCCTAAAGCTATCCATCAAGTCTCTTGACATGCTCACAATCCCTATTCTTCCAAGTGAACTGAACCAGGTACTGCACTCCTATTTCCACCACACTAATTCTGGTTCTGTATCCCACTAAATAATCACAAAGCTCAATAACCTTTAAGACTTGAGATAATCAGCTTAAAAACTGTTCCCACTGGAACCAGGAATGCCTGCACTGTTCACTCATGAGCCTGCCATAGGAGCTGCTATTCAAGACCTAAGAATGATTGTGTCATGCTCCAGCCCATTTGTGTCTTCTTCACGTATACAAGATTTGCCTTTGCCCTAGCATGTTAAACCTTCCTTCTCAGGAAGGTGGACTTCTGCTTTCAAGCATTTTCCTCGCTTTGAAATTAATTAAACTTCTGTTTGTGTCCTGACTCTGCTGTCTCTAGCCTGTTCTGCTTGGCTCAGGCCATTCCTAGGTTAGAGGCTGGTTCTGG
The DNA here is from genome assembly GCF_900497805.2 of Vombatus ursinus. Lineage (NCBI taxonomy): Eukaryota > Metazoa > Chordata > Mammalia > Diprotodontia > Vombatidae > Vombatus > Vombatus ursinus. The sequence continues at coordinate 6,832,462 of NW_020949602.1, forward strand.
TCCAGTTGACAGAACCCATCTTGGATGCTTCTCACCCCCATGGCATTGGACAGTCACGGAACCTGAATAGACCAAAGTTTCCTTATCTGCAAAGCAATACAGTGGGATGATGTGGCCCCCAGGAGCCCTTTTAGCTCTGCATCTAAGATCCTACTTCTGTGTAGCGTTAGGAAAAATAGATTCCTTTTCTTAATTTAAGCCAAGTGTGATCAGTGGAGACAGTGTTGGAGCTGGAGTTAAGAACTCAGTTCAAATCCTATCCCTAATACTTAGAAGCTGTGTGACCACGGGCAAGTCACCTGTTTTCAGTCTCAGTTTCCTTACATGTAAAATGGGGATAATAATAGCACATAGCTTACAGGGTAAAGATGTAAGGGACTTTAAGAAGCTTAAAGGACTATATGAATGCTTATTATTATTATTATTGTCATCCGCATCAGCATCATTACAACCACCATCATCATTATCATTATTACCTACTATTACTGCTGCTGCTACTATTACTGTAACAATTAATATTTTTTATTCTCCGTCTAATGCAAACAATATTGGTGTGTGCCTCACTGGGGTATTGTGAAGGCTGAATGGGATAATGCATGGCAGGCCTTTGTTAATCTTACAGTATTGATCTGCTCTCATCTGCATCATGGAAAACAACAACAAGAACAACTCTGATCCTGTATTCATAAAACCCAGCTTGGGTCTTGCTCTGAGACTCACTCGCTGGGTGATGTTGGACAATTCACGGACACTTAGGCTCATAGCAACTCTCCAAGACTTGAGGAATCAGAGAAACTGCTGACCTGTCTCTGGCAGGTCTCAGCAAGAGGAAAGGCTATAATGGGCAGCAGGTGTGTTATCTCAGAACTAACTTGACTCGAAGTTATAGTCTCCTGAATGAGGAGGCTTAGTATGAAGGCGATAGAACTGAACAGAGGCTGAATCAAGGCTGCATAACCAGCCTTGATTCTGTCTGGATGTTAAGTGCACACCTGGTCACCATTTTCAAAAGCATGAAGGAGCTTCCTCCCTCCTTTCTCCTGTGAGTCACTCTCAGGAATTTCACATTATTTCTGGTGATAGAAGGTTCCAGTCCAGCTGTCAAGAGACCAAGGCTGTATGCCAACCTCCTCAGTGTCATGACAAGACCTGACCAAACCAGCTGTTTGGTATCGTAGAAACAACCACTGGGTCAACTAAATGACCCGGTGGCTTTTTCAACACCTCTGAGGTTCCGGTCCTTAATCTTTCACTGTTTCTCTGAGAAATTCCAGGAAAGCAGCTCCCCTCTCTCACCTTCCTTTTGGTATTTGGAAGAAAAGAGATAATGTAGACTCATATCCAAATGGAGAGAGGGCAGGCCTTGGAGCTAGGAGGGTCAGAGGACCAGAGGTTGAGAGCTCAAAGCAACCTCAGAAAGCCTCCTAGTCCAGGTATCTCAATTTACAGATTTGGAAACTGAGTCTCAGCCCTCACCTTCCCCTTTAAATAATAGACACAAGATCTTCCAGAATAGTAACAGATAACTTATCTCTAGTGATTTCAGGGTCACAAAGTACTCTAGTGCAAACTTTATCACATAGAGGTGAGGCATTAACTGATTCATTAATTCAACAAACTCTTAATATTAATAACAGCTAACATTTATAAAGCACTTTAAAAGTTGGCTAGCCTTGCCCACATGCTTCATTGTAGACCTGGGTAAACAGGCATCCTCCAACAGCCAGAACTCCACTTGTTTCATGCAGCCCCAGGGAAATGCAAAAACATTCCACTGGCCTCAACTCATGCCAGACACCAGCACTATGAATCCAGCTCAGCACCAGGTAAGCTGCTAGATCTTTACAGCCTGCAGCAGCGCCATTCACCCCCACCCCACCCCTTCAACACAGCACTAGACTTGAAGGTCCCACATGGGCCTCAGGTCAACATCAGTGCAGCACCATGTAAATAGCTCGGATCTACAGCCGCTAGCCTAAGAAGCCTCAGACAGTGCCCCTTTCACCCTGGGAGCAGAACTCTAAATTAAAAGAAAGGAAAAAGGCCAAAAAAGATGAGCAAAAAAAAATATGACTATAGAAAGTTACTATGGTGACAGGGAACACCAAGACACAAACTCAGAAAAGGACAATGTCAAAACACCTATGGGCAAAGCCCCAAAGACAAATTGGAAGTGATCTCAAGCTCAGAAAGAAATCGTGGAAGAGCTGAAAAAGGACCTTAAAAGTAAAAAAAAGAGAGAAGAAAAATGGGGAAATAAATGAGAGTGATGCCAGAGAATTATGAAAAAAAGAGTCAACAGCTTACAAAAAAAAAAAGAAAACAATTGACTTCTCCTTCTGAAAGGCAAGATGGTGGAGTAAGAAGTAAGTTTCTCCCATGCTCTATTATTGACCTCCTAAAGCCCAGAAAAATATCACCCTAGAAAAAACCCTGGAACAGCTGAGCCAGCAGAAAGACTGGGTGCAGCAGTCTTGTAGCCCAGGAACTTTGGGGGTTTAACAGGAATGGCCACTCTCGCTCTGGGGAAGTAGGAGCAGTATAGGATGGGAGGCATGCCAGCAAGCCAGCAGCAAGCCACACGTCAGCCTACTGGGGGAGATCCTGAGACCTAGGCTGGTGAAATAGGCAAGCACCAACAGCAGGCCCCCCTGAGTGCCTCAACATAGGCAGGGAAACCAGTAGACACCAGCCAGGATAATCACCATGTTCCATGGCTTTCTCTAGCAGCTAAATCTCCTGGTGCCTCAGCACAGCTCTGGGAAGCACAACTCCAGGATGCAAAACTCCAGACTGACAGACATCTTCCAGCAGCCAAACATATGAGTGCAAGGCCTGGGTGAGCAGGAGTCAAACATTTGAGTGCAAAGCCCAGGTGAGCAGGTGTACCTCAGGCACCAGATTCCCCACCCCCACCCAGACAGCTCTAGTGTTGCTGACCTCAGCCCAGCACCAGGTAAGCTGCCAGAACCCTACAGTTTCCAACTGCCAGAACCTGAGGCCCCAGCACACAAAGACAGTGACCAGGTCCTGGGCTTCCCACACAAGAAGATTGGGTCCATGCCCGCTGTGCACCATCAGAAGAGCTCACCTTTTATTTAAAAGTCAGGGGAGCAGCTAGGTGTTGCAGTGAATAGAGCACCAGCCCTGGAATCACAAGGACCTGAGTTCAAATATGACCTCAGACACTTGATACTTATTAGCTGTGTGACCCTGGCAAGTCACTTAACTCCAAAGGCCTAGTGAAAAACAAATAAAATAGAATAAAAGTCAAGAAATAGGCAAACACCATGAGGAAAATGCAGAAATGGACAATGACCATAGATTCTTATTATGGGGACAGGTAAGATCAAGTCACAAATTCAGAAGAGGACAATATTATTAATATACACTCATCTGAAACCTCTAAGGGGAATATGAATTGTCCTGTACCCAAAAGACCTTCTTGGAAGAGCTCAAGAAGGATTTTAAAAGTAAAATAAGAGAGGCAGAAGAAAAATTGGGAAAAGAAATGAGAGGTATGCAAAAGAGAGTCAATAGCTTGGAAAAAGAAAAAACAAAAATTGACTGTAGAAAACAAATCCTTAAAATATACAACTTTCCAAAGGGAAAAAAAAAGTATTCTGAAGAAAACAACATTAGGAAAACTATCAGCATAATCGTCCATATCAACAACAAAACTAACAGAAGCCACATGATCATCTCAATAGATGCAGAAGAAGCTTCTGACAAAATACAATACCCATTCCTATTAAAAACACTAGAAAGCATAGGAAAAGATGGAGTCTTCCTTAAAAATTATAAGTACTATCTACCTAAAACCTTTAGCCAGCATTATATGTAGTGGGGATAAGCTAGAAGCCTTTCCAGTAAGATCAGAGGTGAAACAAGGATGTCCATTATCACCACTGTTATTCAATATGGTATTAGAAACATTCGCTTTAGCAATAAGAAAAAGACATTGAAGTAATTAGAATAGGTAAAGATGAAACAAAGTTATCACTCTTTGCAGATGATATACTTAGAGAATCCTAAAGAATCAAGTAAAAAAAATTACTTGAAATAATAAACAACTTTAGCAAAGTTGCAGGTTATAAAATAAACCTTCACAAATCATCGGCATTTCTATATATTATTAACAAAGTCCAACAGCAAGAGATAGAAAAAGAAATTCCATTTAAAGTTACTGTAGACATTCTAAAATATTTGGCAGTCTACTTGTTGAAACAAACCTGGGAACTATATGAACACAATTACAAAACACTTTTCACACATATAAAGTCAGATCTAAATGACTGGAAAAACATCAGTTGCTCATGGTCTATGATTTTATTGAAATGTTGAAAAAGCCTTTGAGTGTTTGAGCATGCTGTGTAAAGCTTTCTTTCTGTGACATTTCAGTCCCTCCTGGTGAGCAGAGAAGATTGTTGCTTCAGTGTTGAAAAATGTTTATAAATGAAACTTAAAAAGTGTAAGTTTATTTTTTGCTAATGGGATTCTTTTTAAAGCAGCAGCTTGAAGCAGTTTAAAGCTCTAGTGAGCCCTGTTTTTCATAAAATCTCCCTCGGGTGCTAAATTGAATTTCGGCGCCTTCGTTTCATTGCTAGTGAAATGTGACACCTGCAGTCATGGCATCACTGTGTCTGCACAAGGGGCATGTCAGGTAACATACAGGAAAAACATCAACAACAGTATTACCCTTCAAAGGTAGGTGGAGTTCCTTCCTTTTTTCTGTGGAAAGTTTTACTTGGACACAGTTTGCCACATGACAGAAGCAATACCTGATTTATTTTCCTAAGTAACCAGGACGTCCTTTTGCATTGTGGTTGACAGCTAGCAGACGGCCCAGCAATGAAGAATGTGGTCAGCTTCCCCCATGCCTTTTTCCCTCTTATGTCCAGTGGGCCTGCCAGCTTCCAGTGGGCACATGGGACATGTGGCCTGCTTTAATTTTCCAATGTACTTTCACCTCAATCGGTTTAGAAACAATGCTGCACTACTTTTTATTCTTCCCTTCTTTGAAAATGTTCTTTTTATAAAGACCAATGAAAGTGACTTCAGGTTTGTCTCTTTTTTGGTGATAACCATTCTCGGTGCAGGAACTCCCCTGAGTTCGCACTCTCTTTGGAAATGCCTTTGGTCTTTTTATACTTTAAACCTATTGAATCTGCTTATAACTTGGTGGGGGTGGGGGTTAGGCAGGAAGAGACACACAAAAAAGCGAAATTTTAATGAAAACTATAACAAACTCCATGAGAATTTTCATATTAGGTGTCATATAGTCTTGGGTAATAACAGATTGGCCCAATCATACACAGTCCAGTTCTTTTAAATGGTGAAGGATGCTTCTCAAATGGATGATTCTTTTGGAATTCTGGATTTTGAGAGCAGGACTGTCATTGGTCAGAGGGGCTAGGAGATCATAAGGTGTCCAGAGTCTTCACTGCAGACTTTTACTTAAAAGGTATAATATAGGACTCCCAAAATCTTAGGTAATATCACATGTGTGAAGTTTATATTGATTTGTAAAAAACAAAACAAATCAAAACAAAACAAACAATACAAAAAAAAAACCAAACAGCTACTGAAGTGACTGATTTTGAGGGCCAGCCCCAGTCCACGTGGCTATTGAACTGCAGACAGGTCACTACCTCCCTGGGATTTTCTAACTGTAAAATTCTGTCAGTTAAAGACAGCAGGAAGATCAGAAATGGAGAAATAACACCCACAAATTCTCAGATTTGAGGTATAAAAAGTAAGTATTAAGGGCTCAATGTTGCCAAATGTTTTGACCAAAGGCAGATGACCATTAAGGGGAATTGGGATTGAGCAGGTACTTTTATAAGTGCTGAATGACTAAGGCTGATAAAGTGAAGAGAAAACTATTTTGGGACTTCATAGTGGATGAGTGAGGGAGAGCTGGCCAACCTTTGTGAGGCACTGGGATCAGATGGAAGTGGTGGGTGCCAGTTAGTGGTAGAGAATCAGCTTAGCGATCCACGTGGCCTGGCCACATGGGAGGGACAGACCCAAGAAAGTAGAGCAGGTGCCCTGGCATGAGGGCAGGGTCTTCACTTGACCTGGAAGGGACATTAGAGGTCATCTAGTCCAGTTGTTTCATTTTACAGATGACTTAACTGAGGGTGAAGTGAGTTGCTCAAAGGTCACACAGGTTACAAATTCCTGAGACTGCTGCCCATCTGTGAGTTTTCCTTGCTCAGGGTAATAACTCGTCTAAGAGAGGTGAACCTGAACAGGGAAAACTCACAGATGTAATGACTGAGCAGCTAGTTTTGGTGACCTTTGAAGAGTTACCAGTAATGGTGGAGAGTTGAGACAGCAAAGGTTGTAGAATGACCTCTGCCTCCAATCTCTCCTGTTTGATCCATTCCCTACATAGTTGGAAAAGTGATAGTTCTGAAGCATAGGGCTGATTGTCACTGCCCTGTTCAAGAAACTGCAGTGACTCCCTATTGCCTCTAGGATCAAGTACAAACTCCTGGCTACCTTCCTGGTTTTTGCATTCATCACTGCTCTTCACACAGTCTTCATCCCACCATACTGGTCTCCTTGCTACAACTTGTGCATGTCAGCCCATTACCCACCACCACGTCTGGAATGCCCTCGCTCCTCCCCTCTACCTCTGGAAATTCCTGGCTTCCTTCAGAGCTTGCCTCAGGGCCCCCTGCCACCTGCTAGCTCCATCCTTCCCCTTCCCAATGACCTCATCTTTCAGTATGTTTTATATCCAGTTATACGTTTACTTAGAGGGTTATGGAGCACAATCTAGAAAGGGCCCCAGATGCCATTTTGTCCTAACTCCTCTTTTTCCAGATGAGGAAACTGAGTCTCTCAGAAGTTAAGTGAGGGGCAGTTAGGTGGCACAATGGATAGAGCTCTGGCCTTGGAGTCAGGAGGATCTGAGTTCAAATCTGGCCTCAGACACATAACACTTACTAGCTATGTGACCCTGGGCAAGTCACTTAACCCCAATTGCCTCACCAAAAAACAAACAAAAAAAATTAAGTGAGTAGCCCACAGTCACACAGGTTATAAGTATCAGAGGTTGAATTTGAACCCAGGTCCTAAGACTCCAGAGTCAGTACTCTTTTCTCTGAACCACACAAATGACAACCTTTTGAGAGCAGGGAATCTCTCCTTGTGTATTTCTATCCTTAGGTCCTAGCACAATGGTCGGTACATAGTGGGTTTTTAATAAATGTATTGAATTGAACTGAATGGTAATAGGGATAAATGTACCAAAACTCAGATTTTTGTTTCTTTTTGTAGCTGATGTTGAAATCTCTCCCTCTCCCTCTCGCACTGTCTCCTCCCTCTCTCTGTCTTTATGTCTTCTTTCTGTCTCTGTCTCCCCCTTTTCTGTGTGTGTATAAGTACATATATACTGCATATTATATAATAATATATATGGGCACACACATATTATGTGACTATATATGTTTGTATACATATATAACATATTACATATTTATATATGTGTGGTATATAGCTTGTATATCCACAGTTGTTTCCATGTTGTATCCTTCATTAGGAAGGGAGCTCCTTGGGAGCAGAGACTGGCTTTTTCTTTTCTTTATATCCCCAGCACCTAGCACAGTGCTGGCACACAGTAGGTATTCAATAAATGTGAATGATATATAATATGGTACATAAATTATATATATATATATGTACATGTATGTATACATATATACAAATTATATACATATTGTATACTGTCATAAGTGAAATTCAACGAAGGTAGATTTTTTCTGTGAGCAAGATAATAGTTTATTAACAGGGGAGCTGCCTGTTAATAAATCAGGTCAATGACTGCTTCAGTGAGCCAAAGACCCTGAGATGGGTACCGAGTTCCTTTTTATGAGATTAGAACAAAGAATGGAACAGGGTAGGTAGGGAAATAATACAACTGGTTGATGATATCATGGGGTTGAAGACAACATGATTGGTTACATAACTGAGGTGTGGGAAACAATATGAAGTCAGGAATGAGGGGCTAGAAACAACCTCCTTCTTCTTTCCTGTGACTAAGAAATGTTCATTGTTTGAGTCTCCTGCTCAGTTAGAGATAGTGCCCAGATTTCTTGGAATAGCAAAAGAGATCCTTGAAGTATCTCTTGGTGGTGTAAAGACACTAGACCAGACTCCCTGGTGTCTACTCACATCCCCAAAGGATAACATTTCCTTTAGGCAAGAATAGAACCATGATTGGCAGGAGAGTTTAACTCATAAGCCAGTTGAATTTCTGCACTAAGTTCAGATGAATGACTGTGACTTAGGCAGTTACAGGGCAAAACCAATTAATTATAAATAGGACCAATACAAAATGGTACAGAAGCAATTTTAATCTCAATACACAATCATACATGGATATATCTGTGTACATATATCTGTCTGTATCTATATCTATATTCATGTATATACACAGACATGCATATAGATATAGATACATGTATATACAGTTCACACAGAAGCCACTGGATTGGTTGTAAAGGAGATTCTTATTTCATTCTGGGTGAAGATTCCTTCTAACTCTGAGATCTCCCACCTTTAAGCCTTTGCACTGGCTGTCCCTCATGCCTGGTATGTTCTTCTTTCCTTCTAACTTTTCGATTCCCTGGCTTTTTTCAGTTGGTTAATAAGCACTTAAGCATAAAGCCCTCACTATATGCCAAGCACTGTGCTAAATGCTGGAGCTATAAAAAGCAAAAAATAGTCTCTGCCTTCAAGGATGGTACATTCTAATGGGGGAGACAGTGTGCTTATACATGAGTCCATCCAAGAAATATGCAGAGAATGTGAAGTTGATCTGAAAGGAGGAAGCAGTAGTGACTGGGAGGATTAGAAAGGGCCTCTTGAAGAAGATAGAGTTGAGCTGAATCCTGAATGGAAGCTGGAAATAGGGAGCCAGAGCATTCTAGGCAAGGAGTCAGGAAATGGCTCAAATCCTACCTTCTACAGCAGGCCTTTCCTAGCCATCCTGGGGCCTTCTCTTTAGGATTACCAGCAATTCACCCTGTCTATACCTTGCACTATACCTTGTGAGCTTCTTGAATCTGGGGACTGCCTTTGTCTTTCTTTGTATGCTCACCTCTTAGTACAGTGCCTGGCATATAGGGGGTACACAATAAACACTTGTTGACTTTCTGACATAGGCAGTTCAGAGCCTTATCATCCTCTATCCAGGGGCTCACCTTATCTGAGGCCCATCAGTCAACCCATTCTAACTGCTTTGGAAGTCTGGTGAAGCCAATGGTTCTCTTCTCAGAACATTGTTTTTATTAATGCAAAAGAAGCCAATTTTATTGAAATTCAGCTGTCAAAGTAAAATAAAATTCACAGATGTTAGGTCTTTAAGAACTCCTACACAGGGATAGTGGCAACATCAACAAGAATTTGTGTTCAGAACAATGGATGTGACCTGTCCTGCTTTCCTTTGCCCAGGTAGACCCTGTCTGGAGTATTGGGTTCAGTTCTGGACGCCACATTTTAGGAAGGATGTTGATAAAGGTGTCCGTGAGGACGAGGTGACTCGATGCTTTGCCATATAAGGATCCATTGATGGAGCTGAAGCTTATCAGGGTCCTTGATAACCAGATGAATATTTTAAGGGCTGTCACAAAGCAAAGAATTAGATGTTTTCTGTGCAGTCCCGGCTGTTAAGACTAGGAACAACAGGCAGGAGTTACAGAAATGCATAAGCTGAGTGGCCATTTAGTCCAGCCTATTTAGAGAAGAGATTCCTGGCTATAAGATATTTGACAAAAGGGATCACCAGCCTATGATTGAAGGTCTCCAAGAAGGGGGAGCCCATTGCATGTGAGGAAAGCCCTCATGGCTAGGATCTTTTTTCCAGACATTCAGCCTTAATTGCCTTCCTTGCTTTGTTTCCATTCTTTGCTCCTGGTTCTGGCTTCTGGGGTCAAAGAGAATATGTCTGACCCCTTCTTTGTATGGCAATCCTATCATATGCCCATCAAATCTTCTCTTCTCCATCCTAAACATCTCTAGTTCCTTCATCCAGTCCTCATACGATGTGGCCTCAAGGCCCTTCACCATCCTTGTTGCTCTCTAAATTGTAGAGTTAGAGGCAGTACTATCCAAAATTGGAAAGGACTCCTTCAGGAAGTGGTGAGTTCTCCAGCACTGCAGGCTTAAAAGAGACTAGAAGGATTAGGCATGACAACTGACACAAAAAATTTTCTTGGACCAGCAATTAAATACAATGAACATTTATTGTAGCCCCTACTATGCACCGGGCACTATGCTAAGCACTCCTGCAATGTATTTTTAAATTCCCATCTGCCATCAGAAGCTGGATGACCACTTCTTCGGCATGTTGGGGAGTCAGTCAGTCAGCAAATATTTATTAAAAGCTAATTGTGGAGACTGATTTTCTGTTTTGGGTTGGACTAGATGACCTTAATTCAATTTAATAAGCATTTATTAAGTTCCATGGGGAGGCCTGTGCTAAGTCCTGGGACCTCTGGGGCTCTGTGTCCATGATTCTGTCTTTGGACAATGCAATGAGTCTTCTGCCAATAGGAAGTGACTGCTTGAATGAATAGGCTGCATATGAAGCCATTAGTGAGACAACCCAAGCCCTGGGGACTGGCCCCTCGGCTTAAAGCTTTTCTCTTTGTCTACTTTAAATTTCCCTCTATTTCCAAAAAAAAAAAAAAAAAAAAAAAAAAAAGGGGGGGGGGGGGAAAGGGGAGAACCAAAAACTTTGAGCTTTTCAGAGAAGAACAAAAGGGCGTCTGGAACCAAACCAAATCCAGCCTGAGCCAGGAAGGGTAAAACCTTCCCTGGCTGCCTGAGGTCATCTCCACTCCTCTTAGCAGCTGAGTGGGGTGAGATGGGATGAGGGCTCAATAGCCAATCGTGGGGCTTCTCAGCATTAGAGGCAGCTGGACTTTGAGACCCACCTGGTACAACTGGAGGAGAGGAATAGTGTCCTTATCATCCTAACCCTTGGTTACCGAGAGCTTAATGTTGGGATGCAACAATAATATACCCCCATCCAGCTGTGTGCCTTTCTGGAATCTCAGGGGTTGGGCTTAAAGTACAGTCCTGGAGCTCTGCAGTGGTAGCCTGGCATGGTGGAAGGAGTATCTGCACCTGGTTCAGAGGCCTGGGTACAAGGTGACTCTGCCTGACATAAACATGGTTAACAACAACCCAAAGGCCTGTTACATTGATAAATGAAAGAAATCCAAATACACACTAAGCATTTTAAATACCTCAGAAGGCAAGAACTCTCAAAGCTTTTCAAATTACATAAAAATTTATCTTATTGTTTTCTCAAAATATTTACAAATTTTTTACATTACAATTTTTTTTACCAATTATTATTTTGGAATTCCATATTTAAATGTTACATAATTTAAATTAATTCTGATTCAGTTAAATCACTCAATTCCACTCCCATCCCTCCAGCCACAGAAAGAATAGTGACATATAAGGATTTTAAGCCTCAATAAAAACATAGGCTATAGAATACTTTTTATAAGATGACCTATGATACACAAATGAATTTACATTAAAGATACCAAGTTAACTTTAATTATAGCAAAAGACATAGCATAACAGTTAAGTAATCAGTTTCAAAACAGTGCATATTAAATAAGTTCTTCACAACATGTTTGTACCACAAGACGTGCATTATGGTCAGATATTATTTTGATACTAAGTTCGAAGTCCAAATAAAAATGGACTTTTTCATTGATGTAACACAAATATTCCATAAATGACTCCCCTCTGGAAATTGATTATTTAAGGATCTTATTTTATGCAAATACACACACACACATATATGTACATACACACATATATATATACATATATATGTGTGTATTAACATATATGTATGTATGCATGTATTTGGGTACAATAAACTCTTTGACTCCAAGGGGGCTTCATCTTTGTCATGTTCAGGGTCTCCTGTATGCTCTGAGTCCAGCGTTACTGGAAAATATGGCAACTCAAAAAGACAAGTTCAGGGGAATTTTTGATAGCACTTAGCACAGTAGTAGGTGCTAATGCACATAGTAGGTGCCCAATAAATGTTTGACTTGTAGAGAAAATGAATAATACCTAAAGAAAATGAACCTGTGATAGCTTGACTATCAACACCCTCTGTATTGTGTGATGCCAGCTCCTCCTTAAGCATGACTTGTTTACCAAGGGAGGAGGTTACCTCTCAGGATCAACTCATATTAAATATTGGAAAACTTACCTCCTTTTTAAAATTTAAGTAAAAATAAAGCTAGATGAAAGTCCCAATATCTACTTTCTGTGTCCCAAATGATGATATTGGGAAGCCCTTAGGAGACACAGACTTCACTTTGTAGGCTACTGCCTAGAGAGTGATACAAACAACCAACACTATGGACCATTTTTCATTTCTGATTTTGATGCTCTAGTCCCAGCAGCTCTCGTAGTATCTGGTACATAGTAGGTGCTTAACGCTTCTAGGATTGAACTCAATTCACTGAACCTAAATGAAATGAATTGAAAAGATATTCAGAGAAATATGAAGTCACTTTGGACTTGAATTGTTGGTTCTGCCTCTAAAGACTGGCAGAGATGGTTATGACCATCCCTTTTCTTGGGGAATGTGTTTTTTTTTTTTTTAATTTTTAGGCTTTGATTTAGTAAACTCTTTTTCATTTCCCCTTCTGTAAACTGGGGCTACCCCAACTCACTATAGAGGGTTGTTGTTGCCATGATTAGAATCTGCAAATAAGAGAAATGGAAGCAAATGAAGTCCAAGCACAATTGCTTTATTAGCAATGTGTTGCAATTTGCCAATAAAATGGGTCTGAGACCACCTCATTTGGTACAAGGACATCATTGTGAACCCACAGAGCATTTTTACAGGTATAATGGAGGAAGAATAGAAAAGGGAGCATAAACAATAAATGAGGAACATTGATCACATTGATTCACATGGGCATTTGCACTTTCTGATTGGCTGGGGTATTACAAAAGTTTCCATTATCCACATGGAAAGCTACCTTGTGTAAGGATCTCTGAAAAGAAGAAGGAACCTTTACAGGAATATGGAACTTTAACAGATTAGCAATGCTCAATGTGTGGGAATACCTAGCTCCTATAATAATTAATTATATGTTCATATATGATTATGTTAGTGACTCTAATTAATAGTGGAGTGATTATGATTTATCACCTATGATAAGACTTTTATTAGGATTGAGGAATCCAGCTCATCAGCTGTCAGATTAAGATTTCACACTGTGAAAGTCAAAGGAAATAATGCATATGAAAGTGAATGGTTTAGAGATGAAACAATCCTGATATTTATTGGGTTCTTTCTCCATGCCGGCACTGGGCTGGATGCTGTAGATCCAGAAACAAAGAAAACCGTCTCTGCGCACAAGGAGCTTACAATCTCTAAGGATCTCTAAGGATCACCCTCTTTAACCTGTTAATGCCTCCCGTAACCCATGTAAACTCTCTAAAGCCTCTCCTAAAATCACACCCACTGTATGATTTATAAGAGCAGGACAGATACAAATAACTAAACAAAAACAAACCCTCTGGCCCTAAAGCAGGGGAGGAAAAGCATTGATTCTCTGTTCATAGCAATACAAGGTTTTAGATTTAGAATTGGAGGGGACCTTAAAGACCTTCCTCTTCCTCATTTTAGATGTGGAAACGGAGGCAGAAGTTCAAGTGACTAGCTCAAGGTCACCCAGCTAGTAATTAGCAGGGCTGGGATTTGAACTCAGGTCCTTGGATTCCAAATCTAGTAAGGACTCTTTCTACTTTCCTTTTGATGGCATTAATGTCTCTCCTTGTGAGCAGGAAGTTTCAAATTGGGCCACAGATACCCTCCCTTTGTCTCTCTCTTTTCTTCTCTTCTTGATTTCTTTCCCTTTCCCCACCCAAACAGCAAAAGGTAACCTCGGAGGATGAGGATGGCTCCAGGTCCTTTCCCCTCCCCCTTGGAAGACCATCCTACAGGCCTAGTTTGGCCTACATCGCTCGAGGAAGGGCACAGATTTTGTAGGAGACGGGAGAGAGGGTTAAGCCATATCTGAAGTCCTGGCTCAGCTGGGTGTTTGGGGGAGCCTGGAACGTGAATTTCTGGAGCAGGCAAGTGAAGAAAAGGAAGAGCTCAGTCCGAGCCAGCAGTTCTCCCAGGCACACCCTCTTTCCTGAAAGGCAAGGAGAACAAAAGCAGTAAATCTCTAATGTTCAGCACTGGCAGTGGGTCAGGGTTGGGGTCTCCAGGTACTGCTCTGAATCCTAGCACTGAGATGGGTATTAAGGCTATTCAGTGACTTGTCCACAGCCACAATGCTAATAACAGAGATGGCATTTGAGCCCATCTTCCTTGCTTCAGACACCACATCTACCATGCCATGCTGCTGCCAACCTCAGAGACTTCCAACAGGTGAAATACTCCATCTGTAGGCAGAGGATCTGAGTTCAGATCCCACCTTGGATGCCCCTCAGCAGGGTGGCTTTGGACAAGTCACTTAACCTGGGTGGGCCCAAGTTTCCTCATCTGTGAAATGATGGAGCTGGATGATGTGGCCTCCAAGGGCCCTTCTAGGTCTGGGTCTAAGATCCTGCTTCTGTGTAACCTTAGCAAAAACAAAGTCATTCTCTGAATATAAACCAGGCAGGTGTACTGGAGAAAGTGTAGGAACTGGGGTCAGGAAGAACTCAGTTCAAATCATAACCCTGACACTTAGAAGCAGTGTGACCCTGGGCAAGTCACCTAACTGTTCTCAACCTCAGTTTCCTCATGTGTAAAATGGGGATAAAAATAGCAACTAGCTTACAACAGAAAGATGTAAAGGGCTTTACAAACTTTAAAGGACTTTATAAGTACCCGGTAGTAGTAGTAGCAGTAGTAGTAGTAGTAATACTACTACTACTAGTACTACTACTACTACTATGACTATGACTATAATTAATATTGACAATATTGTTATCTGTCAAATGCAAACAATATTGGTATGTGCCTCACTGGGGTGCTGTGAAGGCTGAATGGGATAATGCATGTCAGGCCTTTGTTAGCCTTACAATATCACTCTGCTCTCATCAGCATCAAAAACAAAAACAAAAACAAAAACAAAACAAACAAACAAAAAACCACCTCTGATCCTAGATTCAGAAAGCTCATCTTGGGTCTTGCTTCTCACACTAGTTGGGTGATATTTGGCAAGTCACAGGCACTCGGGGCTCGAACCCACTCTCTAAGACTTGAGGAAAGAGAGAAAGTTCTGACCTGTCTCTGGCAGGTCCTAGCAAGGAGGAAATACTATGATGGGCAGTGGGTTATTGTCTCAGAAACAGCTTGACTTGAAACTATCAACTTTCCTGAAGGAGGAGGTTTAGAAAGAAAAGAGGTAGAACTGAACAGACCCCATTAGCTGGGTAACCAGCCTTGATTAGTTTGGATACTAAGTGCACGCCTGGTCACCTTTCCCAAAGGCATGAAGGAGCCGTCAGTATTCCTTTCTCCCGGGAGCTGTTCTTAGGAAGTTCATGTTATTTGTGACGGGAGAAGGGGACATTCCAGCCATGAGGAGACTTAGGCTGTGTGCCAACAACCTCAATGCCATGACAAGACCTGGTCAAACCAGCTGTTTGGTATCACAGAAACAAATAATGGGTTAACTGAATGATCCTGGGACTTTTCAATGCCCCTGAGGTATCAGCCCTTAGTTTGTTATTGTTTATCTGAGAAATGCCAGTCAAGTAGTTCCCCTCTTTCCACCTTCTTTTTGAAATATGCAAGAAAATAAATGATGTATACTTATATCCAAATGGAGAGTGGGCAGGAATTGGAGCCAGGAGAATCAGAAGATCAGAGACTGAGAGTTCCAAGGGACCTCAGAAAACCTTCTGGTCCAGCTCTGTATTTTACAGATTTGGGAACTAAGTCTCAGGGAAGTTAAGTGATATGATCATGTCCTTCTCTCCCCCTTTAAATAATAGACACAACACTTTCCAGAATAACAAGAGATGACTTATATCTAACGATTTCAGGTTTACAAAGTACTCTAGTACAAGCATTATCACAGTCAGGTGAACTAATTAATTCATTGAACAAACCTTTTGTAATAATAATAATAGCTAACACTTATGAAACTCTTTGAAGTGGGCAAAGTTCTTTAAAATATCATCTGATATAATTCTCAAAACAACTCTGGGATGTAAGTGCTACCATTCTACCCATTTTATAGATTAAGCAAACAGTGCTTAAATGACTTGTCCAGCTAATAAGTGTCTGAGGCCAAATTTGAACTCAGGTCTCCCTAATTTCAAGCCCAGCACTCTACCCATTGTATCACCTACCTGCCTAGGTTTCTATTCAGCGCTTACTATATGCCAGGCACTGAGCTAAGTGTTGGAGATAAAAGGAAAAAGCAGAAATGATTCTGGTGCTAAAGGAGCTTACATTCTAATGAGAAAGAGAATCATGTTTATAAATAGGTATATGTGAAATACACACAGAGAAGTGGGACCACGAAGGGCATCCTGGAGAAAGTGGTATTGGACCTGGATGTTGAAGGAAGCCAGATATCCTGATAGGTAAAAGTGAGGAGGGAGCTGGAGGACAGCCAGTGCCAAGGCATGGAATCAAAAGATAAGAGTGGTGTGGGCAGAATAGCACCCAGAAATAGTTAGTGGAGGGTAAAGGTAGGATAAGACCAGATTATGAGGAGCAGTCAATCTCAGGGCAGTTCATATTTGATCTTAGAGGCAACAGGGAAGCCTAGGAGCTCCCTGAGCAGAGGTGAGGTCAGGGTATAATATGGTCAGACTTACACTTGAGGAAATTCATTGTGGCATCTGGGTGGAGGATGGATTGGTTTGGGGAGTGATGTGAAACAAGGAGATCATGTGGGAGCCTCTTTCAGGGGTCCAGGTGAGAGATGATGAGAAGTAGACCCCGTAGGAATGATAACATTTTAGAAATTGTAGGGACAGTAACACTTTGGAAACTGTAAACACTATATAAATTATATATCTATTACTTTTAATAAAACATAAATACATTTTAATGATTCAAAAATGAGACCAATTAAATTTTTAAAAATTTCTTAAATGACATTCTTCATTTTGAATTTATTAATTTTTAAATAAGTTTGATATTTTGATAATTTTTTAAAATAATTTTTTATAGATGTAAGTTTGTAAGTGAAGGAAATAAACATAATTTGATGTCTCAGGAGTCATCTAGCATGGCCGCTGGAGGAAGGACACCCCCAACTGATAAGCCTGACAAGTGAGCATGCCACCTCCAAGAAGGACAAATGAGGCCGCCCAGCTTGGTAGGACCTTGTTGTTCCCACCTTCATCCCTTTGCACAGCACAGGCTGCTGCCCCAGATTAGTTGGCACCTTCTCCTCCCTCCTGCCCATTAGAGCCCCCAACTTCTTTCAAGGTTCAGCTCAGAGGCTACCTCCAGTTGTAAGGACTTTCTCCATACTGAAATTCTTTGTATTTACTTAGGATCAGGATATCACAGATTTGAGGGTGTAGGAGACTTTCCAGGCCACTTACTCCAACCCTTTATTTATTAGACATTAAAGAAACAGCCCCAGAGAGCATCTGAGTCACTGAAAGTCACACAACTAAGAAGAGGCATAATTAAAACTCAGATCCTCTAGCTTTGAAATCCTGGGATTCTTGGGTCATGGCTTCAGAGCTGGAAGGAACCTTATTGGTCATCTAGTCTAAACCCATCATTTGATAGATGAGGAAAATGAGGCCCAGGATCTTTAAGTATCCAAGGATACCCAGATGGGGAGTACCAGAGCTAATGGGTGGTGGCTAATTCTGGGGTCCTAGCAAATGATCTGTAAAACCATCAGGCAAAACCAGACCTGAGGATGAAACTTTCCTCACTTGAACCACATAGCTGTTCTTTAAAGAATGCAAAACAAGGGGCAGCTAGGTGGCACGGTGGATAGAGCACCAGCCCTGAAGTCAAGAGGACCTGAGTTCAAATCCATCCTCAGACCAAACACTTGACACTTACTAGCCGTGTGACCCTGGGCAAGTCACTTAACCACAATTGTCTAAAAAAATGCAAAACAGCTATTCCTGTTTCCATAGACAGCCCGGGGTCAGACATATGCCATGTCCCTTGCAGATTAGCTTGTAGGTATTATTTTCACGTAGTTGTAGGTGCTCTTGTGGTGAATAGAATACAAATGCACTTGAGAGATTTGCTGAGCCCATTACACCTTGGCATCTGGGAGGCATAGTGGACAGAATGCAGGGACCTGGGGGTGATTACATCTGGGTGACTTCAAAACTGTAACTGTGGACAGATCACTTAAAATCTGTGAGTTTTAGTTTCTTCATCTGTGAAATGGGCACTTGTATTACCTACCTCATGGGATGCCTGTGAAACTCCAAAGGGAGGTTATCTTTATTGCAGACTTTAAAAACCTATGTAAAGGTCTTGTATTTTAAATTTTGTGGTAATGTATTTTCCCAATCAATGAATATTAGGAGTATATGCTCCATCACATGATTGTGGGTTTTAGGGAGTAGAGTCTGCAAAATTTCTTAATGTTAAAAAAGTTGGTGCCTCCTGGCCTAGGGCCTCCTTCCTACTGAGTGTGGCTTACCCATTGAGAAAGGCAGAAAGGATTCTCTCTTCTTAAATTGACCGTTCTCTAGAAAATGTTCCGGGTTGAAGGTTTCTGGGGTAGCCCACTCCTTGGGGTCCCTGTGCAAGCCAGTCAAGTTGGTCATCAGTATGGTACCCTGGAAACAAGAGAAAAGAACTGAGTCCAAGGAAGTTTGAGCAACCCTGTTGTAGAACTCAAGACATCTTAGAGAAGGAGCTCCCAACATGTTTGGAAGGTTGGCAAAGCCTTTGAATGTCTTCTCAGAATCACGTTTTAAAATCAATCAGAATCTAAACAAAACAAAATAAAAAATCGAATTCATGGACCCACAAGTTAAGAACTCGAGCCTTAGAAAGACCTCATTCAATGTCCCCTAGGTAGCATCAGAAAGGGGAGATGAACCCAAACTGCCTTATTCTAAACTGCCACTTTGGGGTAAGGTGGGTACCCAACAGCCCTGGGCGATTTGTCTTCCACGTGGCCTCTGCCCCATCCAGGACCACATTCTACCCAATGCCTACTTATTAATTAGGTGGTAAATGAGTAAGCTTCCCCGATAGCAATGTGCCTTAAATTCCTTCAGAAGTCTAGTGAAAAATGATGATTAGAAATGTTAGAACTGGAGATAAGAGAGCACATTCAAAACCTTTGATACAGGTTTGATAAAATAAATGATTATAGATTTAGGGCTAGAAGCCTTCTCATTTTTATGCTCGAGGAAACTGAGGTGAAGTGACTTTCCAGGATCACACAGGAAGCATCTGAGGCTGGATTTGAGCCCAGGTATTCCTGACCCCAGTTCCAGCTCTCTATGCACTGGGCTTAGTTGAGTTGTAACCTGCAGCTCTCTTGTGTCTAACTATAAAGCCACAACTGGGTGTGTTGAGATAACCTAGTTTAGAAAGACCTGTCCTCCTGGGAGGAGCTTAGAGTGCTAGGCAAAGCTGGGGCAGAGAAGAAGGCAGTGGAGTAGGTGTGCCCAGGCCTTCTTTTATCCTTTTTGTATGAGTGAGCAGGTGTGGCCCTGTCTCTGGGCCTGGAGATCCTAGAACAAACATGCTTTCAGAATACATTTTGGGAGTAATCTTGGCTTCCTTGAATGGATGGAATCATAGTGTTTGACCATGGAGGGACCTCGAGCCTATCCCCATCATTTAACTCCACAAAGGGGTTAAGTGACTTGCCCAGGGTCACACAGCTCAGCATTCGAACCCTGATCTTCCAGACTCCAAGTTCATTACTCTCCCCACTATTCCAATTTGTCTCTCTGCCTCCATACTTAAACTAAGGCTTCCTTAGCACTTAAGCCCAACTCATTCCACTTCCCTAAAGTGTTCCCTTTCTCTCTCTGGACTCTCTAAATCCTACCCATCCTCCTTCACAGCTCAGCTTGCTCACTTCCTCTTCTGTGAAGCCATCCTTGATCACTTCATCCTATCATGAACTATCTCTCTTCCTGACTCATCTATCACCTATACCCCATACTCACTAGCTAACTGTGTGACCTTGGGCAAGTCATTTCCCCTCTGCCTGTCTCAGTTTTCTCATCTATAAAATGGGAGTGATAACAGCATCTCCCTCCTAGAGTTCTTGTAACGTTCAAGAGAGGTATTTCTAAAGTGCTTTGTAAACCTGAAAGTACAAAACAAATGGTACCTATTTCTCTGCTCATTTTTGTGTTCTCTATTCCTCACAGGGTCTTTTACATAGTGATCAACTCAGTAGATGAAAAACAAATGAAATTTAGGTCAGAAAACTTAAGTTTAAAGCTAAGCAGCACTTAGCACAGTGCCCGGCACATAGTAGGTGATTAAGAAAGGTTCATTGATATGACGGGAAATTCTTTGGAGGTGATGGAGCTCTGTGAAATTGGGAGTTGTTAAAATGATTGTTAATCATGAGTTCCATTTAGGCTCCAAGGCCTAAAGTGACTTCTTTGAAAGGCACAGCCAGAATTAGAGCCTGGGCCTCAGGAAAGGGTGTTGATTCAGCTGTCCTGGCCAGGTCCCAGGAGTGCACTCCAGGGGATGGGGGATGCAAATAACTCCTTCAGAATTCTGTGCTTGGTGTCTGTCTGAGTCTCTTTACCCACTGTGATTGAGAAACCATTGCTGTCTGACTAAATGTGATTTGTTTTGTCCAGAAGACATTGGGGAAGGTCCACACTACACCCATTATGCTCACATGACTATAGAGTCCAGAACAGATGGAAAGACATTTAATGATCATCTAGGCAAACCCTCTTACATTTCAAATGAATAAACTGAGGCTCACTGATCTGTCACTCAGAGGGATGTCACACATGGGGAAGCCAAGTGGACATAAGGAATTTAAACACAGGATTAAAACTAGGTTTGAAACTCAGTCCCTCTGCCTCCAAATAGAGTGTTTTTTTTTTCTCATACAACTGTAAGAATAAATGATTTTAAGATTCTAGTACAATGTTTCTTCACCTTTTTTTTGGTGAGGGAATTGGGGTTAAGTGACTTGCTGAGGGTCACACAGTTAGTAAGGGTTATGTATCAGAGGTTGGATTTGAACTCAGGTCTTCCTGACTCTAGGCATGGTATGCTATCCACTGCACCACCTAGCTGCCCCCAAAATACATGTATTTTAAAGCCCAAGGTCATGGACCCTTGACCAAGAACCTTTGTTCTACAGTCTATGCTTTTTGTTTCACCTTCTTCTACCCTTTCCCCCCAGGGCAGATGGAAGTCATGGAGCCCTTTCAGGTTCATGAGAGAAAAGCCATTTACCTTTGGCACGTAGTATCCTGCCACTGTGGTATCAACTGTAGCCACCCTGGGCACATTGAAAGGAATAACATTACCCATTCTCTGAACTTCATGAATGGCTGCATTAGTGTAGGGCATATTCTCCTTATCAGCCATGGTGGGCTGCCTTGACTGGCCAACCACCCAGTCAATCTCAGCTTGTATTTTGCCTGCAAAGAAAAGGTAGAGTTTTTTGAGATCCCAAATAAGAACTCACATATATAGAGTGCTTTAAAGTTTGTGAAACATTTTACAAATATTACCTCATTTGATCCTCATAACAATGCTAGGAGGACAGTGAGATTATTATCCCAATTTTATAGATTAAAATGAGCAGACATAATTTAAGTGACTTGCTCAGAGTCACAAATCTAGGTGAATTTGAACTCAGGGTTTTCTTTCCCCTCCTATCCAGTTTTCTCTGACTATGTGGGAAAACCACAGCCACATCTGTGGTTGGATGAAAGTTTGGTTTGACCCTTTGCCAAAGGTTCTAATCCCCATGGCCTAGAAATGTGGAGACTTGACTGATTAATGGCTAATAATGAAGTTTGTGTTGTTGGGAAGACATCTCAGAATGTGGTACCATGGAGAGCATAAAAGAGTTAGAGACAGAAGACCTGGATTCCAATTTCAGCTTTACCACTCACTATCTGAGTGTACATGGGTAAGTCACTGAACTCCTTGTGGCCCCATTTTCCTTGTCTCTAAAATGATCAGGTCAGACTAGACTGTCTCTAACCTCTTCAAATTTATTTATGTATATTATATTTATTTATATAGCTTTACATTTAGTGTCCTATGATCTCTGACTTCCAAGCCAACCAGATGTAGAAGGCAGTTTTGAAGAACAGGATGGTCATTTTAGAAGAAAGATAATTTGGCTCTCTCTGTGAACTTACCCTGTCAAAGTATTGTGATGAATCATGCAGACAGAAAGTATTTCAAGTCACCTCTAAAGCTTTTAATAGGCACTTACTATGTTTCAGGACCTATACTAAACACTGAGAAGACAGAGGAAGGCAAAAGGCAAGTCCCTGCCCTCAGGCAGCTCAAGATCTAATGATGGAGACAACATGCAAACAAGGTACATGCAGAATAAGGTGGAGATAATCACAGAGATAAGGCACTAAGATTGAGGTGGATTGGGAAATCCTTTTAGCTGAAGTTGAGCTTTCATCTGGGACTTGAAGCACACTAGGAAAGCCAGGAGGAAAAGAGACAGCCAGAGAAATGCCCAGAGCCAAGAGATGGAGGGTCTTGTTGGTGGGACAGCCAAGAGGCCAGTAGCAACAAATCAAAGAATATGTTTCAAGGAGTAAAATGTAAAGGGACTGGGAATATAGGAGAAGACTTGTTAAGAAGGACTTTGAAAGCCAGAGAGTTTTATTTGATCCTGGAGGTCATAGTGGGACATTGGAATTTATTGAGTGGGGGAAATCACTGAATGGTGATTGAAAGGAAGATGAATTGAAGTTGGGAGAGAGTTGAGGCAGGCAGATCCACTACAGGTTATTGAAATAGTCCAGATGGACAGGGATGGAGGCCTGAACCAGGGTGCAGATAGGGTCTGAGGAGAAGACATATTCAAGAGATGTAAGGGAAATAAGCAGATCTTGGCAACAGATTAAGTGGGGGTGGTGAGATAATGATGAGTGGAGGATGACTCCTAGGTTTCAAGACTGAGGAACTGGCAGGATGGTGCATCCCTCTACAGTAAGAAAGGTAGGAGAGGAGGAGAGCTTAGGGGGAAAGAATGTGTTCTGCTTTGTACATACCAAGTTTAACATGTCTCTAAGACATACATTTTGATATTTCCAATAGGTAGTTGTAGATGAGAGACTGGAAGTCAGCCAAGAGCTTATGGCTGTACAAATAGACTTGAAAATTATTAGCAGAGAGGTGATAATTGAATCCATAGGAGTGGATGAAATCATGAAGTGAAGTTGTATAGAGGGTGAAGGTTCAGTACGGGGCCCAATGGAAAGTATATGTGTGACCTGGATGCACGTGTGACCTGCATTAAGGTCTAGCAAAGGAGACTGAGTGGCCAGAGAGACAGGAAGAGGACTTGGAAAGAGGTGTCATGAAAATCTAGAGAGAAGACAGTACCAAAGAGAAAAAAGTGATTGGCAATGTGAGACGTCAAAGTGGATGAAGACTGAGAAAAGATCATTCTTTTTTACTTTTAAAAGGTCATTAGTTACTTTGAAAAGATTGATTTCAGTTGAATGATAAAATTGAAAGACACACTAGAAAATTAATAAGAGCAAGATGAAAGGAAGTCGACACATCTCTTGTAGATGACCTTTCTCGAGGAGTTTAGCCACAAAAGGGAGAACCATTATGGGACAATATTGTGGAGGGATAGAGTGATTTTTTTTCATGATAGGAGAGACTGGGTTTGTTTCTAGGTGGTAAGGAAGCAACCAGTTGATGGGGGTGTTTGGAGTTGAAGGATAGAGTGGGAATGACAGAGACAACAACGTGCTAAAGAAAATGGGAGGGAATGAGATCACTTGGGCATGTGGATGGGTTGGCCTTGGCTAGCAGAATGGTCACCTCTTCATGTGAGATAGGGGTGAGGGAGACAGTAGTTGGAGAAGGCATCTTGGTGATGTGAGATGAGGAGGAGGAGGGGAGAAGAGGGAGCTCACAGTGAATTGCCCCAAGATTTACAGTAAAATGAACTGATGCAAAGTGAAATGAGCAGAACCAGTAGAATGTTGTGGACGGTTACAGGAATATTGAAAAATGAATAACTGTGAATGACTTAGATATTCTCAGCAATACAATGATCCAAGAAAATCCCAAAGGATTAATGATGAAGCATACTATGTGCCTCCAGGGAAAGATCTGATATTATCTGAGTATAGACTGAAGCATGATAGTTTTCACTTTATTTCCTTAATTTTTTGTTCAAAACTTTTTGTACAAAATGAGTAATATGAAAATGTTTTATGTGAGTGTACATGCAAAAACTGTATCTGATTGCTTAACATCTCAGGAAGGAAAAGGGGGAAGGAAGGAGGGATAAAATTTGAAACTCACATTTTCTAAAATGTTAAAAAAATTAACATATAATTGGAGAAAAATAATATAAAATATCTTACATATGTATTTGAGGATTCGCAGTAAAATATGAGGCCAGTTTCTCAGAAAGTGTTGGGGGAGAGGGAACCATGCTCCATTGAGAAGAGATAAGAAGGTTTGGAAGAGCTGCTGCAGTGAATAGGACAGTTAATTAATTAGGGACATGTGAAAAGATTGCCTTGCAACAGTAATTATGAGATTACATAAGACAGATTTGTAGTGGACACAGTCAATCTGGTTTTGTGATTTTCCCTACCTTCATTTAATAGTACATGAGTGAGAGTGCAGTCCAGTGATGGTCAAAGTGAAGCAAGCCTGAGGCTTGACAGGGCAAGACAGATTATACCTTAATAGGGCAAATGTAGATTGAACTGGTTCAATAAGACATCAAGATGGAGAAAGGAAGAGTATGTGGCTAGTGCAAGGGTGATGGTCTGGGAGGGAACTGAGGAGTCAAGAGATTGGCAGTAGAGGAAGGCAGAGGGAGAGGTGGAATATTTATAGAATGAGATCAGATAAGGGAATTTGAGAATTCATGAATTCAGAAAGTGGTATATTTGTGGGTAATGGTCAGGTCACCCATTGAGAGTAACTTGTAATTAAGCTTATAAGTATAATATATCTGAATATATAATATATAAATAATATATAATAAAAATATAATGTATAGTAATAATATGCAATATATATGTATGTATTAGAGTAGTTTATATCTAAGTTAAAGCTAATTGACAATATGATTCTTAGCACCAATGTGGTACTTATCCCATTTCCCACCATTCTGCCATGGTCATTGTAGAAGCAGGAGCTGACTGCAGAGGGCTGAGGGTCATTTTGTATCATTCTTTGTGTCAAGAGATGCTATGCCCTTGGAATTCAGCTCCCAGTGTTCAGCCTCCTGGGATGAGCTGCCTGGTACTTGGATAAGCTGAGCTTCAGGATGTATGTCCCAACCCTTAGGACTATGTTTTATGCCTTTTACTTCCCTTTAATGAACATTTACTAAGAGCCTGCTATATGCTAGGCACTGCACTAAGCCCTGTAGATATAAAAAAGAGGCAAAAGGGAGTGCCCTCAAGGAGCTTGCCTTTCCATCATGGTAGAACCTGCTAGAGCCATCCATTCCACTGACATAGACTTTGAGATCCAAGGTCACTTTAACACCACAGGGAGGCATTCGAGGAGGACTTTGTAGAGGTCTTTTTTACCTCAACTCCAAATTAAGCTTCCTGCAACTTCCACCCATTGCAAGCACTTATCCCTACAAAGGCCAAATGGATTAAGTTGAATCCCTCTTTTACACAAGAGCCCTTTAAATACTTGAAGGCCACCATCATGTCACCCTTAAGTCTATGGTATTTTTGAATGAAAACTGAGGACCAGAGAACTATCTTACTTCTGCTGATTTTCGCCTATTTATTCTGTCTGTATCTCTTTTGTCCATAGTTGTTCGCATGTCATCATAGTCTAATGATGGACTATGACAACGGGGCTAGTTGGTTGTAGTTGTTTTTGTTTTGCCTTTCTTTTTATTCCTAATACTTAGGGGGTAGTGTTGGAGTGGGGTGTATCTCCAGTCATTCTGATTTATATCTTGCCCCTGGACCAGATGGTTTGGGAGAAGAAAGTGAGGCTGGTGACTTTGCACAGCCCTGCCTCAC
This sequence comes from Vombatus ursinus, assembly GCF_900497805.2. Taxonomy (NCBI): domain Eukaryota; kingdom Metazoa; phylum Chordata; class Mammalia; order Diprotodontia; family Vombatidae; genus Vombatus; species Vombatus ursinus. The sequence continues at coordinate 6,858,640 of NW_020949602.1, forward strand.
TTAAATCCAATTCACTTGCAAGTGATGCAACTTGCCTTCCTGGTGCCATGTTCTTCTTTGAGAATGAAGGACTTACAACAGCAACAAGGACAGCAGGAATACTTAGCACTCTATGTGGCACATAGTAGGTACTTAAGAAGCGTTCATTTACTGACTGAAATGCCTCGCTCAAAGTCTCATGACTACTTAGATGGGAAGCCTGGACTAGAAAACAAACTTCTGACTCCTGATTAAGTTTTCTGTCACCCTGAGTTCCCTGCAAGAAGGGAAGCATTGCTTCATTTTTTGTACTCAGAGAACGGGACATAGTAGGCACATAGTAAGTACTTGATTTAATTTCCATGATACTAAAGGGCTGCTAAGAATGCTACTTTTGGGTATTGCCTCAGATAGATACAAGGGATGTTCCATTCTGGGTAGTACTTTAAGGGGAATCTAAAAGTGTCTAGTTCAGGGGTTTCCAAACTTAGAGCTGTGGATTTTTCTAAGTAGTTATTACTAGGGTTCTGCAAATCCATATTCAGTCCATGGATACTTATTCTGATTTTTGTTTTAGGAAGATATGAGACATGTCACAGTATACTAGACAAGAAATAGAACTTTTGATCAAGCTTTGACTTTCAGAACACAGATCTCTTGAGAGAGAGTCAAATAGAAGTCTCTGGGGATGGAGCACTGGGCTTGGAGTCAGGATAATCTGCATTTAAATTCCACCTCAGAAACTCCCTATCTGTGAGGCCCTGAAGAAATCACATAATTCTCTCAGGCTTAGTTTCAACATCTGTAAAATGAGGGGCTTATCACCTCTAAGATACCTTCGAATTCCAAATATAAAAAACATTAGGACCTTTTATAGATTGAATTAATAATGTATCATTCACTTAAGTATTTCTATTTTGAAATCTATGGAGATTTATCACATTTAATATAGTACAAATACATTTAAAAATGCTACTTTTTTGTTATCAGACACATTCTCAATAAAAATAGTTACAGTGCACTACAATAATAATTCATAATATTAAAACAATATCTGGTATTTACGTAACACTTTAAGGCTTTCAGAGCACTTTATGTTTGTTAACTTCTTTGATCCTCATTACAACCCTTGAAGCAAGAACTATTATTATCTCCATTTTACAGATAAAGACTCAAAACTGAGAAAAATTATGTGATTTTCTCAGGGTCACATGTTTAGCAAGTGCCTGAGGCAGAATTTGAACTCATATCTCCCTGACTCCAAATTATATACTCTACTGCCCTAGCCAGCAACTACTATTATATGGAGAACTGGAAGAAATTTTGATGTTAAAAAGAGGGCGTCATGATTGTGATAAATGGTAATCACTGCTCTATTCCAATGAGAACTGAGAGAAGATGATGTATGTGAAGTACCTGGCAAACTTTCAAGTTCTGTATAAATGGGAACTTTTCTGAGCAGAATTCTACAGGGGTACATAGCCTGGGCCATCACTGTACCTTGGATCTCTGGATAAAGGGCCATATACAGCAGTGCCCACCTCAGAGTGGTTGAAGTTGTCTCTGTTCCAGCTAAGAAGAGGTCCAGGGTGCAGAAGACCAAGTTTTCTTCATTAAAACTAGAATGGATGTTGTCCTTAAATTAAAAAGGCAAGGATCAGTTGGTTAATCCAAAAAATAATTATAGCTGTCTCCAGGCATGAGGAGTTGCACTCTCAATGGAGCTTTGGGAAGGTCAAGGTGGCAGATCCTGGGCTTCCCTTTAACACCCAAGAATATAGTAACTCTTTCTAAGGATGTGAACTCTGATTTCTTTTTCTTCCTTTGAAATATTATTTTTCCTCCTTTGAAATATTATTTTTCCAAAATACTTGTAATGACAATTTTAAACATTCTTTTTCAATACAAAATTTTGAGCTCCAGATTTTCTCCCTTCCTCCTGCCCCTCCTCCTTCATTAATATGGTAAGCAATTTGATATAGATTATATATGTGCATTCACGTAAAACATAATTCCATGTTAGTCATGTTGTGAAAGAAGAAACAGAACAAAAGGAAGAAAACCATGAAATAAAAAATAAAGAAAATGAAAATAATATGCCTTTATCTGCATTCAGATTTCATCAGTTTTTTCTCTGGATGTGAAACGTTTTCCATCATGAGTCTTTTGTAATTGTCTTGGATCATTGTATTGCTGTGAAGAGTTAAGTCAATCATAGTTAAAAATCACACATCATTGCTAATACTGTGTACAATGTTCACCTGGTTCTGATCACTTCACTTTGCATCAGTTCATATAAGTCCTTCCAGGCTTTTCCAAATTCCACCAGCTTGTCATTTCTTATAGCACAATAGAATTCCATTACATTCATATACTATAACTTATTTAGCCATTTCCCGACTGAGGGACATCTCCTCAATTTCCAATTCTTTTCCATCGTAAAAAGAGCTGCTATAAATATTTTCATACCAGTCCATCCTTTTCCCTTTTTTATAATTTCTTTGGAATATAGACCTACTAGTGGTATTGCTGGATCAAAGGGTATACACAGATTAATTGTGTTTGGATATAGTTCTAAATTGCTCTCCAGAATGACTGGATCAGTTCACAAGTCCACCAATAGTACAGTAGTGTCCCAATTTTCCCCCCTCCTCTCCAGTATTTATCACTTACCTTTTCTTTCATATTAGGTAATCTGACAGGTATGATGTAGTATCTCAGAGTTGTTTTAATTTGCATTTTTCTAATCAATAGTGATTTAGAGCATTTTTCATATACTATAGATAGCTTTGATTTCTTCATCTGAAAACTGCTTGTTCATATCCCTTTGCCATTCATCAATTGTAAAATGACTTGCATTCTTATTAATTTTTCTCAGTTCTCTATGTATTTGAGCAACAAGGTCTTTATCAGAGACATTCACTGTAAAAATTGTTTCCACACTTTCTGCTTTCCTTCTAATCTTGGTTGCATTGATTTTGTTTGTGCAAAACCTTTTTAATTTAATATAATCAAAATTACCCATTTTTCATCTCATAATGCTATTTCCTGTTTGGTCATAAATTCTTCCCTTCTCTATAGATCTGACAGGTAAACTGTTGCTTGATCTCCTAATTTGCTTATGGTATCACCCTTTTTGTCTAAATCATGGACCCATTTTGACCATATCTTGGTACTGGTTTTGGATAAATACTACTTATCATTTTAAGGAAAGCTCCATTAATTCCTACACTTTTTAGTATTTTTAACAGAAATTGATGTTGGATTTTATCAAGAGCTTTTTTCTGCATTTACTAAGATAATTATATACTTTCTGTCAGTTTTGTTATTGATAGGGTCAAGTATGCTGACAGTTTTCCTAACACTGAACCATCCCTACATTCCTAGTATAGATCCCACCTGATCCTAGTGTGTGAACTTTGTGAAATATTGCTGTAATCTCTTTGCTAGTATTTTATCTAATTTTTTGCATCAATATGCTTTAGGAAAATTGGCCTATAGTTTTCTTTCTAGGTTTTGGCTCTTCTTAGTTTAGGTATTAGCACCATATTTGTGTCACAAAAATAATTTGCTAGAACTCCTTCACCTGTTTTCCCAAATAGTTAAATGGTATTGGAATTAATTATTCTTCAATTGTTCTTTGGTAGAATTCACTTGTAAATTCATCTGGAGCTGCAGATTTTTTTTCCTTAGAGAGTTAATTGATTTTTTCGATTTATTTTTTTCTAAAATGAGGTTACCTAAGAATTTTATTTCATTTTTCAATCTAGGCAAATTATTTTTGTAAATATTTATCCATTTCACTTAGATTGTCAGATTTATTGGAATGCAGTTAGGCAAATAACTCATAATTATTGTTTTAATTTTTTTATCATAAGTGGTAAATTCACTCTTCATTTTTGATACCAGTAATTTGTTTTTCTTATTTCTTTTTTAAATCAAATCAACCAGTGTTTTGTCTATTTTCTTTTTCATAAAACTAGCCCTTAGTTATAGTAATTAGTTTTCTTACTTTCAATTTTATTAATTTATCCTTTGATTTTCAGTTTGGTGTTATTTGGAGATCTTAAATCTATTATTTGTCTAGCTCTTTTATTTACATGCCTAATTCATTGATCTTTTCTTCCTCTACTTTATTGGTATAAATTTTCCTCTAAGTACGGCTTTGGTTGCATCCTATAAATTTTGGTATATTGACTTATCATCATTTTCTTTGTTGAAATTAATGATTGTTTCTATGATTTATTCTTTGACCCATTAATTCTTTAGGATTCAATTATTTACTTTCCAATTAATTTTTAATCTATCCAAGACCCTTTAATAAATGTAATTTTTATTGTGTCACATTCTAAAAAGGATGCATTTAGTATTTCTACAATCTGCATTTGATTTTGAGGTTTTCATGCCATAATATATGGTCAATTTTTGTGTAGATGTCATTTAGAGCTGAGAAAAATGTATATTATTTTCTATCTGCATTCAGTTTTCTCCAGAGATATATCATATCTAACTTTTCTGAAATTCTATTTAGATCCTTAAGTTCTTTTTTGGTTAGATATTTCTAGTTATAAGAGGGGAAAGTTGAGGTCCTCCACTACTATAGTTTTACTGTCTATTTCATCTTATAACTCATTTAACTTCTCCTTTTAAAAAATGGGATGCTATATCATTTGGTACATACATTTTTAGTATTGATATTAATTCATTTTTCTATGGTATCTTTTAGCAAGATGTAGTTTCTCTCTTTGTCTCTTGATTCGATCTTTTTTGCTTTGTCTGAGATCATTATTGCTACTCCTGCTTTTTTTTTTAATTCAGCTGAAGCAAAATATATTCTGTTTCAGTCTTTTACATGTGTGTATGCCTATGCTTCAGATGTATTTCTTATAAATAGCATATTACAGGATTCTGGTTTTTCATCCATTTTGCTATCTGCTTCTGTTTTATGAGAGAGTTCATCCTATTCACATTTAGTCATAATTACTGTGTATTTCCCTCCATCCTATTTTTCCCCTGTTCATATTTTTCTCTCTGTCCCTTTCACCCTTTCCTTCCTCAAAAGTGTTTTGCTTCTGCCCACCACCTTCCTCAATCTGACCCCCTTCTATCAGTAGCCCTTTTGGTTGTCCCCCTCCCCTCCTATTTCCCTATAGGGTAAGATAGATTTCTATACCCAACTGAGTGTGTATGTTATTCTCTTTTTGATCCAAATTATATGAGAGTAAGTTTCAAACAATCTCACCCCCTCCTTTCTTTCCCTCCACTGTAATCAGTCTTCTGCACTTTTTCATGTGATATAATGTGCCCCATTCTGCCCCTATCTTCCATCTTCTCCCAGTGAAATCCCATTTTTATTCCTTAGGGTTTTTTTTTTACATCATCCCATCAAAGCAAACTTATACCCACACTTTCTGTCAATATATACTCCTTCTTACTTCTCTAATAAAGATAGAGTTCTTAAGAGTTACAAATATCATCTTCCCATGTAGGGATGTAAACAGTTTAACCTTGCTGAATTACATGCTTTTTTCCTTGTTTACCTTTTTGTGTTTTTCTTAAATCTTGTATTTGAAAATCAATGTTTCTGTTTTGCTCTTGTCTTTTCATCAGGATTGTTTGAAAGTCCCTTCTTTCACCGAAAATCCATAATTTTCTTTTGATAGGTTATGCTCAGTTTTACTGGGTAATTGATTCTTTGTTATTACACAAGTTTCCTTTGCCTTGCAGAATATCATACTATATGCCCTCTGACTCTTTAATGTAGAAGCTGCTAAAAATCTGTATAAAAATGACTGTGACTCTTCAAAACTAGATTTGTTTCTTTACTTCTCAGCATTTTGACATTGTCATCCTGTTCCGAGTTTGTGTTTTGATCTTCGCTCTAGCCATTGTCTCCTTCTATAGTCAGACATTTGTTGTTTTGTTTTGTTTTGTTTCTCATTTACAGCCTATATTGTGACTATTTAAAGTTGAGTTCTTGTTCTGGGGCACAGGGGGTGCTTTTTCAAGCTTCTTGTGCTAGAGGCCAGAGGCCTGGTTGGTGGCTTGCTGTGGAGGTTCACTCTGGGGCTGTCAGCTGTTGTGCTAAAATCACTTGGTCTATTAATACCTATTGCACTTGACTTTGAGGGCTGCAAGCTCTCCTGTTGCATTTTGGCTACAGGCCTCACATCTTGTCTGCTGTGCCACTAATCTGCTGAGCTGGGCTGCTGAACTGTTCCAGGGCCAGGACATCCCACTGGCTTGCCCTAATACTGCCTGCACTGGGCTGTGCTCCCATTTTACCCAAGTGGGACAGACTTGTCCTGCAATCTTTCTAAGTAATTTTGGCTTGGAAAGTTGCTTTAACACTTCCTTTTGTGGATTCTGTTGCTCCAGAATTCATTTTGTAGCTTGATATAAAGTTTCTAGGGAAACTAGGGAGAGTTTAGGCAGCTTCCTGTCTTTTCTCCACCATCTTGGTTCCACCTGTGAGAGACCCTATTTTTATTGAGTTGAGAGACTTACTGTGAGTACTTTTCTCACCAAAACCTTGCAGGTAAATAGGATCTGTGTTTTATAGGTGAGAAAACTGGAGCTCAGAGACCATTGGGTGAATTGCTGAGAGTCTCAGTGATAATAAATGACAGAATTGGCCCATGAATCCTGGACCCTGACCAAAACCTACCACTCTTTGCTACATCATGCCACTGCTTGGCCCTGTGTGCATATACCCCACCTTTCCAACTTCCTCCACCCAGTATCACACTCAAAAATGAATGAGCATGGGGGTCAGCTATTTAGAAGGTCATTATGAGGACAAGGGATTTTTCTATCATCTAACCAGGATATGTGCTGGGTAGAGGTGCATAGAAAGCTAGAACCATAAAAGTTTGCATTGAATTGGCATCTGTATTTATTTGCATTGAATTCTTTCTCCTCCTCATCTTCTTTCTCTTTTTTCTTCTCCTTTTCTCTCTTTCTCCTTTACTTTGTTTCTTTCATTCTTTCTCATCTTCCCCCTCCTCTTCACCTCCTTTCCCTTGTTTTTCTCTTCCTTATCCTTATTATCATTCCCATTATTTTTATTATCCCTCTACCACAGAATTATCCATATGCCTGTTAGTAGCTGCTGGTATTTCTTCTTCTAGAAGGAATAAAGCTGGTTGTAAAATGGAGAAGAATAATAGCTAGCATTACACTATAGCACCTACCATGTACCAAACACTGTGATAAGGGTTTCACAAATATATTTTCATTTGATCCACACAACAACCCCATGAGATAGAAAGTAGTAGTATCTTCATTTTACAGTTGAGGAAACTGAGGCAACTAGAAATTTTAGTGACTTTCTCTGCATCACAAAGCTAGTGTCTGAGATCAGATTTGAACTCAAGTGTTTCTGACTCCAAGTCCAGTGCTGTACGCATGTGTAATGTGATTGCCTAGATGACATTTCTCTAGTTCTAGATTCATCCTTCACCTATTTCATACTCTTAAAATAGAGCACTAAGGCAAAAGAGCAGGATTCATATTTCCATGCTCCATGATTGTTGGGGCAAATCCTTCCATCTCTTTAGGTTTCAATTTCTTCATCTGTGAAATGGAAATAATACCTGTGCTAGCTATCTCATGGCATTGCTTGGAGGGGAAAAAAAAAAAACAACATTTTGTATGACTTGAAGTATCATATGCATCTAAGCAGTAGTTTTATTGTCATTTCTTAGCATTTTTATTTTTCTAGATAAGAATAGTTATTTTACTCCATTGATTCATTCTTATAATAAAAAGAAAACCAATAGTATCAAAATACTTTGCAATTTATCAGCTACTTTTCTATAATCCTGTGAGGTAGGTAGTGTCAATAATATTGTACACATTTTTCAAATGAAGATACTGAGACTTAGGGAAATTAGTTGTTTTTAGGTAAACTTGGCTGATGAATTCAGGACGTGGAACTCAAATAGAGGTCCAGTATTCTTGAACTATACAGGACATAATCACAAAATCTTGAAGTTGGAAAGGCATTCCAATGGTGTCAAGCTCAAAATGAAATGGAACCACTAAACCATATGTAAGATCCCTGGGAACTACATATTGACTCACATTATCTATGTTCTCATGTATTTTTATTTACTTTGTTAAATGTGTCTAAAATACATTTTAATCTGATTCTCCACTACTCAGAAGTGACTTGGGCTACAATGCTGCCCACATGTTTGACTATTGTAAATACTAACAAAGATTGTTGTATTTTGATTGCATATATGAAATTGATAATTTAATTTATTTTTATTGTGAATAAACACACAGTAATTCTGGATAGGATAAGAGGTAGATAGAACATCTTGATTTTATGTATGTGAAAAGTGAGGTGCAGAGAGATGAATTCATTGGGATGACATATCAAGGCCAAGAAAATCCCAATCAGATTAGATTCTAATGAAAAGGACATTGTACTTGGAGACAGAAAGAGCAGGGTTCAAATCCAGCCTCAGATTCTTAATAGCTGTGTGATTGGAGCAAATCAATTAACCTCTCTGTGCCTCAGTTTCCCCTCATATAAAATCAGGGAGTTGAACTCAATGAGCCCTATAGTACCTTCCGATTCTAAATAAAAATAGTGAGTTTTTCACTAGCAAGCTCTGTTACTTATACTCTTTACCTCCCAGGGTGGTCATTGAGGGAAGATATTTACATTATGAGGCAGATGTAAAGTTTGGAACATTTTAACACACTTATCCCCCCAACTCTGCACTTTTTTTTTGGTTTTAAACACACAATGCCCAATTTCTGTGTTATCTACATTACCTTGGACAGCTCCTTCAGGTAAGCATCAATGAAGTCCAAGGTCTCCTCTGGGTTCAGGTCTTCCTTATGTTGTTTGATCACACATTTTACAAATGACTCTAGCTTCTTCCATTCTCTAAAGAATTTCTGGTGAGGTCCTGGTAGGAATTTCATTATCCAAGGAAATACATTGAAGAGCTAAATAATATAAAAAGGACAGGGGAGGAGGGATGAGTGTCCATTCCTCTTAGGCTGCCCAGTCTCATCATCTTCTTCATCCTAAATCAGGTCAGGGTTCTTGACCATTTTTAATCTCATGGAATTTACCCTAATCCTATGTCTAACCACTACTATCCTCCCATATTGTTGCACTCCTAATACTCAGGCTGGTGTCCAAACATCTGTTTCACATACATCAGCACCTTGGCCATGTCCTGAGGGACCTAAATAACTCTTTCAAGATGTCATTGATTGAGGGGGGCAGAGCCAAGATGGCAGAAGGAAAGCAGTGACTTGCTTGAGCTCTCCCCCCAAACCCCTCCAAATACCTATAAAAATGGCTCTAAACAAATTCTAAAGCAGCAGAACCCACAAAAAGACAGAGAGAAAAAAATTTGCAGCCAAAGACAGCCTGGATGTTTGATCGGACAGGTATATCGCACCAGGTGGGGAGAGGAGCACAGTTTGGTGTGGGCACCCAGTCGGCAGCAACCAAGGAGCAGGCCTCAGAGGACTGAATCGCAGGCAACTGTGGCGGTTTCCAGACTTCTCAACCCAGGAACGCCAAAGACAACATGTAACGTCAATGGGAAAAATCTGTGACTATGGTGAGAGAAGGAGCTAGGTCTCAGCCCCCCTAAGGGCTGCAGCTGGTTCCTGAGCTTCCAGTCCACAGACTGAGAGGGAATCAAGTGGCTGATCAGAGAGGGATTTCAGGGATCTCTTTGCCAGTGCTGAGGCAGGAATCTCTTGCTTTGTCAGTGCTTGGATCTGGGTCACAGTTCTGAGGGGCAGTCCAGGGGTGAGGAGGAATGCTGGTGTGATGAAGCTTCTTTTGGTGGTAGAAAGAAAACACCTCGCCCCTTATCATAGCACCTTGGAAGAACTGAAAGTTTTCAAGTCCCTAGAAGTATCTCTGAAAACAGCTGTACAAACCCCCGAAGCTTGGGACAGTATATTCTCCACATTGGAAGCAGACTTTTACCTTAACAAAGAGTTTAAAACTCAAGTAATTGGCCAGGATCATGAGTAAGCAGCACAAAAAGGGTCAGACTATATTATCTTACTTTGGTGACAAAGAAGATCAGAACATACAACCAGAAAAAGACAATGAAGCCAAAGCTCCTACATCCAAAGCCTCCAAGAAGAATATGAATCAGTCCCAGGCCTTGGAAGAGCTCAAAAGGGATTTTGAGAAGCAAGTAAGAGAAGTAGAGGAAAAACTGAGAGTTTTGCAAGAAAATCATGAAAAACAAGTCAACAGCTTGCTAAAGGAGACCCAAAAAAATACTGAAGAAAATAACACCTTAAAAATAGCCTAACCCAAATGGCAAAAAAGGTCCAAAAAGCCAATGAGGAGAAGAATGCCCTAAAAAACAAAATTGGCCAAATGGTAAAGGAAGTCCAAAAGATTACTGAAGAAAATACTTCCTTAAAAATTAGAATAGAGCAATTGGAAGCTAGTGACTTTATGAGAAATCAAGACATTGTAAAACAAATGCAAAAGAATGAAAAATTAGAAAATAATGTGAAATATCTCATTGGAAAAACAACTGACCTGGAAAATAGATGGAAGAGAGAGAATTTAAAAATTATTGGACTATCTGAAAGCCATGATCAAAAAAAGAGCCTAGACATCATCTTTCAATAAATTATCAAGGAAAACTGCCCTGATATTTTAGGACCAGAAATTGAAAGAATCCACTGATCACCGCTTGAAAGAGATCCACAAAGGAAAACTCCTAGGTATATTGTAGCCAAATTCTAGAGTTCCCAGGTCAAGGAGAAAATATTACAAGCAGCCAGAAAGAAACAATTCAAGTGTTGTGGAAACCACAATCAGGATAACACAAGATTTAGCTGCTTCTACATTAAGGGACCGCAGGGAATGGAATATAATATTCCAGAGGGCAAAGGAGATAGGATTACAACCACGAATCACCTACCCAGCAAAACTGAGTATAATCCTGCAGGGGAAAAATGGTCATTCAGTGAAATGGAGGACTTTCTACACTTCTTGATGAAAAGACCAGAGCTGAATAGAAAATCTGATTTTCCAGTACAAGACTCAAGTGGAACATGAAGAGGTAAATAGCAAAGAGAAAATCTTAGGAGACTTGTTAAGGTTGAACTTTTTACATTCCTGCAGGGAAAGATGATATTTGTAACTCATGAGACCTTTGTCAGTATTAGAGTAGTTGGAGGGGAAAAAATTATATGCACATATATATAGATATAGATAGATAGAAAGATAGAAAGATAGATAGATAGATAGACAGAGAGACAGACAGACAGACAGATAGATAGATAGATAGATAGATAGATAGATAGATAGATAGATAGATAGATA
>NW_020949602.1:6869966-6886951 GCF_900497805.2 Vombatus ursinus
ATAGATAGATAGATAGATAGATAGATAGATAGATAGATAGATAGATAAATAGATACATAGATAGATAGATAGATAAATAGATAGATAGAGGGCACAGGGTGAGTTGAAGATGACGGGGTCATATCTGGAGAATAAAATTAAGGGGTGAGAGAGGATTATACTAGGAGAAGTAGAAAGGGAGAGGTAGAACAGGGTAAATTATCTCACAAAAAAAAACAGAAAATAAAAGCTCTTACAGTGGAGGGGAACAGGGGAAGGTGAGAGGGAATGAGTGAATCTTATTCTCATAGAATTTGACTTAAGGAGGGAATAACATACACACTCAATGGGATATGGAAATCTGTCTTACCCTACAGGAAAATGGGGCGGGAGGGACAAGAGAGTAGGGGGATGATAGAGAGGAGGGCAGATTGGGAAAGGGGGTAATCAGAAGCAAGTACTTCTTAGGAGGGTCAGAGTAAAAAGAAAGAATAGAATAAATGGGAGGGTGGGATAGGATTGAGGGAAATAGAGTTAGTTTTTCACAGCATGTCTACTATGGAAGTGTTTTGCATAACTGCACATATATAACCTACATTTAGTTGCTTGCCTTATCAATGAGGGTGGGTGGGGAGGGAGGAAGGGAGAAGATTTGAAACCCAAAGTTTTAAAAACACATGTCTAAAAAAAATGTTTTCACATGCAACTGGGAAATAAGAAATACAGGAAATGGGGTACAGAAATCCATCCTGCCCTACAGGAAAATTGAAGGGGAAGGGGACAAGAGAAGGGGGGAGAGAGATAGAAGGGAAGGCAGACCAGGGAAAGGGGTAATCAGAATGCATGCCATCTTGGAGTGGGGGAGGGGCGAGATGGGGTGAAAATTTGGAACTCAAAATCTTGTGGAAATAAATGTTGAAAACAAAAAATAAATAAAAATAAATATAAAAAAACCATAAAAAACAAAAAAGGAAAAAGGAAATACTTTGTTTTATTAAGCATTGCATTATTGCACCTTGCAAATATTGTATGTTTTTAATAAAAATTGTACAAATTAATAAAAAATGATGTCACTGATCTAGGCAGTCTCACAACCTGCAAAAAAGGAGTGGAGAAATCTTTTTAAAGAAACTAATAGTACTTGGGCCCCATATTTCCCTGTTAACACCATAGAATTCCCTTCTCTTGAATTTCCATTTTGTTCACTTTAGGGAAATGAAACCTCATCTTTTTTTACCTCTTTCCCTCATTTTCTTCTATGGCCAGACTCCTGAGGAGTTAAGTGAAATCATGAGCAAGATGGAGTTCTGGAGTAAGACCCAAAAAGACCTGAGTTAGAATTCTGCCTCACATGCTTATTAGCTGTGGGACCAGTCATTAATTTATCTCAGTCTTGGTTTCCTTATCTGAAAAATAGGGATATAATAACAAAAATCTCAAAGGGTCGTTATGAGGATGTAAAGAAATCAGTCTATCAACAAGCATTTAATAAACAGTTACTATGTGCCAGGCACTGTGATAAGTGTTAGGTATGCAAAAAAGGAGGGAAATGCCAGCCCCTGTCCTCAATTAGCTCACATTGTAGTGGGAGAGACGCCAGTGCATGCAAGAAATATGCAGAGTGATTGAAAGGCAATCTCAGAGGGGAGGGTGCTAGCAGATGGAGGGACAGAGAAAGACATCCTGAAGTAGGAGGTGAAATTTGAGCTGATTCTTGAAGGATGCCTCGAGGTGGAAATGAGCAGGGAGAGTATTCCAGGCATGAGGGACAGCCAGTGCAAAGGCACTGAGGTGGGAACTAATAAATATAAAGCTGTTCACTTAAATGTAAGCACTTAAATCCACGTCTCTCTGGTTGTGTCTCTTCTCTCTATCTCTCTCATTCTGTTTCTCTAGTTGTCTATCTATGTCTCTTCTCTTTCTCTGTGTGTGTGTGTGTGTGTGTATGTGTGTGTGTGTCTCTCACCCCCCCTCTCCTTTGCTTTCTTTCTTCCCTCCCTTGTTTCCCTCAAATTCTGCTCATGAGACAGCTTCTCCATGAAGCCTTTCCTAGTCTTCTTGGCTTCTAATGCAACCTCCACAAAAACTTTTCCCATTGTATTTATCTATTTGCATGTACAGTCACTTGAGCTCATGTTGTCTCCTCCAACAGAACATAAACTGCCTGAGGTCAGGGCTGTCATTTTTGTCATTGTATCCTCATCTCCTAGCACAGTACTTGGCACAAAGTAGGTGCTTAATAAATGCTTTTAAATTGATAATCTTGGTAAAGATCTCAGAAAAACTTAGAACCATACAGAAATTTGGTTAACGTGATTCAAAGATCACAGCATTCTTGAAAAGCATTGGGTCCCCCAGGCATGTCACTATTTATAAAAATCTTGTTTCTTTCCTCTCCTCTTTTCAGTCCTTTTTATTGCTTAGAGCAACTCACTCACAAGCTGACTCAGTTCCTGCCCACCTCTCACAGCCGTGTTTCTTTCCTATGGAGGAAGTAAAAGACCAAATTGAGGCCCAACCTGCCCTGTCCAGCAAGAGATCATCTGTTACCTGGCACTCCCATCTGGTTTCAAGCACTGTGACATCATCCAAACTCTTCAGAAGCTCCTGAAACTGAGAATCATGGTACTCAAAGCGATGCCCAAAAGTTATGGAGCAGATGATATTGGAAACAGCATTGTTGATCTGAAAGTGGGGGTCAAAGGGCTGTCCTGTTGACCAGAACAGAAAAGGGACAGATCACTGTTGATTTCACTCATGTTCTTTAAAAGAACCCAGCAGAGCTTTCTATCTTTTCTCCCAAACATTTTTTCCCACAACTTCCCTTGCCCCATACCTGCCATCACATATATGCTTTATTATTATTGTCCATAACCAGCTATTACTTAGATAGATGTGAGAAAAATAAAACAACATGCTCACTTTTTAATGTTTAGTTAAGACTTGGGATTTAATTGACATATTTTTTTCCACATAGGTTACCTGTTGCTTTGGGCAAATTATTTCTCTGTCTTTGCCTCCATGTATTCATCAATAAAATGAAGGGGTTGGATTAGATGAGCTCTGAGGGCCATTCTAGCCTCTATCTATGATTCTATATGTGATATATCATGTGCATAGAATTACAAAGGTGTGCCTATCTGTGTAATGGGCATGGGCACACATGTGCCTGTGTGTCCATAGATTGCTTACTGCCTCATTCCTTCCCAGAGGCAATGTTGGGTGTCTGGGGACCTTCCCAGGGCCTGGGGAGTGGGGCATTTTGTCTGTCCCTAGTCTAGGGATGTTCTCCTTCCCCTGCTCCTCCCATCCACAGTTACAGATTCTCTTTAATGATCCTTTGGATAAAAGGACAATCAGAAGCAATTGAAAATACCTCTGCCTGACCAGCGCTCACCTTCTTCTTCTCTGATAGCCTCAATGAGATACCTGGCCTCCTCCCGGATGCGATCTTCCAGGTTTTTCTTTCCCAAACCAAAGTTCCTTAATGTCATTAAGGCAAATCTTCTTTGCTGTCTCCACTCTTGGCCATTAGACATTACTAAGCCTAAATAATAATGATAATAACATATCAATATTTCAAAAGATCTGTAATGTTGCTGGTGTGTTTATTCTCTCTACCAGCAATGGAATTCAATTGAACAGGCACTTAAAAAACACCCAAACACTGTGCTGGGTATACAGATAGTAAGGGCTAGACAGTTTTTTCTCCCAAGGAACTCTCATACTAATTGGGGAAATAACACTTAAAGTATGACTGTACGACATACAGAAATACTTGGAAGTCCTAAAGACAAAGCAGAGGGAGATGTGAAGGCTCAGAGGTCTGCAAGTTCTATAAGCAGAACATGTTCCTTGGGGTACATACATATGAGTTTCTGATTTCCTTTCTGCTTTGGAGAAGACAGCTATGGATAGGATAGGAGTCCAAGTCCTAGTCTGGATGGCCTGATCCACTTTGAGTGACCCAAGTTATCTCATGCGGCCCTTGTTGACATCATTATTGTCATGGTCCAGGCAGGGTAGTGACGCCTTGGCACATGGGTACTGGATACGCCACAAGGAGGCTCATCGTCCTTCATTTTGCTCTATGTCATCGGGAACTGGTAAGGCCCCTCAACCTTGCTGACAGTGCAGTATTAAGCAGTCAACACCATTTTTCTCTACCCAAGAATGGGGGAGGGTTAGAAGAGGGACCTTGGGATATTCCTTTCCCAAGAAGTATCTTTTCTATGAAGAACTTTGGAACTGAGGCCTAGAGAGGGTAAGGGACTTACCCCAGGTCACACAGGTAGAACATGGCAGAACTGAGATTCAAAGTGAGACACTGAGATTCCACTGTCTGTGACCTTTTCATTATTTCTTTCTGTCTCATAAAAGTATGTTTTCTACTCTGACTGACTTCTTATGCACATCCCATGAAGGCACTACTTTCAGACTGGGAAAGACTTTTGGAATGTTGTAGTCACCACACTCCTTTAGACAACCCAAGCTTGGGGGCCCTAGGCTGAGATGCCTTCACCTTCTTGCCTCAAAGGCAGAGTATCTCCATGTTGACCTGATTTGTGAGTGGTTAATCTTCCTATGTCACCAGAGGTGAGTGTATTGGAAAAGATCAAATACTAGAAAGAGATAGTTTATAAGAGTGAAAAGATGCTGAAAAGATGATGGTACCCTATACAAAAGTTTTTTGTTTGTTTGTTTAGTTTAGTTTAGTTTTGTTTTTAAAGGAAAGAGGCAGAGAGATATGTCTGGGTCAAGACACATAACATGAAACTGTGGGATTTCATATTATACAATCTGATAGACATGTTCACCCCAGTAACCTGCCACAAGTCATAAGTTATTGTTAAGATCAGAAGAGAGAAGAGCTAGTAGAAAGGCAGCAGAATTGTATTGTTGATTTCATGTGGAAGAGAGAATGGCTTTTTTCTGCTTGGCTACCCAGGGCAAAACCAGGAGCAATCAGTGAAAGATGGAAGGAAGAGGACAGGATTTGGAGGGAAGGGCGAATTTCTGACCAGTTAAAATTGCCCTAGATTGTCGTGGGCTTCTTTGAAAGGTGGTGGGCTCCCCATCTTTGGAGGTCTTCAAGCAGAGTCTGGATGACCATTTGTTGGGAATGTTGAGAGTGGATCCCAATTCAGGTCTGTTCAGTCTTGGGCAGTTACTAAGATCTCTTATGTCTCTGAGATCCCATAATTATCTCAAATGTCAAAGTATGCACCCTAAGCTCTTTCACTCATTCATTCAAGAAGCATTTATTTGGGATTGAAGATGCACAAAGTCCTGCATTAAGTGATGATAGAGATACAGGCAGTGTTAGACTGGCTGAGCTGTAATGGAAATTGCATTTTCATCTTGTTGGGAAGGTAAGTAAGAAACTCTTCAATAAATGCATAAATATCAATCAACAAACCTTTATTATTATGTCTCTGGCACTGTGCTAAACATTGTTATGGATTATTATTATGAATTGATACATAAGTTCAAGACTAGTACAAAATTCCTTAATATCAGACACAGGAGAATTTATTATAGACAAGGGAAAGCTTCATGGAGAAGTTAAGTATGTGAACTGGTTCTTGAAATATTTCAAGAGGCTTCTATGCAATTATGATCTCAGACAGAGTTATGGATAAAATAGATTTAATTAAAAGAGATAAACAGGGTAACCACATTTTGATAGAAGGTACCATAAGCAATACTTAGCCTTTCAAGAGGCTAAGAAGGGAAGGACAATATTCCAACTGGAGGGCATAGCATGGAGTAAAGGCATAGTTCGTAAGCTAGAACTTTGGTCTTGGAATTAAGAAGACCTGGGTTTAAATTGTTGCTCTGATATTTATGAACTCTCAGCTTCAGTGACCTCATCTGTTAAATGGGGGGCGGGTGGTTGGACTGGGTAGCCTCTAAGTTTCCTTCCAACTCTAAATCAATGATTCTATGACTAGGCTGGGGGTGGAGGAGGTGCGTTTGGGAAACAGTGCCTATGTTAATTTGGATAAAGTATGGGGGACATGAACATGATGTGTCACAAATAAAGATGTAAAGATTGGCTGAAGGGCCATCAATAATGTGGTGAAGAATCACAGACTCTTAGAATGTTCAAACTGGAAGGATCCAGTCTGACAGTACCTAACTTTAATTAGCCCCTTACTATACCTGGCTGATCCTTCTACTCTGCACTTAATGACTCCCTATTAAAGTCTTTATAGTGACTTTTCCAAGTCTTTGCTTTCTCTTCACTACCACACCAAATGTATGGCTGATATCTAAGCCTCTTTCTTCTATAAGATGTTCTCCCATGGGTTTCAGTTCCATGTCTTCATTCCTTAAGTCATAAGAACATCAAATTCCCTCTTGTCTCAGTAATAGAATAGATATACCTACTCCATGCTAACTTCTTCATCTTTGTTCCCATCCACTCCCACCACCCTTCCCCAGTCACTTCCCACCACCTGTCCCCTCCAAGACTTGATCTATATAAAAATGAAAGAAACCCAATAAAATTTTGAAAACCAATTGGGAAAAAAGAGATACAATATCTTAAGGAAGCAAATAAGTCCTTGAAAACTAGAATTGGGAAGTGGAATCTAATAACATTATAAGACACCAAGAAATAATAAAACTAGAAAAAATAGAAGATAATCTGAAACATCTCTTTAACAAAACAATTAATCTGGATGACAGATTGAGGAGAAGTAATATAAGAATTGTCCATCTACCTGAAATTTATGATCAAAAAAAGAATCTAGTTATAATATTACAAGAAATTATTAAGGAAATTATTCTGAAGTTCTAGAACCAGAAGGTAAAGTAGAAATAGAAAGAATTCATTGATCAACAAAAGAAATCCCAAGAAGAAAACCTATAGGAATGTCATAGCCAAGTTTTAAAATTCCCAGGTTAAAGAGTAAACACAGAAATATATTCATATTGCAAAATATTGAAAACAATTTAAATACTGCAGAAAAGTAATCAGGATTTTACAAGATCTCACAATTTCTACACTAAAAGACCATAGGGCTTGGAATATTATATTTCAAAGAACAAAGCAGCTGGAGTTGCATCCAAGAATGACTTATCCAGAAAAGGTGAGTATAATCCTGAACAAAAAGTATATTTGATCAACCAGAAGACTTTCATATATTTATAACAGAAAGACCAGAATTCAATGGAAAATTAGATATAAAAGATCCAGAACAAATATAAGGAAATCATTAAAGACTTACTGTAAGACTCTGATTAAAGTCAAACTGTTTACTCATGACACATGAAAACATAATAATATTAGTATTTTTTGTTTTATGATTAGTAATAATACACTTAAAACTATTATCCTTATTGAGGTAGTTTGAAAGAGAAGTTGGGGCTGAATTGTTTATGATGAGGTGATTCTAAAAAAAATGAAGTTGGGTAGGAAAATGGTTACAGGAGAAAGTATCTAATAAAAATGGTGCATGAAAGGAAGAACTAATACAGAGAAAGCAGGTGGGGTTGGAGGGCTGATAATTTTGGAACCTTCCTCTCATCTGAGTTGAAGAGGAAACAATGCATACACATCTGAAGAGCTTTAGAAGTCTTATTAATTTCTAGAAAGTTGAGAAAACTGGGGAATAAGGTGAGGGAGAGACTTTTAAAAAGTTATATAGATTAAGATTAGGAAGGTTGGGTGAATAGACAAATGAGGGACTTTGAAAGGATGGCTAACAAAAGGAATAAGAGGTTAAGGGGAGAAGATGAGGTTATAGGGATTGGATAGAAAGAATGGCTGGGAAAGAAAATAGTAAAATAAGATGGAGGGAAATTCACAGATCGTAATTATAACTTTCAATGTGAATGGGATGAACTCACCCATTAAATGGAAACAGTAGAATGGATTAAAAATCAGAATCCTATGAGAGATACACAAACTGTTAAAATATCAACAATAAAACAAAAAATAACACGCTTATATCAATAGATGCAGAAAATGTTCTTGATAAAATATGTCATTTCTATTAAAAACACTTGAATGTATTAGTGTAAATTGATTTTTCCTTAAATTGATAAAAATCATTTATCTAAAACCATCAACAAGCATTATTTGGAATGGGACAAAACTAGAGGCCTTCCCAACGAGATCAGGTATGAAAGAAGGGTGCCCACTGTCACCAATATTATTCAGTATTGTGTTGTAAATCCTAGCAATAGCAATATAAGAAGAAAAAGAAATTGAAGGAATAAGAATAGGGAATGAGGTAATAAAACCATCTCCTTTTGCAGATGATATGACTGTATATGTGGAAAATCTCAAAAAGTCAACTAAAAATTTAGGTGAAATAATTCTTAATTTTAATAAACTAGCAAGATTTAAAGTAAATCCACATTAATCTTCAGTCTTCCTATGTATCACAAACAAAATTCTGCAAAAAGAGATAGTGAAAAAAAATGCCTTATTTAAAATAACTCTAGCCCAGGCCAAGTCCCACTTGGTCATTGTTTGGGCCCTGATTGGCTCAGAGTAAATGTAAATAGCAATTGTTTCTGTTTTGGCTGGAAACTCTGAGGGTCTTCCTGACTGATTCTTTCTTTTTTTTGACTAGGTAAAGATGTCATTCCCTGCCTCATTTCTTACCTAGCCTTAATCACTGAATGAGTATTGCCTCAGTCAAACTGAGACCTGTTAAAGACCTTAGCTGGAAAAGGGCAAGGCTTCTCACTGCATTTGGGTCCATCTCCAGTCATCCTGATCTATATTTCATCACTAGATCCAGATTGGTCTGGAGGAGAAAGTGAGGCTGGTGACTTTGCACAGCACTCCCTCACTTAAATCTAATTCAGTTGCATGTCATGGCATCACCTCCCTGATGTCATTGTCCTCTTTGAGAATGAAGGACAATGATAACAGCAGACAGTGTAAAATACCTAGGAGTCCACTTGCCAAAAAATGCAGGAATTATAGAAACAAAACAATACAAAACTTTTTATACAAATAAAATCAGATTTAAATAACTAGAGAGATGAATTGTTCATCAGTAGGCTGGGCCAATGCAATAAAAATGAAAATTTTACCCAAAATAATTTCCATATTTAATGCCATCTCAATTAAATTACCCAAAAATGTTTTGCTGAATTACAAATAAATCATAACAAAATTTATTTGGAAAAACAAAAAGTCAAGGGTATCAAGGGAAATAATGAAACAAAAGTGTGAAGGAGGAAAGTTTAGCAATACCAGATCTTAAACTGTATTGCAAGGCAGTAATTATTAAAACTATCTGGTACTGGCTGGCCAGCAGAAAGGTAAATCAATGGAATAGAGTTAACATACAATTTACAGCAGCAAATAACACATAGAAACTTGAATTTGACAAGTGTAAAGACTTCAGATCTTGGGAGAAGAGTTCTTTATTTGTTAAAAATTGTTGGGAAAATTGGAAAGTAGTATGGCAGAAACTGATTATGGACCAGTATTTCACACCATTTACCAAGATAAGGTCAAAATGGATATATTACCTAGATAAAAAGAGAAATTTTACAAGAAAATTAGAAGCACATGGAAGATATTACTTATCAGACTAATGGATAGGTGAATAATTTGTGAATAAAAAAGAGATAAAAAGTAAAATAAAAATGGATAATTTTGATTACATTAAATTAAAAAGTTTAGTTCAAGAAAAATGTAGCCATGATCAAGAGGGATGCAGAAAATTGGGGAAAATTTTATAGATATTTTATCAGACAAAGGTCTCATATCTAAAATATGATAAATGGTCAAAAGATGTGAACATGCAGTTTTCAATGAAGAAATCAAAACAAGTTATAGTCACAGGAAAAATGTTCTAAATCAATATTGGTTGACAAATGCAACCTTGAGATATCATTTTACACCTACCAGATTGACTAACATGACTGAAGGGGATGACAACTGGTGTTGCAAGGTATGTGGAAGAATTATAACACTGATTCATCATTAGTGGAATTGTGAATTGATCCAAATATTTTGGAGAGCAATCTGGAGTTATGCCCAAAGAGTTACTAAACTACCTATTCCCTTTGGCCCAGAAGTACTACTACTAGATTTATTTCCAAAGATGTTTAGAAAAAAGGGAAAGGAACCTATATGTTCTAAAATGTTTATAACAGCTCTCTTTGTGTTGACAAAAAAAAAACAACTGGAAACTGCAGGGAAGTCATCAATTGGCTGAACAAGTTGTAGTATGTGATTGTAATGAAATACTATCGTGTTATAAGAAATGATGAGCTCAATGACGTCAGCAAAAACATGGAAAAAGTTACATGAAATAATAAAGAGTGAAATGAGCAGAATCAAGAGAAGATCGTATATAGTAAGAGGAATATTGTTTTAAGAATGACTTTGACTGAAGCAGCTAGGTGGTGCAGTGCATAGAGCACTTGCCCTGCAGTCAGGAGGACTTGAGTTCAAATCCACCTTCAGACACATAATATTCACTAGCTGTGTGAATCTGGGCAAATTACCTAATCCAAATTGTCTCACCAAAAAAAAAATGACTTTGAGTGAATAAGTTATTTTGTCTATTATAAATGTGTAAATTAACTATAAAGGACATATGAAAAAAGACACTATCTGCATCCAGAGAAAGAAATAGTAAATAGAAGTATGGATAGAATAAATTTACAAATATGTATATATGCATATATATAATATATGTTTCTCATATATATATACACATTATATATGTATATATATATACACACACACATATATGGGAAGACTGGGACGGGAATAAAAAGAAAAGAAAGAGATTTCCATGACAATGTTGCTCTATATTTGAAAAGAATATTAAGTTGTACATAGTAGATTGGCAATTTCATGTGCAATCATCTTTTTTGTAGTACTGTATTATAGAAATGTTTGTTTGATTTCACAAATTAAAAATAAAGTAAATTTTAAAAATTTTAAATAAAACAAAATTGAAATAAGACTTTGACCTGCAACTTTGATTTTATTGTATTCCTCCAGATGTACCTGCACCATCATGTGGGTCAAAGGACCTAAAGACACAATCATAATCTCACAGAGTTTCAGAGTTGAAAGGGATCTCAGAGGTCATCCACTCTAACTTGGACCCAGCAAACAACACCAACAAAACATTCTGAACAGCTTTTGCTTGAAGACCTCCAATGGGGGGAATCCACATTCTCTGAGGAAAAACTATTTCACTTTTGGACAGCTCTGATGGTTAGGAAGTTTTTCCTAGCATCAACCCAAATTGTACTCTTCTGCAACCCTCACCCTTTGCTACTCGTTCTGGGGCCAAGATCTTTTTCTCCTAACAGGCCTTCACACACATGAAGACACAAGTCTTCTTGTCCTTAAGTTAAACATTCCAAACTCCTTCAACTGATCCTCCTATGGGATGGATTTGAACCCCATCATCCTCATTGCCCTCCACTTCAATCTTACTCTTCTTGCCCCACTCTCAGACGTGAAGGAAAGGAACTTCAAAGGACTAATTTTTTTTCTATCATATTTCTTCTAGTCACAAGATCTCTATAGTAGGTTGGAATTCTTCAGGAATGTTGAAATACAGGAGTCAAAGATGTCTTTCAAAGAATCCTGGAGATGAAAAGTATTTATCATACTTCAAAAACTCACCAAATGTTTTAAAGACACGGAAGTGGATAGGAATTTGGGGACGATCAATAAACACCTGGTCTTGGTTGACCAGGACCTCCTTGATCAGTGGCAATCCACTTACTGTCATGAAGGTAAGATTGCCACCATACGTGCAGAAAACATTTCCGTATTTTCTGGCAAGCTGAAAAAGAATGAGTTTGAATTGCAAATTTCCATTGCCTTTCAGGCTAATTTTATTCTGTAGTGTTATCAGATAACATTGCAGCAATGTGAAACATCAATTCCAATGTAGTGCACTTAATTCAGTCTGATCCAATTCCACTGAATTCAGTTCAGCTCACCCCAACAAACACTGAATCATCCAACTATGTCTTAACTGTGGTGCTAGGAGTTGAGCAGATAATCAAAAACACCAGTTTCTTCTCTTGAGGAATTGACATTGGAAGGAAATGATCTGCATAGATGCAAGTAAATACAGAATACATGCAAAAGAAATTCTAAGTAATTTCAGGAGAGACCAGCACCTGGGAGGGATCAGGAAGGCTTCCTGCAGGAGATGACTGAGTTTTGATGAAAATTTGAAATTCCAAAACATTTAGGGGAAGAGGCAGTATATTCCAGACTCTGAAGTGGCTGCTACATTTAAGGCAGCATGTTGGGCTAGGAATATACTACAAAAAAACCACACCAAAACAAAACAAAACAAAACAAACTCAGAGTTTAATATGTGGGTAAGACTTAGAGATCAACACTTGAATCATTAGTAAGTTCATTGGAGTAGGTAGAATGCAAGCTCTCAGAGGGCAGGGCAGTTATATTTTTGTTTTCTTAATCTCCAGCACTTAGCATAGTACCTGGAACTCAGCAAGTAATTATGAAATGCTTGTTAATTTATCTATTGATTGATTGATTGAGTCTTTCCCCCACTGACACCCATCAAAGCCCTTTCAAAACTCAATACGTGATCTTTGAGTGGGACTAGAGTAAGAATCAATCAGTGCTACTGGCAATATGGTCATGCACTTCTCTGAGCTAAGCAAGGCTTGTCCTCAGGTCACAGATCCCCTGAGAGTCTGTCACCACACTCTTGTCTGAAGCCATTACAGCTTGCTAGTGCCCAAGAATGCTGGTCTTCTGCTTCAAGGACCTCAGACAGTGAATGTCCTCGAGTTGATAGCATATGATGTCTATTTTCACAAGCCAGGGATATTTAGACATCAAAAAGAAAAAAAAAAGTGAGGTGAGGGGAGGGATTTGATAAGGGCTTATGACTTCTAATCTAATAAGATCTGGATTCAGATCTTACCTGTGTCCCCTATCAGGAACCAGTCACTGAACCTTATTCCAAGATTTAATTTCTGCATATGTAGTAGCTATCTCAAAGGGATGTGTTGAGGAGCAAATGGGATAATTCATGTAACGTTCTCTTCAAATGTGCAAGGGTGTTATCAATCTCACCTGGGAGGCAGGCGTAGTGCATAGAGACCCAGCATCAGCATCAGCATCAGCATCATAAAGACTCAAGTTCACATCTCACCCCTGACTCATGCCAGCTGTATGACTCTTGGTAAGGCACTTAATTTTTGTATGTCCCAGGAGGTCTCCAGAGGATTACTCCCAGATCTGTGCATGGCCCTGGGCTAACATTTTATCAAAGCCTCAAAGGCAGGCACAGATAGGGTGCTTATTCTATTTTGTAGTTAGGAAGGGTAGCTGGGTGATATAAGTCAACTAGAAAAATTTTGATGTGCTGTGGTTGGACTGAATGCAATAAGGTGAAATTCAAAAGGGATAGATATAAAGTCTCACACTCAGATACAAAAATCGATTTCACAAGTATATTTGCTCTGAAAAAAATCTGGGTCTTGACCATTTGTTTTTCTTTAAATTTTGATAACTGCATTTCATTATAATCAGTGTCCTTTATAATCCTATTTTAAGCATTTAAAACCATAGTTCTGAGGGAGTATCCGTTGCTATCACCAGACTGACTGACAGAGGGGTCCAGGACACAAAAAAGGTGAAACAGTGCTTATATAGAGGTTGAATAAACACTGTGCCTAATATGAGTCAGCAGTGAGATATGGCAAGCAAAAAAAAAAATTAGTCATTGTTAGTGTTTGGTGAACTTAAATTAAAGGAACATCATTATCGGGATGTTGGAAGTATAATAATAACACTCAGAATTGCCCAGTAAAGCAAGTGAACGTCAGAGAACTGACGCGACTTGTCCAAAGTCTCAAGATCAGAGTCATGGACCAAGGGTACTTAACTTCAGGGGTGTTTGAGTGTGTGTTGTGGCGTTCTTATTGTTATCATTGTCTCTTTGTTAGTCTGATGAATCCTACGGTTTCCTTCTCAGAAGAAAGTTTTTAAATACATAAAATAAAATATACAGGATTATAAAGGAAACCAAGTGTGTTAAAATAGTGATCAAAAAAACGTTTTTAACTAAAATTCAGTGGCCCCAGTGAAGTGCCTCTGATTCGAGAGTTCAAAGGGACCTCAGAGGCTGCGTATGCGATTTCTGCCAGTCAGTCTATTAATGAACATTTATTAAGTGCTTATTCTGTGCCACATACTGTGCTGAGTGTAGGGAATACAAAAAAGCAAAAGACAGTCTCTCAAGGAGCTCACCTATCACTTTATAGATATAATAATAATAATAATAAAGCTGATGTTTATATAATGCTTAATGTGTGATAATCTGTGCAAAGTACATTACAATTATTATCTCATTGGTTCAGAATCACAGAAACTGAGTCAGAAGGGACCTCAATGGCCATCTAATCCTGACCACATACAAAAGTTAACTCCACAATAATACACCCTACAAGTGATGAGCGTATGACTTTCTCCAGGTCCCCCAAGTAGAAAGGGGGATCTGAACCAAAGTCCTCTAAGCCCAAACAGATGTTCTTTCTATGGCAAGAGGCTGCTTCTCAGGTAGGGTCAGAGCAGGGAAAGACACCCAGATTTCTGGCTGCCCAATCAAGCACATTCCCCAGGGCCCTAGTTCCCATGTCCCCCCTCACAGCCAGTGGATTCTCACCTTCCCATCTCACTCCTTACCTTTTGCATGGCAATTTGGGGATTTTTCAAGTCCATCTGGAAGAAGTTGCCCAATATTGGCAGCTCAGGAGGGCCAGGGGGGTAGTTGCGATACTGCCTCCTTCTCTGCAGATACTGTGTCAGAATCAGGAGGATGGCAGAGAGGATAAGCAGAGTCTGCAGGGGGATTCTTTCCCAAAGGGAGGGGAGCATGGTTCCCAGAGAGAGCTGCATCTTTTCAGAGCTCTGCCACCAAGACCAAACAAGCCAAGTTCCTTCTCCCTCTTCCTCTTCCTGCAGCAACAGCAGTAGCTCTGGGGGCACCAGGAGCAGTGTTCACGTGAGGGACAAAGCTCAAGCTGTGTTTGTCCCCTTGCAGCTGCTGCCTAGGCTGGCTTTATAGGACAGCAGTGAGAGCTCCAGGAAGTGCCAACCTCCCCTCTGTGCCCCAGCCCTCTGCCCTCTGCCAGGGCCCATGTCCTGGGAGCAAACACACCCTTCCTATCATCCCTACTCTCCCTCACCCCCACCAAAAAGAAGACTGGGCTTGTCTGCTGGGAACCAGAGAGACAACTTGGCCAGAGCAGCCTGGGAAGGCTCCACACACAGGCAAGCCAACTTAGTGCGGCCCAAATCATAGGGCTGGACCTTTGAGGCAAGAAGGGACCTCTTGTTTAGGAGAGTGGCAAGCTGAGGTTCAGGGAGGCCAGGAAACTGACAATGTCCCACAGCTCTTTGTAAGTTTCAGAGCCTTCACTGGAGCCCAACTCAGTTGGCTTCAAGTCAGTCCTCTTCTCCATAATATAAATGGTCTCCTAATGGGCTTGAGGACTAACATAGAAGAGCAATAAAGCTGGAATCCAGGGAACCTTGAGGGGTGTGTGGATAGATTTCAGTGGGTTTGTGAACTTGAATGGGAGAATATACTTTCAACTTCACAGGAATAATTAAAATAAAATTCCAATAGATTTGGAATAAATTGGGATAATTAGAATACAATTCTAACATAAGTGGAATAAACTAAAATAAAATTCCAATATAATTGGAATAATTGGAATAAAATTCTGATATAATTGGATTAAATTGTAATGATATTTCAATATAACTGAAGTAAAATTCCAATGTAACTAGAGAAAAAAAATTGGGATGACTGGAATAAAATTTCAATATAATTGGAATAAATAGGAATAATTCGAATGATTGGAATGAAATTCCAACATATTTCAATATAATTGGAATTTCATTTGTAATCCTACATATATTATTACATGCATTTCTTATTCTGAGAAAGGATCCATACCCGTTAGCTGCACAAGGTGTTCAGGGCACAAAGAAGTTATATACACTTATATACATATACACTATCTTCTCTGATAGGCAGGCACTTCTAAGTGCTTGGAACTACTTTTCCAACCTTCCACAGTCTGTGAGGTTGGGACCAGGAGCCAGGGGTGAAGGGAAATCCTTGTGTTTTCCCTTCCAATGGTCTTCATGGAACAGTGTCTACCTGCTGGATTTGGAGTCAGAGGGCCTGGGTTTGAATTTCAGCTCTTCCAATTTTGCTTCCCTGGGCCTCTGTTTCCTCATGTATAAAAAAAAAAAAGTAGGTTGGACTATCAGAGGGGTCAAACATAAGACCCCTGTCTGAAGCACCATAGATCTTCATTCCTGAGTAGAGGCAGGGGCAGAATAAAATGTAATTTAGAAATATTTAACAAAAAAAAATGAAGATACCAAACAACATAGATAATGCCAGTATGTGGTTTTCTAAGCTTGCAGGTTGACATGCCTGCCCTAGATGACCTCTGAGGTCCCCTTCCACTCAAAAGCTGTACTCTCTCACTATGGAATGTCCCCTTTGTTCCCATCATCAGCCAAGATGTAAACAAGAGATTGGGGTAGGGAGACAACCTTTTGGACAAAAAGCCAATCAACAACTCACAGTTTATTTATGAATCATAAAATGTTTTATGAGGAAGAAGTCTTGGAGATGATAGGATAAAAGGGTCACAGATTTGGAGCTGGACAGATCTCAGAGACCATCTAGTCCAATGTTCTCATTTTACAGATGAGGAAACTGAGGCACAGAGGAGATGAAACTTTACAGTGAAGCAGTGAAGACCATCGTCAATCACCATTATCCTAATACTCTATATGAATTTGAGGTTTACAGTGCATGTGTTATCTCATTTGCTCTTTACAAAATTAATGTGATTATTACGCCCATTTTACTAATGGAGAAAATGAGTTTAAAAGAACTCCAGACACTCGTTGAGGGTTGCATAGCTAGTAAGTGTCTCGGGCAAGACCTGAATTCAGGTCTTCTGACCCCAAGTGCAGGGCTTGC
>NW_020949602.1:6886961-6954710 GCF_900497805.2 Vombatus ursinus
CTTTTCTTCAGGGGCTGCCTTGACCTAGTAACTAAATGAAGAAATAGAAAGGGAAAAAAAAACACAGAATCTCCCATATTAATAATTGGTTATTAATAATTACTTCTCTCATTTCCCCCATTTGATTTTATTATGAGATGCAGGCTCTTCAATGAATCACTAACTGATATGACAAACACTTCATCAAGTTTTTATTTATTCATTCATTCATTCATTTATTTATTTATTTATTTACCTATGGGGCCTATGAGGGGAAATAATGTGTGGGGAAAAAGGAGAGAGATTGATGGATGTATCGACATGACACATTGGTGGCAGTCTTTTTGGTAAGTAGGCCTTATAGATAAAATTCACATAGGAAAAAAGTAAATAGTAAATAAATAAATAAATAAATAAATAAATAAATAAATAAATAAAATTGTCAGTTGCTTAGGTCCATCATATCTTAAGGCTCAGACAACTCATTTTGTACAGCTATCCGGTTCTCTGATGTAGCTCTCTTGTCTGGGTGGGGTCTCAGAGAAATTTCCAGCTTATTGGCTTCTCTGGTTCAAGTCATTTGCAGAGATCTCCTTCTCTGCTAAAAATCTCTTTTAAAAATTGGTTTTAATAGAATATCCAATAAATTACATAGTGTTAGATTTTTGTTATGGGATTCCTACAGGTTATCCTGAAAGGTGGGTGGACACAACTAACCAGTTGCTTATCTGACTTTACTCAGAAACTTAAGTTTCTGAGTAAATAAATTATTTAAATTAAATAAACTCTTTATTAGGAGAGTATGGTCCAATGGTTAGAGACTGATTTTTTTTTTATAGGAATGAGAATATTTTTCTTTACAATTTCTAGTACTTAACTGAAATCAAATCACTTTACTTTAACCTAAGCATGGGGCTAAATCCTGAAATGATGAAATGATGAAAAGGTGAAATCTTAAAATATTGACATCCTAACTCAGTTTCCAATCTGCCACAAAAGCAAACATTCAACGTTGCTTTAAACTGTTAGCAGGTCTAAGATTTTAGGGCTTTTTAGGACTGTAGGACTTCACATTTCACAGATAAGAACACTTTAAGGGGTTCTTTGATATGCTAACTTCACAGAAAATCATTATAACCATCACTTGCATTTCTAAAAAAGTTTTTAATAACATATTTACACCAGCCTTTTAATAATTAAATCCATAACCCAAAAGAATGAAAGAGGAGTAAACTTTTCTTTTGTTTGTCCTATTTAATTCCATTTTTCTACCTTTGTAAATGCCTAAAAGATGGCATAACTTTAGAATTTCAAAGAGTTTATTCAGTTAAAGAATGTTTTATGATTCTTCATAAATACTTTTCTCCCAAAAAGTCTCTTTTTAATTTATCTATTTCTAGTTTTCAACATTCACTTCCACAAGACTTTGAGTTCCAAATTTCCTCCCTAGCTCTCCCTTTCCCCTATCCCAAGACAGTGTGCATTCTGATACAGGCTCTAAATGTACATTCATATAGAATCTATTTTCACATTAGTCACAGAGTTGGGCAAAATAGCTCCTAATTATTGTTTTGATTTCCTCTTCATTAGTGGCGAATTCATCCTTTTCATTTTTGAAACTGGTAATTTGTTTTTTTTCTTTTTTAATCAAATTAACCAAAAGTTTATCTATTTTATTATTTTTTATTAAACCAGCTCTTTGTTTTATTTGTTAGTTCAATAGTTTTCTTAATTTCAATTTTATTACTCTCTTCTTTGGTCTTCAGTATTTCTAATTTGATATTAAATTGGGGATTTTTAATTTGTTCTTTTTCTAGTTTTTTTTAGTTGCATGTCCAATTCATTAATCTCCTCTTTCTCTATTTTATTTATGTAGGCATTTAGAGATATAAAACTTCCTCTAAGAACTGCTTTTGCTGCATCCATATTGTCATTCTCTTGGATGAAGTTATTGATTGTTTCTATGATTTGTTGTTTGACCTATTCATTCTTTAGGATTAGATTATTTAGTTTCCAAATAAGTTTTAGTCTATCTTTCCATGGCCCCTTATTACACATAATTTTTATTGCATCATGATCTGAAAAGGATGCATTTAATATTTCTGCCTTTCTGCATTGGATTGTGAGGTTTTCATTGTCCTAATGCATGGTCAATTTTTGTGTAGGTGTCAAGTACCACTCAGAAAAAAATTCCTTTCTATGCCTTTCAGTTTTCTCTACAGGTTTATCATACCTAACTTTTCTAAAATTCCATTCACTTCCTTAATTTCTATCATTTATTTTGTGGTTTGATTTATCTAGTTTTGAGAGGGGAAGGTTGAGGTCCCCCACTAGAATGGTTTTACTGTCTATTTCTTTCTGTAACTCACTTAACTTCTCCTCTAAGAATATGGATCTTACACCACTTGGTGCATATATGTTTAATATTGTTATTACTTCATTGTCTATGGTACCTTCTAACAAGATGTAGTTTCCTTTCTTATCTCTTTTAATTAGATTTAATTTTGCTTTTGCTTTATGTGAGATCAGGATTGCTACCCCTGATTTTTTTCTTTATTTCAACTGAAGCATAGCATATTCTGCTCCAACCTTTTACCTTTACTCACTCTGCTCCAAATGTGTTTCTTATAAACAATATATTGTGGAATTCTGGTTTTTAATTCACTCTTCTATCTGCTTCTGTTTTATAGGAGAGTTTATCAGCTTCACATTAACAATTATGATTACTAACCCTGTCTTTTTCTCCATCCTGTTCTTCCCTCCACCATTTATACATTTCTCTCTCCTTTCATCCTTTACCTCCTTGCCAGGGTTTTGCTTCTGTCTATCTCCCCCCTCAATCTGCCCTCCCTTTTACCAGGCATTC
Organism: Vombatus ursinus; assembly: GCF_900497805.2. Taxonomy (NCBI): domain Eukaryota; kingdom Metazoa; phylum Chordata; class Mammalia; order Diprotodontia; family Vombatidae; genus Vombatus; species Vombatus ursinus. The sequence goes on from NW_020949602.1 coordinate 6,889,807, forward strand.
TCTCTTTTTTCCCCTTTCTCCTTTTATTTTTTCCCTCCCTCTTGCTTTCCCTTCTATCCACCACTTTCTCTTTTCTTTCCTCTTTCTCCTCCTATTTCTCTATAGGGTTAAGTATATAACCAACTGAGTATGTATGTTATTAACTTTTTGAGCCAAATCTGAAGAAAGTAAAGTTTAAACAATGCTTACCCCTCTCCTTTCTTTCCCTCTACTGTAATAGTCCTTTGTGCCTCTTAATGTGAGGTCATTCACCCTATTCTGCCTCCCCCTTTCCTCTTCTCCCAATAGTATCTTTTTTCTTACCCCTTAATTAATTTTATATCATCACCTCAAAGTCAACTTATACCCACACCCTCTGTCTATGTATACCCATTCCAATTGCCCTAGCAAAGATACAATTCTCAAAAGTTACAAGTATCATCTTCCCATCCAGGGATGTAGAAGTTTAACCTTATTAAGTAACATTTTTTTCTATGTTTACCTTTTTATGCTTCTCTTGAGTCTTACATTTGAAGATCAAGTTTTCTGTTCAGCTCTGGGGGATTTTTTTTCATAAGGAATGATTGAAAGTCCCATATTTCATTGAAAGTACATCTTTTTGGGGCAGTTAGATGGTGCAGTGGATAAAACTCTAGCCTTGGAGTCAGGAGGACCTGAGTTCAAATTCAGCCTCATACACTTGACACTTACTAGGTATGTGACCCTGGGAAAGTCACTTAATGCTTATCACCTCATCAAAAAGCCAAGAAAAAAAAAGAAAGTACTTCTTTTCTTCTGAAAGATTATGCTCAGTTTTACTGGGTAGTTGATTCTTGGCTGTAATTCAAGTTGCTTTGTCTTCTGGAATATCATACTTTAGGCCTTCCAATCATTTAATGTAGAAGCTGCTAAGTCCTATGTAATCCTGACTGTGGTTCCACAATATTTACATTGTTTCTTTCTGGCTGCTTCCAATATTTTCTCTCTGACCTGATAATTTTAGAATTAGGCTATAATATTCCTTAGAGTTTTCATTTTTGGACCTCTTTCAGGAGGTGATCAGTGGATTCTTTCAATGACTATTTTATCCTGTGGTTCTAGGATATCAGGGCAGTTTTCCTTGGTAATTTCTTGAAAGATTCTGTCCAGGCTCTTTTTTTGATCATGGCTTTCAAGTAGTTCAGTAATTCTTAAATTATGTCTCCTGGATCTATTGTCCAGATCAATTGTTTTTCCAATGTGGTATTTTATATTTTCTTCTATTTTTTTTCATTCTTTTGATTTTGTTTGACTTCTTGATGTCTCATATAATCATTAACTTCCAATTGCCCAATTCTATTTTTTAAGGAATTATTTTCTTGATTAGTTTTTGTACCTCCTTTAACATTTGGCTAATTCTACTTTTTAGGGAGTTGTTTTCTTCAGTGGATTTTTTTCCCCATTTGGCCAATTGTATTTTTTTTTAATTCTTTTGGGGCAGCTAGGTGGTGCAATGGATAGAGCTCCAGCCTTGGAGTCAGGAGGAGCTAAGTTCAAATCTGACCTCAGACACTTGACACTTACTAGCTGTGTGACCCTGGGCAGTCACCTAACCCCAACTGCCTCACCAAACAGCAATATATATATATATATATGTGTAATATATATATATATAATATATATATTATATATATGTATGTATGATGTATATATGTGTGTGTATATGTATATATATGTATGTGTATATATATGTACATATATATTATACATATAAATATATTTTTAGTTTTCAACATTCACTTCCACAAGATTTTGAGTTCCAAATTTTCTCCCAATCTCTTCCCTTCCCCCCACCCCAAGATGGCATGCACTCTGAATACCCTTCCCCCAATCTACCCTCCTTTCTATCGCCCCCCCCAACTTCTCTTATCCCCTTCCCCTTCTATTTTCCTGTATGGCAGGATAGATTTCTATACCCCTGTGCTTATATATCTTATTTCCCAGTTGCACGTAAAACAATTTTTAACATTCATTCTTAAAACTTTGAGGTCCAAATTCTCTCCTTTCCTCCCTCTCTCTCTCATTGAGAAGGAAAGGAATTTGATATAGGTTATAAATGTGTAGTCATGTAAAACACTAACATAATAGTCATGTTGTGAAAGACTAACTATATTTCCCTCCATCCTATCCTGCTACCCTTTTATTCTATTCTCTCTTTTGACCCTGTCCCTCCTCAAAAGTATTTGCTTCTGATTACCCCCTCCCCCAATCTACCCTTCTTTCTATCATTCTCTGCTCTTTTATCCCCTTCTCCCTTATTTTCCTGTAGGGTAAGATAGAGTTCCAAATCCGGTGGAGTGTGTGTGTGTGTGTGTGTGTGCGCGCACACATATTCTCCAACTATCTGAATACTGAGAAAGATCTCATGAGTTACGAATTTCATCTTTCCATGTAGGAATGTAAACAGTTCAACTATAATAAGTTCCTTTTGATTTCTCTTTCCTGTTTACATTTTATTGTTTCTCTTGAGTCTTGTTTTTGAAAGTCAAATTTTCTATTCAGCTCTGGTCTTTTCATTAAGAATGCTTGTAAGTCTATTATTTCATAGCATGTCCATATTTTCCCCTGAAGGATTATACCCAGTTTTGCTGCCTAGATAGTTCTTGGTTTTAATCCTAACTCCTTTTACCCCAGAATATCATATTCCAAGCCCTCTGATTCTTTAAGGTAGAAATTGCTAAATCTTGCATTATCCTGATTGTGTTTCCACAATACTTGAATTGTTTCTTTCTGTCTGCTTGCAATATTTTCTTCCTGAGCCAGAACCTCTGGAATTTGGCTATAATACACCTAAGAGTTTTCTTTTTGGGATCTCTTTCAGGAGGTGATTGGTGGATTCTTTCAACTTGTATTTCACTCTCTGGTTCCAGAATATCAGGGCACTTTTCCTCGATAATTTCTTGGAAGATGATGTCTAGGCTCTTTTTTTTATCATGATTTTCAGGTAGTTCGATAATTTTTAAATTATTTCTCCTGAATATATTTTCCAGATCAGTTGTTGTTTTTTTTCCAGTGAGATATTTCACTTTTTCTTCTATTTTTTTCATTCTTTTGGTTGGTTTTATAATTTCATGATTTCTCATAGAGTCATAGCTTCTATTTTCTCCATTCTAATTTTTAAGGAATTATTATCTTCAGTGAGCTTTTGGATTTCCTTTTCAAATTTGACCAATTATGTTTTTCAAGGCATTCTTCTCCTCTTTGACTTTTTGGACCTCTTTTGCCATTTGGGTTAGGCTATTTTTTAAAGTGTTATTTTCTTCAGCATTTTTTTGGTCTCCTTTAGCAAGCTGTTGACTCATTTTTTCATGCTTTTCTTGAATCACTCTCATTTATCTTTCCAATTTTTCCTTTACTTCTCTTACTTGTTTTTAAAAATCCTTTTTAAGCTCCTCCATAGTCTAAGATCAATTCATGTTTCACTTGGAGATTTTGGATGTAAGACCTTTGACTTTGTTGTCTTCTTCTGGTTGTATGTTTCGAACTTCTGTTACCAAAGTAAGATTCTATAGTCTTAGTTTTTTATTTTCTGCTGTTTGCTCATGTTCCCAGCCAATTACTTGACATTTTAACTCTTTGTTAAGGTAGGGCTCTGCTTCCAGTGTGGAGGGTGTACTGTCCCAAGCTTCAAGGATTTTGTGCAGCTGTTTTCAGAGATATTTCTAGCGACCTGTGAGTTTTCAGTATTTCCCACGGTGGTATAATCAAAGGAGAGGTGTTTACTTGTTTCCCGGCCTGTGCTCTGGTCTATGAGTGACCAGAAGCATTCTTTTATGCCTTGAAAATGTGAAGATGATTCCCTTTCCACTGCTACCACAAACTCCACCATGCCAGCACTCCTCCCTGCCCCAGGACCACCACCCAGGACTGTGACCAAGCATAGGTAAAGCAAGAGAATCCTGCCTCAGCATTAGCAAAGAGATCCCTGAAATTCCCTTTCAATCAGCTGCTCAATCCACCCACTGTCTTTGATCTGAGAGCTCTGAAAGCAGCCACCATCACTGCAACCCTGGGGCTGTGCCAAGGCTGGGTCCAACCATGCTCCTGTTTCACTCAGGTCTGATGGACTTTTCCTACTGACCTTCTAAGTTGTCTTTGGCATTTGTAGATTGAGAGGTCTGTAAAACACCACAGCTGCCTTAAGATTCAATCCCCTGAGGCTTGCTCCAGATTTGCCAAGGTCCCATCTTTGCCTGCATGGCCCATGATGAACTGTGCTCCTCTTCCAGCCTGGCACAACAGATCTTGTTTGTTTTACTCTGTCTTTTTGTGGGCTCTGATTCTCTAGAATTTGTTTAGAGTCATTTTTAGAGGTATTTGGAGGGGTTTGGGGCAGAGCTCAAGCAAGTCACTGCTTTTACTCTGCCATCTTCCCTCTGCCCCCTGCCAGTTGTGTTTTTTAAGGAATTATTTTCTTCAGTCAATTTTTGTCTTCCTTTTCCTAGCTGCTTACACTCTTGTATACCTCTCATTTCTTTTCCCATTTTTTCTTCTTATTTTAAGAATTTTCTTCTTATTTGGCTTTTATATTCCTTCTTGAGCTCTTCCACGAAGGCTTTTTGTGGCAGACTTCAGAAAAAGCTCCAAAGACTCATATGGACTGATGCTGAGTGAAGAGAGAAGCACCAGGAGGACATACACAGTAACAGCCACATTGTGTGATGACTGAATTTGACAGACTTAGTTCTCAGCAATGCAAGGATCTAAGACACCTCCAAAAGTCTCATGATGGAAAATGCTGTCCACATCCAGAAAAACAACTATGGAGTTTGAATGCAGATCAAAGCACACTGCTTGCTATTTTTTTTCCTTCTGTTGTGTTTTGTTTCCTCTTTCTGGTGGTTCATCCTATTGGTTCTAATTCTTACTTACAACATCACTTATGTGAAAATATGTTTAATAGGAATATATATGTATAACCTATATCAGATTGCATGCCATTTTGGGCAGAGGGAGAAGGAGGGGGAGAAAATTTAAAACTCAAAAGTTTATGGAAGTGATTGTTGAAACCTAACAATACATAAATTAATTTTTTTTTAAAAAAGAAGGTTTTTTGTGCCTGAGTACAATTCATATTCCCCTTTGAGGTTTCAGATGTAGGTATATTGTCCTTTTCTGAGTTTGTGTTTGGATCTTCCTTATCACCATAGTAACTATGTCAAGGTTCTTTTTTTCTTTTTGCTTGTTTCAGTGCTTTTAGAGTTGAGCTCTCCTGATGGAGCAAAGGAAGTACTGTGCCTAGGTTCTTGTGTGGAGGGCCAGGGGCCTGATCACTGGCTTTGTGCTCTGGAGCCTCAGGTGCTGGCAGCTGGGGGCTGTCGGGATCTGGCAGCTTATCTGGTGCTGAGGTGGGGTCCTAGTTGTGGTGTTTAGTGTGTCCTGAGGCCAGGTAGGGTTACACTGAAGCACGTGAAGGTCTAGCCCCTGGAGGATGCCTGTTTGACCTGCTCTGTGCTGAAGCACTCAGAGGTCCAGGAGCCAGAAGATGCCTGACTGCCCGGGACTGTGCTGAAGCACATGGAGTTTCAGTTGCTCAAGGACACCTGCCCACCTGGGGTGCACTTCAGCACATGGTAGTTCACAGAACTGGAGTCTGCCCTGGTATGCTAAGGCATGTAAGGGTTTCTAATTTTGGTGTTCGCCTGTTCCACCACACTGGGGCTCAGGATTTCCCACTGGTCTGCTGATGTGGAGCTTGCTGCTGGCTTCCTGGGATGCTTCCTGTCCTGGACTGCACTCCCCTTTTTACCCAAGTGAGATGAACTTTTCTTGCCAATCCTCCAAGTCTCCTGGCCTAAAAGACTGCTCCACCCCATCTTTCCACTGACTCTGCTATTCCAAGATTTGTTCTGGGGCCCTCTTTTAAGGTTGTTTGGAGTTGAATATAGGAGAGCTACAGTGATTAACTGCTTACTCAGCTATCTTGGCTCCTGGAAGTCGGCATTTCCATATATTACCAACAAAATCCAGCAGCAGGAGACAGAGAAATTCTGTCAAAAATACTAGAGATAATATAAAACACTTCAGACTCTCCCTTCCAAGACAAACGCAAGAACTATATGAACACAATTATAAAACAATTTTCACACAAAATCAGATTTAAACAATTGGAAAAATATCCATTGCTCATGAGTAGGTCAAGCCAATATAATGAAAATGACAATTCTATCTAAATTAATCTAGTTTTTCAGTCCCATACCAATCAAACTATCAAAAATTATTTCAGAGAGCTAGAAAAAATAATAACAAAATTCATCTGGAAGAACAAAAACTCAAGGATATCAAGGAAATCAACGAAAAAAATGTAAAAGAAACTGGTCTAGACATACCAGATCTCAAACTGTATCACAAAGCAATAATTATCAAAACAATCTTACACTGGCTAAAAATCGAGTGGTGGATCAGGGAAATAGGTTAGGTACAAATTACATTATAGCAAATGATAGCATATGATAAACCCAAATATCCCAGATTTGGGGAGAAAAACTTATTATTTGACCAAAACTTCTGGGAAAACTGGCAAACAGTCTGACAGAAACTAGTTATAAACCAATATCTCACACCACATGCCAAGATAAAGACAAAATGGGTACATGATTTAGACATAAAGGGTGATACCATAAGCAAATTCAGAAAGCATGGAATAGTTTAACTATCAGGTTTATGGATAAGGGAAGAATTTAAGGCAAAAGAAGACATAGAGAGCCTTACAAAATGTAAAACAGATAATTTTGATTATATAAAATTAAAATAGATTTTGTACAAACAAATCCAGTGTAATCAAAATTATAAGGAAAGCAGAAAACCGGGAAAAACTTTCAAGAAATATCTCTCTTAAAGGCCTCATTTCACAAATATATAGAGAACTGAGCCTAATTTATAAAAATACAAGTCATTCCCCAACTGATAAATGGTCAAAGGATATTAACAGGCAATTTTCAGCCAAAGAGACCAAAGCTGTCAATAGTCATAAAAATGCTCTAAATCACTATAAATTAGAGAAATGCAAATTAAAACAACTCTGAGGTACCACCTCACATGTGTTTGAATGGTTAATATAACAGAAAAGGAAAACATTGAATGTTGGAGGGGATGTGGGAAAACTGGGACACTGATGCATTGTTGGTGGAGTTGTGAATTGATCCAAACATTCTAGAGAGCAATTTGAAACTATGCCCAAAGAGCTAGAAAACTTTGCTTAGATCTAGTAATACTACAGCAAGGTCTATATCCCAAAGACATTCAAAAAAGGGGAAAATGACCTATTTGTACAAAAATATTTATAGTAGCTCTTTTTAAGGTGGCTTAGAAGAGAAAACTAAAGGGATGCCCATAAACTGGGGAATGGATAAACAAGCTGATTATAATGGAATGTTATTGTGCTGTAAGAAATGACAAGCAGGATTATTTCAGAAGATTTTCAGAAGATTTCAGAAGAACCTGGACTTACATGAACTGGTTCATAGTGAAGTGAACAGAAACAAGAGAACACTGTGCAGAATAAAAGCAATGTTGCATGCTGAAGAACTGTGAATGACTTAGCTATACTCGGCAATACAATGATCCAAGACAATCCAAAGGACCAACGATGAAGCATACTATTCTCCTTCAGAGAAAGAAGTGATATTGACATATTGATTAAATACAGACTTAAGCATGCTATTTTTCATATTCTTTTTCTTTTTTTATAATAATTCTTATTCAATCTTTTGTTTTCAACATTTACTTCTACAAGATTTTGAGTTCCAAATTTTCACCCCATCTCGCCCCTCCCCCCACCCCAAGATGGCATGCATTCTGAATATCCCTTCCCCTAGTCTGCTTTCCCTTCTATCTCTCCCCCCTTCTCTTATCCCCTTCCCCTTCTATTTTCCTGTAGGGCAGGATAGATTCTGTACCCCATTTCCTGTATTTCTTCTTTCCCTGTTGCATGTGAAAACCATTTTTTAAACACGTGTTTTTAAAACTTTGGGTTTCAAATTTTCTCCCTTCCTCCCTTCCTACCCACCCTCATTGATAAGGCAAGCAACTAAATATAGGTTATATATGTGCAGTTATGAAAAACACTTCCACAGTAGACATGCTGTGAAAAACTAACTCTATTTCCCTTAATCCTATCCTGCCCACCCATTTATTCTATTCTTTCTTTTGATCCTGTCCCTCCTCAGAAATATTTGCTTCTGATTACCCCCTTTCCCAATCTGCCCTGCTCTCTATCATCCTCTTACTTACTTGTCCCCTTCCCCCTCCATTTTCCTGTAGGGTAGGACAGATTTCAATACTCAATTGAGTGTGTATGTTATTCCCTCCTTAAGTCAAATCCTATGAGAATAAGATTCACTTATTCCCTCTCACCTTCCCCTGTTTCCCCTCCACTGTAAGAGCCTTTTCTTTTCTGCTTTTTTTTTTTGGTGAGATAATTTATGCCATTCTACCTCTCCCTTTCTCCTTCTCCCAGTATAATCCTCTCTCACCCCTTAATTTTATTCTCTAGATATGACCCATTCATCTTCAACTCACCCTGTGCGCTCTCTCTCTCTCTCTCTCTCTCTCTCTATATATATATATATATATATATATATGTACATACATATAATTTTTTTCCCTTCAAATACCCTAATACTGACAAAGGTCTCATGAGTTACAAATATCTTTCCATGCAGGAATGTAAAAAGTTCAAACTTAACAAGTCTCCTATGATTTTCTCTTTGCTATTTACCTCTTCATGTTCCACTTGAGTCTTGCATTTGAAAATCAAATTTTCTATTCAGCTCTGGTCTTTTCATAAGAAGTATAGAAAGTCCTCTGTTTCACTGAATGAACATTTTTTCCCCTGCAGGATTATACTCAGTTTTGCTGGGTAGTGATTCTTGGTTGTAATCCTATCTCCTTTGGCCTCCAGAATATTATATTCCATGCCCTGTGGTCCCTTAATATAGAAGCAGCTAAATCTAGTGTTATCCTTATTGTGTTTCCACAATATTTGAATTGTTTCTTTCTGGCTGCTTATAATATTTTCTCCTTGACCTGGGAACTCTGGAATTTGGCTACAATATTCCTAGGAGTTTTCCCTTGGGGATCTCTTTCAGGAAGAGATCGGTGGATTCTTTCAATTTCTATTTTGCCCTCTGGTTCTAAAATATCAGGACAGTTTTCCTTGATAATTTATTGAAAGATGATGTCTAGGCTCTTTTTTTGATCATGGCTTTCAGATAGTCCAATAATTTTTAAATTCTCTCTCCTGGATCTATTTTCCAGGTCAGTTGTTTTTCCAATGAGATATTTCACATTATTTTCTAGTTTTTCATTCTTTTGCATTTGTTTTACAGTGTCTTGATTTCTCATAAAGTCGCTAGCTTCCAATTGCTCTATTCTAATTTTTAAGGAAGTATTTTCTTCAGTAAGTTTTTGGACTTTTTTTTTCCATTTGGTCAATTTTGCTTTTTATGGCATTCTTCTCCTCATTAACTTTTTGGACCTCTTTTGCCATTTGGGTTAGGCTATTTTTTAAGGTGTTATTTTCTTCAGTATTTTTTTGGGTCTCCTTTAGCAAGCTGTTGACTTGTTTTTCAAGATTTTCTTCCATCACTCTCAGTTTTTCCTCTACATCTCTTACTTGCTTCTCAAAATCCCTTTTGAGCTCTTCCAAGGCCTGGGACTGATTCATATTTTTCTTGGAGGCTTTAGATGTAGTAGCTTTGGCTTCATTGTCTTCTTCTGGTTGTATGTTTTGATCTTCTTTGTCACCAAAGTAAGATAATATAGTCTGACTCTTTTTGTACTGCTTACTCATGATCCTGGTCAATTACTTGAGTTTTAAACTCTTTGTTAAGGTAAAAGTCTGCTTCCAATGTGGAGAATGTACTGTCCCAAGATTCAGGGGTTTGTACAGCTGTTTTCAGAGATACTTCTAGGGACCTGAAAATTTTCAGTTCTTCCAAGGTGCTATGGTAAGGGGCGAGGTGTTTTCCCTCCATGGTCACAACAAACTCCACCACACCAGTGTTCCTCCTCACCCCAGGACCATCCCTCAGAACTGTGACCCAGATCCAAGCACCGACAAAGCAAGAGATTCCTGCCTCAGCACTAGCAAAGAGATCCCTGCAATCCCCTTCTGATCAGCCACTGGATTCCCCTTCAGTCTGTGGGCTGGAAGCTCAGGAAATAGCCATGGCCCCTGTCCACGCTTGAGACTTGCAGCTGAGACCTAGCTCCTCTCTCACCGCAGTCACAGATGTTTCCCACTGACCTTCCCACTTGTCTTTGGTGTTCATGGGTTAAGAAGTCTGGAAACCACCACAGCTGCCAATAATTCAGTCCTCTGAATTCAGACCTGCCTGCTCCAGGTTCGCTGGGGCCTGAGTGCCCATGCTGAACTGCACTCCTCTCCCTGCCCAGTGCGATATACCTGGCCGATCAACCGTCCAGGCTGACTTTGGCTGGAAATCTGTTTCATTCTGTCTTTTTGTGGGTTCTGCTGCTTTAGAATTTGTTTAGAGTCATTTTTTATAGGTATTTGGAGGGGTTTGGGTAGAGAGTTCAAGCAAGTCACTTCTTTCCCTCTACCATCTTGGCTCAGCACTTCTTTTTTCTTTTATTATTATGTCTTATTTTTTAATATTTTATTTATTATGTCTTCTTGTACAAAATGACTAATATGGAAATATGTTACATAATTGCACATGTATAATCTAAATCTGACTTCTTACTATCTCAGGGAGGGTAGATGGGAAGGAGAGATGGAGAAAGGGATAGAATTTTGAACCCAAAACTTTAAATAAAAATGTTAACAAAAATGAAAAAAAAAGACTGGCAGAAATTAACACCATCCTTTTTCCAGGATTTTTTTTTCAGCCTTTGATTTTGAAAACTCTGTTCTATTTCCCCATATGTAAACTGGGTTTACCCCTACTCACCTTAGAGGGTTGCTGGTCATGATTAAAATCTGTAAATAAGAGAAATTGAAGCAAAAGAGTTCTAAGCATGATTAATTTATTATCAATGGCTAGCAATTTTCCAGTAAAATGAACCCACACCAACCTCATTTGGTACAAGGGTCTCATTGTGAATTCACAGAGCATGTTTATAGGTATAATTAAGGAACATTATAGGTATAATTAAGGAACATTAAAAAGGAGAATATGAATGAGTAATGAGGAATATTGATAATATTGATTCATATGGGCATTTACATTTTCTAATTGGCTGGGATATTACAAGAGTTTTCATTATCATCATGTAAATGTATAACCATCTGTATTTGTATAACCATCTCTGACAAAAATAGGGATAAGGAACCTTAACAGATTAGCATTTTTCAAGTTTTGGGTGCTCCTAGCCCCATGTGATTATAATTAATAGTAGGGTGATTATGATTTATCATCTATAACAAGGTTTTTAATAGCAATGAGGAATCCAGCTCATCAGCTGATGTATTAGTATTTCACACTGTGAAAGTCAAGGGAAATAATAAAAATGAAAATGAGTGATTTAGAGATGAAACAATCAACAAGTATATATTGGGCTCCTTTTCCAAGTCAGGCACTGGGTTGGAAGTTGCAGATCTAAAAATGTAAAAGAAATTATCTTTGCCCATGAGGAAATTACAATCTATAAGAATCTATAAGGATCATCCTCATCAACCTGTGGATGCCTCCTGTAACTCACATAAACTCTATGAAACCTCCCCTAAAATCACAACCAGTCTGTGAATTACAAGAGCAGGAGACCAAAAAGTAATAAACCAAAAAAAAAAAAAAAACCTGGTCCTACTGCTTGAGGCAGGGGAGGAAAAGCATTGGTCTTCTGTTTATAGTATCACAAGGTTTTAGGTTTAGATCTGGAGGGGACCTTAGAAATACTCCTCCTTTCCATTTTAGATGTGGAAACTGAGGCAGAGATTTAACTTGTCCAAGGTCATGCAGCTACTAATTGACAAGTTTGGATTTTGAGCCCAGGTTCTTGGAATGCAAGTCCATTAATGACTCTTTATGCTTTCCTTTTGGTGACATTAATGCTTCTCCTATTTCTGAGTAGGAAGATTCAAGTTAGGTGACAAAAATCCTCCCTTTGTTTCTTTCTCCTGTTCTCCTCCTCTTGACTTCTCTCCCTTTTCCCACCAAAACTCCAAAGGGCAGGATGGGTGACCCCTTGGAGGATGAGGATTGTTCAAGGTCCTTCCCCTCCCCCCTCAGCAGACCACCCTACAAGCCTAGATTGGCCTACATCACTCAAGGAAGGGCACAGATTTGGTAGGAGGCAGGAGAGATGGTCACTCAAACTTCAGAGTCTAGGCTCAGCTGAGTATTTGGGGGAGCCTGGAATATGAATTTCTGGAGCAGGCAAGTGAAGAAGAAAAGCTCAGCCCGAGCCAACTGTTCTCCTAGGCAAACTTGTTTCCCTGAAAGGCAAGGAGATCGTAAGCAGTGAATCCACTAATGCTTGGCACAGGTGATGGATTATTATTATTATTATTATTATTATTTTAGGCAATTGGGATTAAGTGACATGCCTAAGGTCACACAGCTAGTAAGTGTCAAGTGTTTGGTCTGAGGCTGGGTTTGAACTCAGGTCCTCCTGACTCTAGGGCCAATGCTGTATCCACTGCATCACCCAGCTGCCCATGGCAATGGATTATTAAGGTAACAGGGAAGACCAAGACACAAACTCAGAAGAGGACAACAATGTCAAAACACTTGTGGGCAAAACCCCAAAGAAAAATGGGAAGTGGTCTCAAGCTTAGGAAAAACTCATGGAAGAGCTCAAAAAGCAGCTTAAAAATCATAAAAAATGATTATAAAGAATAAAAATTATAAAAAAATTAAAAAATGAAAAGAAATGAGAGTGATACAAAAGAATTGTGACAAATGAGTCCCCAGCTTGGGAAAAAGAAAACGACTGCTTAAAAATAGAATTGGCCGAATGGAAAAAGGAGACACAAAAATCCGCTAGAAAAAAACAACTCCCTAGAAAGGACAATTGACCAAATGGAAAAGGAAGCACAAAAGCTAACTGAGGAGAACAGCTCCTTAAAAGTTAGAATTGGGTAAATGGAAGCTAATTACACCACAAAAAATCAAGAATCAATCAGACAAATTCAAAATATAAAGACAAAATAGAAGAAATTGTAAAACACCTCATTGGAAAAACAACTGACCTGAAAAATAGATCCAGGAGAGACAATGTCAGAATCATTGGATTATCTGAAAGTCATAATCAAAAGGAGGACCCAGACAGCATCTTTCAAGAAATTAGCAAGGAAAACTGTTCTGATATCCTGGAAGCAAAGGGCAAAATAGCCATTGAAAGAAACCATTGATCACCTCAGGAAAAGAGATACCAAAATAAAAACTCCAAGGAACTTTATAGCCAAATTTGAGAACTATCAGGCCTAGGAAAAAATACTGCAAGTGGCCAGAAAGAAACAATTCAAGGGGCAGCTAGGTGGGGCAGTGGTTAGAGCACCAGCCCTGAAGTCAGGAGGACCTGAGCTGAAATCCGGCCTCAGACCAAACACTTGACACTTACTAGCTGTGTGACCTTGGGCAAGTCACTTAACCCCGATTGCCTCACTTAAAAAAAAAAAGAAAAGAAAAAAGGAACAATGCAAATATTGGGGAGCCAGAATCAGGATTACCCAGGACTTAGCAGCTGCAACATTAAAGGATCAGAGGTCATGGAACATGATATTCCAGAGGCAAAGGAGCTAGGACTACAACTAAGAATCACCTACCTAGCAAAATTAAGTACAATACTCCAAGAGAAAAATTGGCAATTCAATGAAATAGAAGGATTTCAAGCATCCATAAGGAGAAAACCAGAATTGAACAAAAATTAATCTACAATATCAAGACCCAAGAGAAGCCTAAATAGTTAAAAAGGAAAAAGAAAACATAAGGGATTCAATGGAGCTGAACTGTTTCATCTCTACATGGGAAGATGATATTGTAATTCTTAAAAATTTTTCTACTAGTAGTACAACTGGAATATACATAGACAGAGGGTATGGGTATGAGGTGAATTTGAGTGAATAACATAAAAATAATTAAGGGATGGGAAAGGAGTACACTGGGTGCAGAAGGAAGGGAATTAATTTTCATGAAGAGCTATGAAAAACATGACTTACTTTATTCTTTTTAGTGTTTTTTCCCCTTTGATCTGTTTCTTGTTTTGCAACTGTGACAATTATGGAAATATGTTTTACATGATAGCACATGTATAATCTATATCAAATTAGCAGCCAGAGGGAAGAGGAGGGGAAAAGGGAGAAAAATTTAAGTTTGAAAAATCTTGTAAATATGAATGCTTAAAATTGTCTTGACATGTAATTGGTAAAAATAAAATACTACTATTTTTTAAATCATCTAATTTAATGTCAAAAAAAAAAAACCCTGAGAGGTAGGTGTTATCATTAGTTACATTTTACAGATAAGAAAATTGAAGCAAACAGTAGTTAAATGACTTGCCCAGCTAATAAATATCTAAGGCCAAATTCAAATTTATGTCTTCCAGATTCCGAGCCCAGCACTCTACCTGTTGTACCATCTAGCTGCCTAGATTTCTATTAAACATTTGCTATATGCCAGGCACTAAGTTAAGTGCTGAAGATAAAAAGAAGAAGAAAAATGAGTCTGGCCCTCAAAGAGATTACATTCTAATGAGAAAGAGGATACCATGCTCATAAATAGGTGTATATAAAATACACATGGAGAAGAGGGACTAGAAAAGGCCTCCTGGAGAAGGTGGCATTGGACCTGGACCTTGAAGGAAGTCAGAGATCCTGTTAGATGGAAGTGAGGAGGGAGGGCATTCCAACCCTGGGGGACAGTCAGTGCCAAGGCATGGAGTCAAGAGACAAGGGTGAGGTGTGGGCAGAATAGCCCCCAGAAGTAGATGGTGGAGGGGAAAGGCAAGATGATGCCAGGTTATGAAGAGCATTCAATCTCAGGGCAGTTTATATTTGATCCTAGAGGCAGTAGGGAGTCCTCAGAGCACCCTGAGCAGGAGTGAGTGTAGGGTGTAATATGGTCACACCTATACATTAGGAAACTCATTGTAGCAGCTGGGTGGAGAATGGATTGGTTTAGGGAGGGCCTTGAAGCAAGGAGATCACTTAGGAGCTTCTTGCAGTGGTCCAGGTGAGAGATGATAAAAAGTAGGGCCCTAGGTATGATAACACTTTGGAAACTGTAAAGCACTATATAAATTGCATATATATTATTTTTAATAAAATCTAAAGATATTTTAATATTTTAAAGCTATTAAACTTTTTAATTTATTCATAAATTAAATTTATGAAATTTATGAAGTTTAAACAATTTTGATATTTTTATAAATTTAAGTTTGTAAGTGAAGGAAATAAACAGAATTTGATGTTTCAGGAGCCATTAAGTACAACCCTTGAAGGAAGGACTCCCCCAAATGACATACTCAACAAGTGATCATGCCACCTCCAAGAAGGATGAATGAGGCCGCCCAGCTTGGTACGACCTTGTTGTTCTCACCTCCATCCCTTTGCACAACACAGGCTGCTGCCCCAGATTACTTGGCACCTTCTCCTCCTTTCTACCCATTAGAGCCTCCAACTTATTTCAAGGCTGAGCCCAGAGGCTGCCTCTAGTTGTAAAGGCTTTTTCCTTACTGAAATTCCTTCATATTTACTTAGGATCAGAATATCACAGATTTGAAGGTGGAAAGGGCCTTCCAGGTCACCTACTCCAACCTCCTCACATTTTAGAAATGAAAAAAAAACATGCCTGAGAGGATCTGAGTCACTCCAAATCACCCAAGTAAGAAGAGGCACAATTTTTGGCTAGTTAACACATTAAAACAATAACCAACAATAGTCAAATTATTTTGGTGGTAACCAAACTATGAAAAGTTGCTTGACGTAACTGATGCTAAAAGTTCACCATTATTAATCAGGTGACTTCAGTTTTGTTAAATGCATTTCCAAATTACTTTACACAGAGAATCAATATCTCATCTTTAACAGTTAAAACTGCAACTTTAAAAGAGTGTGCTTACTCAATTTCAGAGGCCAGTTACCTTGAGCAGGATGTGCTGAACCTTCCAGGTAAAGGTTGCTCTAGGGCCCAAGGTCATTGCCTGTGGGGCCCATGCTGTAGCTGCTGCCCCTCCCACCTCCTTTTTTTCCCAGGTGGGGGAGGGCAAAATCAAAGGTAAAGGGTAAAGGGTGAAACTCTCTTCTCCTATGAGAGGGGTTAAGAGATAACCTCTTGACTCAAGGGAAGGGAGTGACCAGGGTTGTAAGGAGGAGTTTCAAAACTCCTTAATGAGCCATCACAAAATCTCTAGAATCTGCCAAAATGTTTTTAGCTGTTCTGACTTTTCCCTGTAACCTCCATGATGGAGGATTCAGGGGTGTAGAGGGAAGGGAGTAAATAAGCCTCAGGGCACCAAAAAGCAACTGCTGTTTTCCCCAATTCCCTAGTGCCAAGAGAATTGACAGAATTGGGCATACATTTCCAGATAGGGCATCTGTCCTTGTCCTCTGTACTGCAGAAGGGGTACCCAGGTACACCTTCCATGGCCTCGAACTGATCCAGTGGACCAAGAGCCTGAGAGTGTCCATTCGAGTGAGAGACAGCCTTGTAACTGTCTGCCAGAAAAGCACCTGCAAGCCTTCGTGCTTGGAGATCAACCCCAACTGGAGAGCAAGAAAGGGGGGCAGGGAGGCTTACATACCTTCCAGTCTTGGCTGAAGAAGGACTCGAGGTTAGACAGTTTCCCTGTACGGGCCACCAAAATGTTGAGGGTTAGGGGGTTTTGGGGTGCTGGGACCCCAAAATCACAATACATGTATCCTGGCTGAAAGAATTTGACCCAAGTCTTCTTTCAGCCAAAGACAAGGTTTATTAGAATATCAGTCATATTGGGCAGACTCTTAAGGAGTCTGAATGTTAGTGAGCTATTGGCTAGAATTTAAGAATCTGAGCAATGGCTATTGCTTTAATGTGTAAACTTGCCAAAAAGCTTGTTTGACTTTTGTCTTGCTAAGAATTTACGAGTATATAGGAATAATCTCTAACAATTGGCTTTTTATACCAGGACAAATTTAAATTTGAGATGTAAATCCTGGAAAAGCTTTTCCTAAACTGTGATTAGTGAAACTTGATACTGGAGGCAAAAGCTCACAGGATTTTATTTTGAGTTGTCTGATGGATCATAATAATCCATTGATAATCAATAATCCAACATCTGAGAGAAATACCACAAGTTACTCAGAGAACATGTTACTGGTGGGAAGTCAGCATCAGGAAAAGCTGAGAGGACAATTTTAGCTTCAGTCTAAGATGGTATCCTCCTGGCTCAGTTTCCCCATTATGTTCCTTTGAAAGGGAATGTTACCCACCTGGCTATTCCTGAGTCTGGCTATGAGATGGATTTCATACTGCATGGTTGGAAAACTGAATTATAACTGAATTATCTGAATCCAAACAGAGCTAAGGATGTTTTATCCTCTCAAAGTTGGGCCCTAAATCTAGTTCCTGTTTTGTATCTGGGCCCTGCAGTCTTTTCTGTCAGCTTTGTGTCTTCCAGACTACAGGCCACTCACCTACAATTGGTAGCAAAATGCAAGCACCAGCCACTGTCCCCCTATCATTTCCTGAATGCAGCCTGTGCACCATTCTAGTTAATCTCCTATTTGGGACCCCCCCTTAAGGCAGGGACAGCTCTATGCCCCTTGCCAGCAGGAAGCAATTTCAGAAACCAAGACCTTCACCCCTTACCCCAAAAGAATTTGGGTCCCATTTGTTTGAGGGGGGGGATGATGACGATAGGATCTAGACCCCTAAAAGGAAAAACCCTGGACTTTCCCACATGACCAAATCTCTGGCATTCCCCTGCAGCTATAATCCCATCAACTGACCTTTCATTGTGGCTAATCTCCCAATTCTCTATTACCTTTAACCTAGTTTAGCCCTCCGTTGTTTTACATTCCTATGCCCCACCCCCACTTTCCACCCTTAATCCTAGCTAGCCTCCATTCTCCCTTGGCCATCTGGGCCAGGTCCCAGGAGTTCTGTTCACCCCAACTTACTGGCCATTCCCATCCAGATCTCCTTAGACCCTTCCTCCAGTCACTCCAAACTACTTGGCCACTCCGAGATCTCTCCCACAGTCTTTCTCTATATAAGGTCCATCTTGTCGCCATTAAAGTGCTTAGATTCTTACAACCTAGCCATTGATCAGATTCTTCAAATCTAGCCAATAACTCAGTAACATTCACACTCCTTAAGAGTCTGTCCAATATGACTGATGTTCTAATAAACCTTGTCTTTGGCTGAAAACTCAGATCTTCTGGAGTTAAATTCCTGGGATTCTTGGTTCATGGCTTTAGAGATGGAAGGAAGTTTATTGACCATCTAGTCCAATTCTCTCTTTTTATAGATGAGAAAACTGAGGCCCAGGAAGTTTAAGTAAGGTCTCCCAAGGATACACAAGGGGAGAGTACCAGAGCTTATGGGTGGTAGTTAGGCCTGGGGGAATTCTGGGTTCCTAGCAGAGGCTCTATAAAACCATCAGGCAAAACTGGACCTGATGACAAGAGTTTCTTCACTTAAACCACGTGGCTGTTCTCTAAGGAATGCAAACCAGCCCTTGCTGTCTCCTTAGACATCTGTCATGTCCCTTGAAGATTACTATATATATATATTTATATATATATATAAATATATATATATATAAATATATATATATATAAATATATATATATATATAAATTTTATTTTCAAATGGTTGCAGGTGCCTTTGTCGTGAATAAAATACGAATCTACTCAAGAGATTTGCTGAGTCCTAGGGTGGATTTTGTCTCAGACACTCCAAAATTCTGTGACAGTGGGTGGATCACTTAACTTCCCTGAGTTTTAGTTTCTTCATCTGTAAAATAGGCAGTGATACTACCTACCTCATGGAGTGGCTGTGAAACTCCAAAGGGATGTTATATTTCTTGCAGACTTTAACAAGCTATCTAAAGGTCTGCTATTTTAAATTTTGTTGTGATATATTTTCCCAATCAGTGAATGTTAGTAGTATATGCTCCATCATATGATTGTAGGTTTCTGGAAGCAGAGTCTGTGAAGCTTCCTAATGTTAAGAAGGTTGGTGTCCCCTGGCCAAGGGCCTCCTTCCTACTGAGTGTGGCTCACCCATTGAGAAAGGCAGAAAGGACTCTCTCTTCTTAAATTGACCATTCTCTAGAAAATGTTCTGGGTTGAAGGTTTCTGGGGTAGCTCACTCCTTGGGGTCCCTGTGCAAGCCAGTCAAGTTGGTCATCAGTATGGTGCCCTGGAAACAAGAGAAAAGAACTGAGTCCAAGGAACTTTGAGGTGGAAGAGACCTGGTGCGCCCTCTCATGTTGCAGAAGAGGGAATTGAGGGCCAGGAGGGGAAAAGAACTAGTCAAGGTCACGCAGCTCTTTAGTAGCCTAGCCCATTGTAGAACTCAAGACATCTTAGAGCAGGGGCTCCCAACATGTTTGGAAGACTGGCAAAGACTTTGGACCCCTTCTAGATTCACATTTTTAAATGAATCAAATAAAACACATAGGATTGCAAAGGGTGATCTAAACAAAAAAAAAATCGAGTTCATGGACCCCAAGTTAAGAACGCAGGTCTTAGAAGGTCATAAATTTAGGATTGGAAGGGATTGTAGAGGTCATCTGGTCCATCCCTCTCATTTTACAGATGAGTAAACTAAGACATGGAAAGGTAGATTCCCCCCAGGTAGCATCAGAAAGGGCAGATGGACCCAAACTGCCTTATTCTAAACTGACACTTTCGGGAAAGGTTGATACCCAACAGAAATAGGTGATTTGTCTTCTAAGTGGTCTCTGCCACCATCTGGGACCACAGGCTACCTAATGCCTACTTATGAATTAGATTGTAAATGTGTAAGCTTCCCAGATAGAAATATGTGTCAAATTTGTCAGAAATTCTGTAAGAAATGATGGTAAGAAATGTCAGATACTGTGAAAGAACGATGGGAGTGGAGATAAGGGGGCCCATTTAAAATCTTTGATACGAGTTGGTTAAAATATGGGATTGTAGATTTCGGGCTAGAAGACTTCTCATTTTTTACATATGAGGAAACTGAGGCTGACAGATGAAGTGGATTGTCAAAGGTTATACAGGAAGGATTTGAACTCAAGTCTTCCTGACTCCAGTTCCAGCTTTCTATCCCCTGGGCCTTGTTGGGTTGTAACCTCCAGCTTCCTCATGTCTAACTATAAAGATGCACCTGGGTATGTTTAGAGAGCCTGGTTTAGAAGGAGTCCTCATGGGAGGAGCTCAGAGGGTTAGACAAAGCTGGGGTCAGAGAAGAGGGCAGTGGAGTAGGTGTGCCCAGGCCTTCTTGTATCCTGTTTGTATAAGTGAGCAGGCGTGGCCCAGTCTCTGGGTCTGGAGATCCTAAAACAGATATGGCCTTCAGACTACACCTTAGGAGTAATCTCTGCTTCCCAGGACATATGAAATCATGGTGTTAGGTCTGGGGGGGACCTAGAACCCATCCCCATCATTTTACACCACAAAGAGGTTAAGTGACTTGCCCAGGGTCACATGGTTCAGCATTTGAACCATGAATCATGTGAACCATATGAACCCTGGTCTTCTAAATTCCAAGTTCAATACTCTTCCCACTATTTCAATTTGTCTCTCTGTCTCCATACTCAAACTAGGTCTCCCTTAACACTTAAGCGTAACTCGTTGCTCACTTCTTCTCTGAAGCTATCCTTAATTACTTAGCTCTACCTCCTCCTGACTAATCCATCAACTATACCTGATACTCACTAGTTAGCTGTGTGACTCTGTGTAAGTCACTTCTCTTCTGACTGCCTCAGTATTCTTATCTGTAAAATGAAAGTAATAACAGCACCTCCCTCCCAGCATTGCTAGGAGAATCAAATGACATGTTTCTAAAGGGCTTTGTAAACTTTAAAGTGCTACATAAGTCGCAGCTATTTCTCTGCTCAATATTGTGCTCTCTATTCCTCACAGGGTCTTATACACAGTTATCAACTCAGTAGATGAAAAAGAAATGAAGTTTGGGTTAGAAAACCTGGGTTTAAAGCTCAGCAGCACTTAGCACAGTGCTTGGCACATAGGAGGTGATTAAGAAAGGTTTATTGATATGACAGGAAATTATATGAAGGTGATGGAGCTCTGTGAAATTGGGAGTTGTTAAAATGATTGTTAATCATGAGTTCCATTTAGGCTCCAAGGCCTAAAGTGACTTCTTTGAAAGGCACAGCCAGGATTAGAGCCTGGACCTCAGAAAAGGGTGTTGATTCAGCTGTCCTGGCCAGGTCCCAGGAGTGCAGTCCAGGGGATGGGGGATGTAAATAACTCCTTCAGAATTCTGTGCTTGGTGTCTGTCTGAGTCTCTTTACCCACTGTGACTGAGAAACCATTGCTGTCTGACTAAATGTGATCTGTTCTGGCCAGAAAAGATTGGGGAAGGTCCACGCTATACCCATTATGCTCATATGACTATAGAGTCCAGAATAGTTGGAAGGACATTTAATGACCATCTAGTCAAACCCTCTTATTTTTTAAATGTGAAAACTGAGTCCCAGAGAGGTATCACACATAGGGATGGCATACAGAGGGAAACTAAATGGATATAAATAACTCAAACACAGGAATAAAACTAGGTTTAATAAAACCAGAGACCCTCTGACTCCAAATCCAGTATTTTTGTTTTTTTTGTTTTGTTTTGTTTTTCTCGTCTGTGAGAATCAATGATTTTAAGACTCTAGTCCAATATTTCTTTGCCTTTTTTTTTTTTTATCATGGAGCCCTTTGGCAGTCATATGGTGAAGATTATCCTTCCTTTTTTAGAACAATTCTTTTTAAAGTGTAAAATAACATACATAGGGGTATAAAAATCCCCAATTATATGAAAATAATACATATGTATATATACACATATGTATACATATATGTATATATGGGTGTGTATTTTTTCAAAGATCAAATTCATCCATCTTAGATTAAGAACATTTGTTCTACAGCTATGCTGTTTTTTGTTTCAATTTCTCCTCCCCCTCTCCCAGGGTAAATGGAAGCCATGGAGCCCCACAGGTTCATGGGAGAAAAGCCGTTTACCTTTGGCACATGGTATCCTGCCACTGTGGTATCAACTGTGGCCACCCTGGGCACGTTGAAAGGAATAATATTACCCATTCTCTGAACTTCATGAATGTCTGCATTGGTGTAGGGCATATTCTCCTTATCAGCCGTGGTGGGCTGCCTTGACTGACCAATTACCCAGTCAATCTCAGCTTGTATTTTACCTGGAAAGAAAAGGTAGAGTTTTTGAGGCCCAAATAATAGCTCACATACATAGAGTGCTTTAAAGTTTGCAAAACATTTTATAAACATTATCTCATTTGATCCTCACAACAATGCCAGGAGTACAGTGAGATTATTATCCTAATTTTATAGATTCAAATGATGGAAACAGAATTTAAGTGCCTTGCTCAGAAACACACATTTAGGTAGATTTCAACTCAGGACTTTCTTTCCCATCCCATCCAGTTTTCTCTGACCATGTGAGAGAACCACAGTTACACCTGTGGTTGGTTGAAAGTTTAACTTGACACTTCTTCAAAGATGCTAATCCACATGGCCTAGAAATGTGAAGACTTGGCTGATTAATGGCAAATAAGAATGTTTATATTATTACAAAGGCATCCAGGAATGCATGCTGGAATTAGAGACAGAAGACCTGGATTCAAATTTCAGCTTTAACCCTCACTATTGGAGTGTCCATGGGTAAGTCACTGGACCTCTTGGGGCCTCATTTTTCCTGCCTCTAATATGATCAGGTCAGACTAGACTGTCTCTAATGCCTTCAAATATATTTACGTCTATTATATTTATTTATATAGCTTTACATTTAGGCTTCAGTGATCTCTGACTTCCAAGCCAACCAGATGTAGAAGGCACTTTTGAAGAACAGGATGGTCCTTTTAGAAGAAAGATAATTTGGCTACCAATGTAAGTTTATCCCTGAAAAAGCATTTGTGATGAACCTAGTAGACAGAAACAAAGCATTTCAAGTCCAGTCAAGAAGCATTTGTTAAGCACCTACTGAGTGTCAGGAACTTTACTAAACAGTGAGAAGACAGAGCAAGGCCTTCAAGGAGCTCACAATCTAATGATAGAGACAACATGCAAACAAGGCACATGCAGAATAAGGTGGAGATAAACAAGGAGGGAAGACACTAAGATTAAGGTGGATTGGGAAATCCTTTTAGCTAAAGCTGAGCTTTCATCTGGGACTTGAAGGACATCAGGAAAGCCAGGAGGAAAAGATAAGGAGGAAAGCATTCCAGGAATAAAGGGCCAGGCAGAGAAAATGTCTTGTTGGTTGGACAGCCAAGAAGTCAGTGGCATAGAATCAAAGAATAGGTTTCAGAAAGTAAGGTATAAAAAGACAGGGAATATAGGAGGGAGGCAGCTTATAAAGGGCTTTGAATGTCAAAAAGAGCATGTTGTATTTGATCCTGAAGGTGACAAGGTGGCATTGGAGTTCATTGAGTGGAGGAAATCACTCAATAGTGATTGAATGAAGATGTAGTGTAGGGAGAGACTTGAGGAAGGCGGATCCATCACAGGCTGCTGCAATTGTCCAAGTGTGAGAGTATGGGGGTCTGGGCCAAGATGGGAGTGGTGTAGAGGAGAGCATATATTACAAGGATGTTTTGAAGGAGAAATTAGCAGGCCTTGGTTACCAATTATATGGTGTGTGTGAGAGATTATGAGGAGTTGAAGATGACTCCTAGGTTTCAAGACTCAGAAACTGGGAGGTCATGCTGCCCTCTACAGTAATAAGAAAGGTAGGAGGGGAGGAGAGTTTGGGGAGGGGGGCGGAATGTGTTCTGCTTTGTACATACCAAGTTTAACATGTCTCTAGGACATGCATTTTAAACTTTCCAATAGGTAGTTGGAGATGAGAGACTAGAGGTCAGCCGAGAACTTATGACTGGACAAACAGACTTGAAAATTATTAGCATAGAGGTGATAATTGAATCCATAGGAGTCAATGAAATCACCAAGTGAAATGGTATAAAGGGAGAAGAGGAGAAGGCCCAGGACTGAGCCCTATGGAATAACTAACTATATGTATGACCTAGATGCAGGTGTGACCTGGACTGAGATCCAGCAAAGGAGACTGAGGAGTGGTCAGTTAGGTAGGAGGGGGACTCAGAAAGAGGTGTCATGAAAATCTAGAGAGAAGAGAATACCAAGGAGAAAAAAAGTAATTGGCAATGTGAAAAAGAGGTCAAAGTGGATGAAAACCGAGAAAAGATCATTCTTTTTGACTTTTAAAAGGTCATTAGTTACTTTGAAAAAAGTGGTTTCAATTGAATGATAAAATTCTACTACAGAATTAAGAAAAGTGAGATGAAAGGAAGCAGACACATTTCTTGTAGATGGCCTTCTCAAAGAGTTTAGCCACAAAACGGAGAACCGATATGGCATAATAGTGAGTGAGGATGGATCAAGTGATTTTTTTCAGGATAGCTGAAACAAAGCATGTTCATAAGCCATAAGGAAGCAGCCAGTTGACAGGGCATGATTAGAGATCAAGGAAAAATTGGGAAAGATAGAGACAAAAATCTGTTAAAGAAAATCGGGGGCAGCTAGGTGGCCTAGTGGATAGAGCACCGGCCCTGGATTCAGAAGGACCTGAGTTCAAATCTGGCCTAAGACACATAACACTTACTAGCTGTGTGACCTTGGGCAAGTCACTTAACCCTATTGCCTAGCCAAAAAAAAAAATGGAATGGCATGGGATCACTTTTGCATCTAGAAGACCTGGCCTTGGCAAGGAGAAGAGTCTTCTTTTCATGTGAGATAGGGATAAAGGAAACAAGAGTGGCAGGAGGCATCTGAGTGATGTGAGATGAGGAGGACGGGAGAAGAGGGAGCTCACAGAGAATGGCCTCAGGACTTGCAGTAAAATGAACTGATGCAAAGTGAAGTGAGCAGAACCAGGAGAATGTTGTAGACAGTAAGAGCAGTAATATGCAATGAACAACTGTGAATGACGTAGGTATTCTCAGCAATATAATGATGCAAGAAAATCCCAAAGAACTATTGATGAAGCATACTATCTGCCTCCAGTGAAAGATCTCATTACAAGTCTGTATACAAGTCTGAATACAAGTCTGTATTCTGTCTGAATACAGACTGAAGCATGATATTTTCCACTTTATTTATTTATTTTATTATTTTGACTTGTACAAAATGACTAATATGGAAATGTTTTATACCAGTGTACATGCATAACCTACTTCTGATTGCTTACCATCTCAGAAAGGAGGGAGGGAGAGAGGGATGGAATTTGAAGCTCAAGTCTTTTTAAAAAATTAACATGAAATTGGAGAAAAATAAAATATCATACATATGTATATAACAATTTATAGTAAAATATGAGTCCAGTTTCCCAGAAAATGTTGTGGGGGACGGAGTCATGCTCCCCTGAGAAGAGATGAGAAGGTCTGGAAAAGCTGCTGCAGTGAATGGGAAAATTAATTAATTAGGGTCATGTAATAGGATTGCCTTGCAGCAATAATTATGAGATTATGTAAGATAGTTCTGTAGTGGACACAGTCAGTCTAGTTTTGCAATTCTTTACTTTCATTTAATAACACATGAGTGAGAATGAAGGCCAGTGATGCTGAAAGTGATCCAAGCCTGAGGCTTGACAGGATAAGACAAATGATACCTTAATGGGGCAAGTGTAGATTGAACTGATTCACTAATGGACCAAGGTGGGAAAAGGAGGAGAATGTGGCTAGCGCAAGGGTGATGGCCTGGGAGGGAACTGAGGAGTCAAGAGATTGGCAGTCAAGAAAGGCAGAGGGAGAGGTAGAATATCAATAGATTGAGATCAGATAAGACAGTTTCAGAATTCATGAATTCAGAAAGTGGAATATTTGTGGGCAAGGACCAGATCACCCATTTAGAGTAGCTTATAACTAAGCTCATAAGTATAATATATCTGAATATGTAATCTATAATTACATATTGTAATACAATAAATATATATATATATAATGTATAATAATAATAATATGTAAGACAAATATATTAGAGTAGCTTATAACTAAGTTAATGCTTTTTGTCAATGTGATTCTTAGCACCAATGTGGTACTTATCCCATTTCCCATCATTCTGTCAAGGTCATTGTAGGAGCAGGAGCTGACTGCAGATGGCTGAGGGTCATTTTGTATCATTCTTTGTGTCAACAGATGCTACGGCCTTGGAATTCAGCTCCCAGTGTTCAGCCTCCTGGGATGAGCTGCTTGGTACTTAGCTAAGTGGGGCTTCAGGATATATATCACAACTGTTGGGACTTTGTTCTATGCCTTCCAATTCTCTTCAATAAACACTTATTAAAAGCCTACTATGTGCTAGGCACTGTGCTAAGCCCTGAAGATACAAAAAAGAGGCAAAAGAGAGTTGCTTTAAGGAGCTTGCCTTTCCATCACAGTAGAACCTGCTAGAGCCATCTATTCTACTGACATAGACTTTGAGATCAAGGGTCACTTCAACATCACAGGGAGGCATTCATGGAAGACTTTGTAGAAGTCTTTCTTACCTCAATCCAAACTAGGCTTCCTGCAACTTCAACCCATTACAATGACTTCTACCCACAATGGTGGAATAAGTTGAATCCCTCTTTTACCCAAAAGCCCTTTAAATACTTGAAGACTGCCATCATGTCTCCCTATGATATTTTTAATGAAAGTTGAGGACCAGAGAACTATCTTCTGTTGATTTTCTTCTATCTATTCTGCCTGAATTTTTTTTTTGTCCATAGCTTTTTGTGTGCTATTTCTCCCATTAGACTATGAGAACAGAATAGTTGTTTTTGTTGGGCCTTTCTTTGTATTCTTAATGCTTTGCAGGTGGGATGGGGGGTGGTGGTGATTTGGTGTCACCAGTTGTCCTGATTTGTATCTTGCCACTGGACCTAGATGGTTTGGGAGGAGAAAGTGAGGCTGGTGACTTTTCACAGCCCTCGCCTTCCTGATGCCACATCCCTCTTCTAGAATTAAAGACTAATAACAGCAACAATACTTAGCATTGTTTGTGGCACATAGTAGGTACTTAATAAATCTTCATTGACTGACTGAAATGACTTGCTCAAAGTGTCATGACTACTTAGACTGGAAGCCTGGACTAGAAAACAAACTTATGACTCCTGATTAAGTTTTCTTTCACCCCCAGATCCTTGAAAGGAGGGAAGCATTGCTTCGTTTTTTTGTACTTGTTTCTCCAGTGCCTGGCACACAGTAAGCACATAATAAGTACTTGATTAAATTTCCATGATGTTAAATGGCTGCTAAGAATACTACTTTTGTGTATTGCCTCAGATAGGTACAAGGAATAGTTCATTCTGGGTATTACCTTAAAGAGAACAAAAATTTCTAGGTTTTTCCAAACTGAGAGCTGTGGATTTCTCCAAGAAGCTATTGCTAGAAATCTCTAAATCCATATTCTGTCCATGGATTCTCATTCTGATCTTTAACTTAAGGAAGATATGAGACACATCACAGTATAATAGATGAGGAAATAGAACTTTTGATCATGTCTTGGCTTTCAGAACATGGATCTCTTAAGGGAGAGGCAAATAGGGGTCCCTGGAGATGAAGGCCTGGGTTTGGAGTCAGGATGACTTGCATTTAAACCCCACCTCAGAAACTTCCTACCTGTGAGGCCCTGAAGAAATTGTTTAATTTCTCTCAGTCTCAGTTTCCACATGTGTAAAATGAGTGGATTCGACTTTATCACCTCTAAGATATCTTCCAATTCTAAATTTAAAGAACTTAGGACCTTCTGTAGATTGAATTAACAATGTATCATTCACTTAAGGATTTCTATTTTGAAATCTATGCAGATTTATCATATTTAATAGGATACAAATACATTTCAAAATATTACTTTTTTCTTATCATGCTTTTTTAATGAAATGTAGTACTAAAATAATAATTAATAATATTAAAATAATTCCTGGTATTTATATAACACTTTATGGCTTATAGAGCACTTTATGTTTGTCAACTTGTTTGATCCTCATTTCAACCCTATGAGGTAAAGAATATTATTATCATCATTTTACAGATGAAGACTCAAAGGCTGAGAGAAGTTAAATCATTTTCTCAGGGTCACATGGTTAGTAAGTGCCTGAGACAGGATTTGAACTTATATCTTCCTGACTCCAAATTATATACTCTACTGTCCTAACCAGCAACTGTTATCATATAGGGTGCTGAAAGAAATTTTGATGTTAAAAAGGGATCCATACAGTTGTAATAAATGGTAATCACTACTTTATTCCAATGAGAATTGAAAGAAGATAATATATGTAAAGTGCTTGGCAAACTTTTAACATCTCTATAAATGGGAACTTCTGAGCAGAATTCTATAGGAGTGCATAGCCTGGAGCCATCACTGTACCTTGGATCTCTGGATAAAGGGCCATATACAGCAGTGCCCACCTCAGCGTAGTTGAAGTTGTCTCTGTTCCAGCAAAGAAGAGATCCAGGGTGCAGAAGATTAAATTTTCTTCATTAAAACTAGAATGGATGTTATCTTTAAGTGAAAAAGTCAAGGATCAGTTGTTTAATCTAAAAAATAATTACTGCTGTCTCCAAGCATAAAGAGCTGCACCCTCAATGGAACCTTGGGAAGGTCAAGGTGGCAGATCCTGGGCTTCCATTTAACACCCAAAAATATACTAACTGTTCCTAAGAATGAGAGTTTCTATTTCTTATTTCCCCTTTAAAATATTATGTTTTCCAATTACCTTTAAATACAATTTTTAATTCTTTTTTAACATAAAATTGAGTTCCAAATTTTCTCACTTCCTTCTGCCCCTCTCCCCTTACTAAGATGGTAAGCAATTTGATATAGGTTTTATATGTGCATTCACATAAAACATACTTCTGTACTAGTCGTGTTGTGAAAGAAGAAACAGAACAAAAAGGAACAAAAGCATGAAATAAAAAATAAAGAAAGTGAAAATAGTATGCTTTGATCTGCATTCAGATTTCATCAGTTCTTTCTCTGAATGTCAACATTTTCCATCATGAGTCTTGGACTTGTCTTGGATCTTTATATTGCTATGAAGAGCTAAGTCAATTATAGTCAATCTTCACACAACATTACTGATACTGTGTACAATGTTCTCCTGGTGCTGCTCACTTCACTTTGCATCAGTGCAAGTAAGTCTTTCCAGGCTTTTCTGAAGTCCAACAGCTTGTCACTTGCACAGTAGAATTCCATTACATTCATATACCATAACTTACTTAGCCATTTCACAACTGAGGGACATCCCCTCAATTTCCAATCCTTTGCTACCACAAAAAGTGTTATTATAAATATTTTTGTGCATGTCCATCTATTTCCCTTTTTATGATCTCTTTGGGATATAGACTTACTAGTGGTATGGCTAGATCAAAGGGTATGCACAGATTGATAACCTTTGTAAATAGTTCTGAATTGCTCTTCAGAATGGCTGGATCAGTTCACAAGTCTACCAACAGGACATTAGTGTCCCAGTTGTACCCAATCCTTTCCAGCATTCATCATTAGCCTTTTGTTTCATATTAGCTAATCTGATAGGTGTGATGTGGTACCTCAAAGTTGTTTTAATTTGCATTTTTAATCAATAGTGATTTATAGCATTTCTTCATAGGACTATAAATAGCTTTGATTTCTTCATCTGAAAACTGCTTGTTCATATCCCTTGACCATTCATCAATTAGAGAATGACTTGTATTCTAATCAATTTTTCTCAATTCCCTATATATTTGAACAATGAGACCTTTACTGGAAACACTGACTGTAAAAAATTGTTTCCAAGCTTTCTGCTTTTCTTCTAATCTTGGTTGCATTGGTTTTGTTTATGCAACACCCTTTTAAGATAATAGAATCAAAATCATACATTTTACATTTTATAATGCTCTCTATTTCTTGTTTGATCACAAATTTTTCCCTTCTCTATAGACCTGAAAGGTAAACTATTGCTTGCTCTTCTAATTTTCTTACTTTATCACTCTTTTTGTCTAAATCATGTACCCATTTTGAGCATATCTTGGTATATGGTATAAGATGCTGGTCTATACCTAGTTTCTGTTTTCCAGTTTTCCCGGTAGTTCTTGTCAAATAGTGAGTTCTTATCCCAGAACTTGGTGTCTTTGGGTTTATCAAACACTAAGGTACTATGGTCATTTACTACTGTCTTGTGTACCTAATAAATTCCACTGATCCGTGACTCTATTTCTTAGCCGGTACCAGATAGTTCTGATGATTGATGCTTTATATTATATTTTAAGATCTGGCATAACTAGTCCACCTTCCTTTTTATTTTTTTCATCAATTCCCTTAATATTTTGACTTTTTGTTTTTCCAGATGAATTTAGTTCTTATTTTTTCTAGCTCTATAAAATGATATTTTTGGCAATTTAATTGGTATGGCACTAAATAAGTAAATTAATTTAGTTAGAATTGTTATTTTTATTTTATTGGTTTGGCTTACACAGCAATCAATATTTTCCCAAATGTTTAGATTCAATTTTATTTGAATGAAAAGCATTTTGTAATATGTGTTCATAGAGTTCCTGGGTTTGTTTTGCAAGTAGATTCCCAAGTATTTTTTATTTTCTACATTTATTTTAAATGGGATTTGCTTTCTATATCTTGCTGCCGGTTTTTGTTGGTAATGTGTGCATATATATATAATTTTTCTATTAAATATTTAAACTATTAAATAGCTTATATATAAGTTATTAAATAGCATATATATGTTGATGATCTATATGGGTTTATATGTGGATTTATTATTATTTATTATAAAGTTGTTAATTATTTCAAGTATTTTTTAGTTGATTCTCTAGAATTCTTTACATACACCATTATATCATCTGCAGAGTGAAAGTGTTATTTTTTTGTTGCCTATTTTAATTCCTTCAATTTCCTTTTCTTCTTTTATTGCTAAAAGCTAACATTTCTACAGAAATATTGAATTAAAGTAGTGATAATGGGCATCCTTGTTTCACACCTGATCATATAAGGAAGGCTTTTAGCTTATCCTTATTATACATAATGCTTGTTGATGATTTTGGATAAATAATATTTATCATTTTGAGGAAAACTCCATTTATTCTTATACTTTTTAGTGTTTTTAATGGGAATGGATGTTGGAGTTTGTCAAAAGCTTTTCTCATCTACTGAGGTAATTACATGATTTCTCTTGGTTTTGTTATTGATATGGTCAATTATGCTGACCATTTTCCTAACATTGAACCAGTTCTACCTTGCTGGTATAGATCCCACCTGGTCCTAGTGCATGAACTTTGTGATATTTTGCTGCAATCTCCTTCCTGGTGCCTTATCTACATTTTTTGCATCAATATTCATTAGGGAAATTGGCCTATAATTGTCTTTCCTTGTTTTGGCTCTTCCTGGTTTAGTTATTAGCACCATATGTTTGTGTCACAAAAAGACTTTGTTAGGATTTCTTTTTTCTATTTTCCATTTTACCAAATAGTTTATATGGTATTCAAATGAATTGTTCTTTGGTAGAATTAACTTGTAAATTCATCTGGACCTGGGGATTTTTTAAGAGAGTTCATTGATTTTTCAATTTCTTTTTCTAAAATGAGGTTATTTAAGAATTTTATGTCATCTTTTAATCTAAGCATTTTATATTTTTGTAAGTATTTATACATTTCTCTTAGATTGTCAGGTTTATTGGCAAAAACCGGGCAAAATAGTTCATAATCATTGCTTTAATTTCCTTATCTTTTGTGGTAAATTCACCCTTTTAACTTTTGATATCAGTAATTTGGTTTTCTTCTTTCTTTTTTAAATCAAATTAAGTGTTTTGTCTATTTCTTTTTTATTTTTCATAAACCCAGATCTTAGTTTTATTTATTAGTTTTCTTACTTTCAATTTTATTCATTTCTCCTTTGATTTTCAGGATTTTCAGTTTGGTGTCACTTGAGGATTTAAAATCCTTTTTTTTGGCTTTTTTAGTTGCATATCCAATTCATTTTCATTCTCTTCCTCTATTGATGTAAGCAATTAGAGATGTAAAATTTCCCCTAAATACTGCTTTGGTAACATCCCACAAATTTTTGGTATGTTGTCTCATTATTGCTATTTTCTTTGTTGAAATTAATTATTGTTGCGATGATTTGTTCTTTGATCCACTCATTCTTTAAGATTAGATTATTTAGTTTCCAACTAATTTTTAATCTATCCTTCCATAGCCCTTTAATAAATATATTTTTATTGAATCATATTCTGAAAAGGATGCATTTAATATTTCTACCTTTCTGAATTTGATTCTGAGTTTTTTTATGCCCTACTACATGGTCAATTTTTTTGTGTAGAAGTCATGTATAACTGAGAAAAAAGTTTATTGTTTTCTATCTGCATTCAGTTTTCTCCAGAGATTTAGCATGTCTAACTTTTCTAAAATTCTATTCACCTCATTAATTTCTTTCTTGGTTAGATATTTCTAGTTCTAAGAGGAGAAAGTTGAGGTCCTCCACTATTATAGTTTTACAGTCTATTTCATCCTGTAACTCATTTAACTTCTTTTAAAAAAAATTGATGTTATACCATTTGGTACATTTTTAGTATTGATAATACTTCATTTTCTATGGTACCTTTTTGCAAGTTGTAGCTTCCTTCCTTGTCTCTTTTAATTCTATCTATTTTTGTTTTTGCTTTGCCTGAGATTATGCTTGCTACTTCTGCTTTTTTTTGCAACTGAAGCATAAAATATTCTGCTTCAGCCTTTTACATGTGTGTGCCTATGCTTCAGATGTGTTTCTGATAAATAACATATTATCAGATTATGGTTTTTAATCCATTCTGCTATCTGCTTCTGCTTTATGGGAGAGTTCAGCCTATTCACGTTCACACTTTTGGTTGCTAGCTGTGTATTTCCCTCAGTCCTATTTTTCCTGTTTATACTTTTCCCTCTCTCCCTCTTTCATCCTTTACCTCCTCAAGTGTTTTGCTTCTGCCTTCCTCAATCTGACCCCCTTCTATCAGTACCCCTATTTTTGTCTCCCTCCCCTCCTACTTCCCTATAGGGTAAGATGGATATCTATACTCAACTGAGTGTGTATGTTACTCCCTCTTTAACCCAAATCAGATGAGTGTAAGTTTCAAACAATGCTCACTACCTCCCTTCTTTCTGTCCACTGTAATCAATCTTTTGCACTTTTTAATGATATAATTAGCTCCATTATGCTTCTCTCTTCTATCTTCTCCTAGTTCAATAATCTTTGTATACACATATGTGTATGTATATATGTATGTATATGTATATATGTATATATACTTATACATGTGTATGTATATATATATATCATACATATATATTATTTACATACATATCATCAAGGTCAACTTATACCCACACCTTCTGTGTATATATACTCCTTCTAACTTCTCTAATAGATATACAGTTCTTAAGAATTACAAGTATTATCTTCCCCTGTAGGGATATAAATGATTTAACCTTATTGAATAACTTTTTCTTCTTTCTTGTTCACCTTTTTATGCTTTTCTTGAATCTAGTATATGAAAATCATTTTTTTTTCTGTTTTGCTCTGGTCTTAATCAGGAATGTTTGAAAGTCCCCCTTTTCACTGAATGTCCATATTTTCTTTTGAAAGATTATGCTCAGTTTTGCTGAGTTCTTTATTCTTTGTTGTAATACAAGCTTCTTTGCCTTCCAGAATATCAAATTCCAAACACTCTGATCCTTTAATGTAGAAGCTACAAAATCCTGTGTAATACCGACTGTGACTCCTTGATAATTGAATTGTTTCTTCACATATCAGGATTTTGACAATATATTCCTGTTTGAGTTTGGGTGTTGATCTTCTCTGTCACCATCGTCGCTTTCTATCATCAGACTTTTTGGTTGTTTTTGCTCATTTCCAACATACGTTGTGACTATTTAAAGTTGAGCTCTACTCCTGGGATACAGGGACGCTGTCCCAAACTTCTGGTGCTGGAGACCAGGGCCTTGTTCACTGGGGTGCTTCGGAGGCTTGCCTGTTGCATGGGGGCTCCAGGGCTGTCAGCAGTTGTGCTGGAATTTCCTCTCCTATTATTACCTGTTGTACCAGACTTTAGGGCCTGACAGCTCACCTCTCACATGCTGGCTACAGGCCTCACAGCTTGTCTCTGCACCACCAGCCTGCTGAGGAAGGTTACTTATGTATGCTACGGCTAGGGCCTCCACTGGCTTGCCCTAACACTGCCTGCACTAGGCTGTGCTCCCATTTTACCCAAGTGAAACAGACCTGTCCTGTGGCCCTTTTAAGTAATTTTGGCCTGGAAAATTGTTTGAACCTTTCCTTTGATGGATTCTGTTGCTCCAGAATTCATTTTGTTGCTTGACTTAAAGTTATATCCAGGGAAACTGGGGAGAGTTTAGGCAACTTCCTGACTTTTCTCCACCATCTTGGTTCCACCTCTGAGAGCTCTCAGTTCTCTTGGGTTGGGAGGCTCACTGTGTGTACTTTTCTCTCCAAACCCATGCAGGTAGATAGAATATTTGTTTTACAGGGGAGAAAACTGAAGCTCAAAGACAAGGGGTGAATTTCCCAGAGTCACAGGGCTAATAAATGACAGGACTGACCGATGAATACTGGCTCCTGAGCAAAATCTACCAATCTTTGCTGCATCATGTCACTGCTCACCCCTGTGTGCAAGTACCGCTTCCCCTTTTCCAACATAACCCTCAGTGCCTTCCACACAAAAAAGAAGTGGCATGGAGGTCTGCTTTTTAAAAGGTGATTATGTGGTCAATGGATTTTTCTATGATCTGATCAGGATATGTGCTGGATAGAAGTACCCAGTGTGCTAAAATCATAGAAGTTTATATTGAATTTGCATCTGTATTTGTTTATATTCAATTCTTTCTCCTCTTCTTCCTCTTCCCCCTCCTCCTGCTCCTCTTCCTCTTTTTTCTTCTTTTTTTCTCTCTCCTCCTTCACATTATCTTCTACCTCTTTTCCTTTGTTTTTTTCTTCCTTCTCTTTATTATCACTCTCATTATTTTCCCTCTACTAAAGACCTATCCATATGCCTATTAGTAGCTGCTGGTATTTCTTCTTCTGAAAGGAATGAAGCTGGTTGTAAAATGGAGAATAATAATAGCTAACATTATAATATAGCACCTACTATGTGCCAAACACTGTGATAAGGTTTTACAAATAGATTTCCATTTGATCCTCACAACAACCCTGTGAGATAGAAGCTTTATTATCCCCATTTTATAGTTGATGAAACAGAGGTAAACAAAAATTTAGTGACTTTCCTTGCATCAAACAGCTGTGTCTGATATCAGAATTGAACTCAGGTCTTCCTGACTCCAAGTCCAGTGCTGTATCCACATGCAATGTACTTACCTAAATGATCTTACTTTAGTTCTAGATTCATCCCTCACCTATTTCATACTCTTAAAATAGAACACTAAGTCAAAAGAGCTGGGTTCATATGTCTATGCTCCATGATTGTTGGGGCAAATCCTTTCATCTCTTTTGGTTTCAGTTTCTTCATCCGTGAAATGGACGTAATACCTGTGGTAGATATCTCATGCCATTGCTTGGAGGTGGAAAACATTTTGTATGCCTTGGAGTATCATCTGCATCTAAGCAGAAGTTTTATTGTCATTTCTTAACATTTTGTATTATTTTTCTAGGTAAGAATAGCTATTTTACCCTATTGATTTATTCTTTTAATGAAATAAAAACCAATATTATCAAAATGCTTTACAATTTATCAACTACTTTTCCCATCATCTTATGTGGTAAATAGTGCCAATAGTATTATATCCATTTTTCAGTTGAAGATACTGAGACTTAGAGAAATGATTTGTTCCCAAGTAAACTTGGCTAATGAATTCAAGATATGAATTTCAAACAGAGGTCCAGCATTGTTGAATTATATAGGACATAATCACAAAATCTTGAAGTTGGAAAGGAACTCCAATGGTATCAAACTCAAGATGAAATGGAGCCACTAAACCATATGTAAGGATCCCTGGGGGCTACATATTGATTTACATCATGTACGTTCTAATGTATTTTTATTTATTTTGTTAAATGTGTCTAAATTACCTTTTAATCTGATTCTACAGTACTCAGGAGTGATATGGGCTACAATGCTGGTCACATGTTTGACTGTTGCACATATTCCCAATGATGGTGATATGTTGATTGTGTATATGAAATTGATAATTCAATTTATTTTTTATAGTGTTGTGAATATACATACAATAGTTCTGGATAGGATAAGGAGTAGAGAGACTATCTTAATGTTATAGATGAGAAAAGTGAAGTGCAAAGAGATGAATTCATAAGGATAAAATATCAGGGCCAAGACTTAATCCCAATCTTAATAGATTCTAATGAAAAAGACATTGAACTTGGTGACAGAAAGAGCTGGGTTCAAATCCAGCCTCACATTCCTAATAGCTGTGTGATTGCAGCAAATCAACTAACTTCTTTATGGCTCAATTTCCCCTCATATAAAACCAGGAAATTGAACTAAGTGAGCCCAATGGTACCTTCCAGTTCTAAATCAAAATTGGGAGCTCTCCACTAGCAAGCTCCATTACTTATACTCTACCTCCCAGAGTTGTCATTGAGGGAAGATATTTACGTTATGAGGCAGACGTAAAATTTGAAACATTTTAACATACTTATCCCCCCAGATCTGCATTTTTGGGGGGAGGGTGGTTAAACACAAAAGGTCCAATTTCTGTTTTATCTACATTACCTTGGACAGCTCCTTTGGGTAAGCATCAGTGAAGTCCAGGGCCTCCTCATGGTTCAGGTCTTCCTTGTGTTGTTCGATCACATGTTTTACAAATGCCTCTAGCTTCTTGCATTCTCTAAAGAATTTCTGGTGAGGTCCTGGCAGGAATTTCATTATCCAAGGAAACATATTGAAGAACGAAGTAATATAAAAGGAGGCGGGGTGGGGAGAAAAGATGAGTGTTAGTTCCTATTAGGGTGGCCTAACTCTTCATCTTCCTCACCCTAAGCCAGGCCAGGATTCTTGACCTTTGTTTGTATCATGGAATTTACACTAATTCCATGTCTAACTTCTCCTGAAATGCACCTTTCCTGTAACCACTGTCTATCCTCCCATACTGCTGCTCTCCTAACATACAGGCTCATGTCCAACTGTCTTTGTCTCATACATCAACTCCATGGCCGTGTCCTGATGCACTTAAATAACTCTTTCAAGATGTCACCAATCTAGGCAGCCTCATAACCTGCAAAGAAGAATGGGAGAGATTCTTTCTAGGGAAATTGATAGCACTTAGGTCTATATTTCCCTGTTAGCCCCACAGAATTCACTTCTCTTGAATTTCCATTTTGTTCCTCTTAGGGAAATTAAATTTAATGTTATTCACCCTTTCCACTCATTTTCCTCCATAGCCAGACTTCTGAGGAGTTAAGTGAAATCATGAGTCAGTGACTTATGAGCCAAATAGAGTGCTAGGATAATACTCAGGAAAACCTGAGTTAGAATTCTGCCTCCGACACTTATTAGCTGTGGGATGAGTCATTAATTTCTCTTACCCTCAGTTTCTTTATCTGTAAAATGGGGATAATAATAGCAATTATCTCAAAAGGTCATTGTGAGGATCTAAAGAAATCAGTCAATCAACAAGCATTTAATAAGCACTTATTATGTGCCAGGCATAAAGAAAGAGAGAAAATGCTAGTCTCTGTCCTGAAGAAACTCACATTGTAATGGGAGAGACCCTGATACATGCAAGATATATGCAGGTTGAAAGGTAATCTCAGAGAAGGAGCTAGCAGATGGAGAAACTGGAAAAGACATCCTGCAGTAGAAGGTGAAATTTGAGCTGATTTTTTTTTTTGTTAACTGAATGACTGTAGTTTTTTAACAGAATCAAATTGCATTTTATCTAATCTTTTAATAGAATCATATTATATAATAATTTTAATTAGTATTAGAAAACAGTATATTTCTCCAGATTTAAACAACAACAACAATAACAACAACAACAACACTGCCTGAAAAGAAAGATTCCATATAACTTCATCTTCAAGGTCTCTTCCAGATTTAAAATCTTGTGATTCATTTTTTAAATCAATTTAGATTTTATTAATTTATTTATTTTTAGTTTTCAACATTCACTTCCACAAGATTGAGTTCCAAATTTTCTCCCCATCTTGTCCCTCCCCCAACCAAGATGGCATGCATTCTGAATATCCTTTCCCTTAATCTGTCATCTCTTCTATCTCTGCCCCCCTCCTCTTCTCCCCTTCCTCTTCACTTTTCCTGTAGGGCAGGATAGATTTCTATATCCCATTGCCTGTATATCTTATTTCCCAGTTGCACCTGAAAACAATTTTTAACATTTGTTTTTAAAACTTTGGATTCCAAATCGTCTCCCTTCCTCCCTCCCCACCCACCCTCATTGAGAAGGCAAGAAGCTCAATATAGGTTATACATGTGTAGTCATGCAAAACACTTCCATACTAGTCATGTTTTGAGTAACTAAGTATATTTCCCTTAATCCTATCCCACCCACCTCCCATTCATTCTGCTCTCTCCTTTAACCCTGTCCCTCCTTAGAAGTGTTTGCTTCTGATTACCCCCTCCCCCAATCTGCCCTCCCCTCTATCATTTCCCTGCTCTTTTGTCCCCTTCCCCCTCCCCATTATCCTGTAGGGTAAGAGATTTCCATATCCAATTGAGTGTGTATGTTATTCCTTCCTTAAGCCAAATCCAAGCAGAATAAGATTCATTCATTCCCTCTCACTTTCCCCCTTCCCCTCCACTGTAAAAGTCTTTTCTTTTTTGTTTCATGTGAGATAATTTACCCCTTTCTACCTCTCTCTTTCTCTTTCTCCCAGTATAATCCTCTCTCACCCCTTTATTTTATTCTCTAGATATCACTCCTTCATCTTCAACTCACCCTGTGCCTTCTATCCATCAATCAATCAATCAATCAATCAATCTATCTATCTATCTATCTATCTAGTTTTTCCCCTCCAACTACACTAATACTGACAAAGAACTCATGAGTTACAAATATCGTATTTCCATGTAGAATGTAAACAGTTCAACCTTAATAAGTCTCTTATGATTTCTCTTTCCTGTTTATCTCTTTGTGTTTCTCTTGAGTCTTGTATTTGAAAGTCTAATTTTCTATTCAGTTGTGATCTTTTCATCAAGAATATTTGAAAGTCCTCTATTTCACTGAATGTCCATTTTTTCCCCTGAGAGATTATACTCAGTTTTGCTGGGTAGGTGATTTTGGGTTGTAATCCTATCTCCTTCAACCTCCAGAATATCATATTCCAAGCCCTCTGGTCCCTTAATGTAGAAGCTGCTAAATCTAGCGTTATCCTTGTTGTGTTTCCACAATACTTGAATTGTTTCTTTCTCACTGCTTGCAATGTTTTCTCCTTGACCTGGGAACTCTGGAATTTGACTACAATATTCCTAGAAGTTTTCCTTTGGGGATCTCTTTTAGGAGGTGATAGGTGGATTCTTTCAATTTCTATTTTGCTCTTTGGTTCTAAAATATCAGGGCAGTTTTGTTTGATAATTTCTTGAAAGATGATGTCTAGGCTCTTTTTTTTCTCATGGCTTTCAGGTAGTCCAATAATTTTAAAATTATCTCTCCTGGATCTATTTTCCAAGGCACTTGTTTTTCAAATGAGATATTTCACATTGTCTTCTATTTTTCATTCTTTTGGTTTTGTTTTACAATGACTTGATTTCTCATAAAGTCACTAACTTCCAATTGCTCCACTCTACTTTTTAAGGAAGTATTTTCTTCAGTGAGCTTTTGAACTTCCTTTTCCATTTGGCCAATTCTGCTTTGTAAGGCATGCTTCCCCTCATTGGCTTCTTGGACCTCTTTTGCCATTTGGGTTAGGCTACATTTAAAGGTGTTATTTTCTTCAATATTTTTTGGTTCTCCTTTAGCAAGCCATTGACTTGTTTTTCATGATTTTCTTGCATCACTCTCATTTCTCTTACTAGTTTTTCCTTTACTTCTTTTACTTGATTCTCAAAATCCTTTTTTAACTCTTTTATGGCCTGAGACCATTCACATTTTTCTTGAAGGCTTTGGATGTAGGACCTTTGACTTTGTTGTCTTCTTCTGGTTGTATGTTTTGATCTTTTTTGTCAGCAAAGAAAGATTCCATGTCTCCCTTTTTTTTTTTGCACAGTTTGCTAATGATCCCAACCAATTACTTGACTTATAAACTCTTTGTTAAGGTAGGTGTCTGATTCCAGTATGGAGAATACACTGTCCCACGCTTCAGGGGTTTTGTGCAGCTGTTTTCAGAGATACTTCTAAGGACCTGTAAATGTTCAGTTTTTCC
The DNA here is from genome assembly GCF_900497805.2 of Vombatus ursinus. NCBI lineage: Eukaryota > Metazoa > Chordata > Mammalia > Diprotodontia > Vombatidae > Vombatus > Vombatus ursinus. Next base: position 6,930,288 of record NW_020949602.1, read on the forward strand.
AAGGTGGTATGATCAAGGGTGAGTTTACTCCTTTCCTGGCCTGTGCTCTGGTGAATGAGTGACCACAAGCATTCTTTTCAGCCTTGGAACTGTGAAGAGGATTTCCTCTCCACCACCACCACAAGCTCCACCATATCAGCATTCCTCCTTGTCCCAGGATCACAACCCAGAACTGTGACCCAGATCCAAGCATGGGCAAAGCAAGAGAATTCTGCCTCAGCACCAGCAAAAAGATCCATGCAGTCCCCCTCTGATCATCCACTTGATTCCCCCTCAGTCTATGGGCCAAGGGCTCTGGAAGCAGCCACCACCCCTGGGCTGCACCAGGACTGGGTCTGGGACTGAGCTTCTCTCTCATGATGGTCACATCTTTTATGTTCTCTTTGGTGTTCATGGGTTGAGAAGTCTGGAAACCACCACAGCTGCTTGTTGATTCAGTCCTCTGAGGCCTGCTCCAGGTTCACCGAGGCCTGTTTTGTGCCCTCTCCCAGCCCAGCACAATAGACCTTTTCGATCAATCATACAGGGTTGTCTTGGACTGGAAATGTCTTTCACTCTGTCTTTTTGTGGGTTTTGCTGCTTTAGAATTTGTTTAGAGCCATTTTTACAGGTATTTGGAGGGATTTGAGGGAGAGCTCAAGCAAGTCACTGGTTTTACTCTGCCATCTTGGCTCCTCTCCCCCAAGCTGATTCTTGAAGGAAGCCTGGAGGTGTAAGTGAGGAAGGAGAGCATTCCAGACATGAGGGACAGCCAGTGCAAAGGCACTGATGTGGGAGCTAACAATAAATGTAAAGCTGTTTACACACCTTAAATGTAAGCACTTAAATCCCTGTCTCTTTGATTATGTCTCTTCTCATTCCATTTCTCTAGCTGTCTGTCTATGTCTCTTGTCTTTGTCTCTGAACCTCTTTCCCTTTCTCCCATCCTGCTTCCAACTCTCTTCTCTGTCTATCTGTCTGTCTATCTCTCTGTCTCTGTCTCTCTCTGTCTCTCTGTCTCCCTCCCCCTTCTATCTCTCTCTCCTCTTCTCTCCCCTCCCCTCTCTCACCCCTTTCTCCCCTTCAGAGGTGAGGATAAAATTCCTGGTTTCCCTCAAACTCTGCTCAAGATACAGCTTCTCTATTAAGCCTTTCGTGGTCCCCCTGGCTTCTAATGCAGCCAATACCAAAACTTACCCCCATTGTATTTATTTGCCTACACACTCCCTTGATGGCATATTGTCTCCTCCAACAGTATATAAAGCACTCAAGGCCGGGTGTTGTCATTTTTGTTATTATATCCTCATCTCCTAGCACAGTACTTGGCACACAGTCGGTGCTTAATAAATGTTTATAATTTGATAACCTTGGTAAATATCTTAGAAAAACTTAAAAACTGTATAGAAATTTGTTTCCTGTTATTTGGAGATCACAGTGTTCTGGAAAAGCATTGGGTCCCCAGTCATGTTTTTTCATGTCATTGTTTATAAAAATCTTGCTTCTTTCCTATCCCCTTTTAAGTCCCTTTTACCACCTAGAGGAACTCACGCACAAGCTGATTCAGCTCTTGCCAGCCTCTCACAACCATACTTTTCATGTTTCTTTTCCCATGGAGGATATACAGGCCAAATTGAGGCTGATCCCACCCTGTCCAGGAATGGAAGGTCTGTTACCTGACATTCCCATCTAACTTCAAGCATTGTGACATCATCCAAACTCTTTAGCAGATCCTGAAACTGAGAATCATGGTATTCGAAGCGATGGCCAAACGTTATGGAGCAGATGATATTGGAAACAGCATTGTTGATCTGAAAGTGAGAGTCAAAGGGATGTCCTGTTGAGTAGAAGAGAAAGGGGACAGACCACTCTTCATTTCACTCATGTTGTTTAAAAGAACTCTGCAGAGCTTTCTGCCTTTTTCTCCTAAACATGCTTTTCCTCACCTTCCCCTGTCCCATACCTACCAGCACATCTGCTTTATTATTATTGTCCATAACCAGCTACTGCCTAAATAGATGTGAGAAAAAAGAAAAGAACATGCCCACTTTTTAATGTTTAGTCAAGACTTGGGGTTTAATTGGCATATTTTCTTTCAACATAGGTTACCTGTGGCTTTGGGCAAGTTACTTTATCTGTCTTTGTCTCCGTGTATTCCTCAGTAAAATGAGGGCATTGGATTACATAACCTCTGAGGACCCTTCTAGACTCTATCTATGGTTCTATATCTGATATATCATATGCATAGGTTGACAAAGCTATGCACATCTGTGTAATGGGTATGGGCACACATGTGCATATGTGTCCATAGATGTATGTTTGCATATACCAATGCCCATGACTATATATACCAGTGGGCTACTTGCATACATGTGAGCAGTACAACTGAAATTACAACTGGAGATACTAGAATGAAAAAAAAAGAAATGAGAAGATGAATAAGGAAGGGAGCCAGTATAAGGTAGTTCATAAGGTACTGAACCTGGGCCAGGAAGACCCGGACTACCTTAGACATTGACTAGCTTGATGACCTTAGTTCTAGTTCTTTCTCCATGTTGATTATTTCCAGTTTCTCCTGTTTTTTAGAGTGTTTGCACATAGTTGTTTGCATGTTGTCTCCCCTCTCAGACTAGGAGTTCCTTGAGGACAGAGACTTCCTTTTTTTTCCCTTTTCTTTATATCCCCAGAATTTAGCACAGTGCCTAGAATATAATAGGCACTTGATAAATATTTATTGACTGACTGTGAGACCTTGGGCAAGTCACTTAACTGCCCTGCTCCTAAGCTTACTCATCTGTAAAATGGGAGAGAGGATTGGATTGATGGGCTCCAAGGCTCATTCTTACACTAAATTTATGATACTAAGTAGAAGCAGCAGAAGAGGAGAAAGGAGAGTGGAGGAGAATGGGAAGAGGAAGAGAAGGAAGAAAGAAGGAGCATAGAAAGAGGAAGAAGAGTAGAAGAACGAATGTCTACCATAACAAAATTGCGAACAGAGAGACAATGTGGATAGACTTAAGAACTTGGATTGATGCAATACCAACCACAATTCCAGAGGACCATTGATGGCACCTACTACCCACCTCCGGACACATGGTGATGGACTTAGGTTACACAGTGTTATATGTTTCTGGGCACGGCCAATGTAAGAATTGATTTTGCTTGACTGTATATTTGTTACTAGGGTTTTGGTTTTTCCAGTGAGAGGAAGAAAAAGGAGGAAAGAAAATAAATGATTAATTGAAAAAATCAAAATTTAAAAAATGAAGATAGCAATATTTATACATGTGTGAATTCTAAGAAGTAGAAAAAAGAGAGCAAGGCAGAAGAGAAAAGAAGAAAGAGAAGAATGAGAGGGAAGATAATGAGAAAAGATAATAGGTGATCCAGTAAATAGAAAGGAAGAAGCATGATTAGGAAGAAAAAAGAATTAGAGAAGGGTAGCAGAAGAGAATAGCGCTAGGGGTGTGTGTACATGCATGTTTGTAGGAAGTTCCAGGAATGGCCAGACAAGGCAATGTTTCATGTGAAGCATTTGAAGAATTGAGGCATGTAACCTCTATGTGTTCATGGCAAAAAAATAATAATCATAATGCCATTTAAGAGAACGAATCATCAAGAAATTCCTTTGTTTGCTTATTACCTTGTTTATTCCTAGAGGACAATGTTGGGTCTTTGAAGACCTTCCCAGGGGCTGGTGGACTGGGGAATTTTGTCTGTCTCTATTCTACAGAGGATCTCTCTTCCCCTGCTCCTCCCATCCACAGTTACAGATTAGTTTAGTGATTATTTGGACAAAAGGACAATCAGAAGCAATTGAAAATACCTCTGCCTGACCAGTGTTTACCTTTTTCTTCCCTGATAGCCTCAGTAAGATGCCTGGCCTCCTTCCAGATCCGATCTTCCAGAATCTTCTTTCCCAAACCAAAGTTCTTTAGCGTCATTAAGGCAAATCTTCTTTGATGTCTCCACTCTTGGCCATTAGACATTAATAAGCCTAAATAATAATACTTCATATCATTATTTCAAAAGATCTATAATTTTACAGGTGTGATTATTCCCTCTACCAGCAATAGAATTAAATTGAAAAAGCACTTAAAAAAAACACCTATAATGTGCCAAACACTGTGCTGAGTATATAAATATTAAGGGCTATACAGTTTCTGTTCCCAAGGAACTCACACAGGAATTGAGGAAATAACATTTAAAGTTTGCCTTAGGACATGGGGAAATACCTGGAAGTCCTAAAGACAAAGCAGAAGGAGATATGAAGTCTCAGGGGTCTGCAGGGTCTATAAGTAGGCTATGTGCCTTGGGGTCCATAAGTATGAGCTTCTGATGTCCTCAGTCAGGGATGACTGACAGTTGGATGAGTTTCTATTTTGGAGAAGACAGATATAAACAGGGGAAGAGCCCAAGTCCTGCTCTGGATGGCCAGCTCCACTTTGAGCAGCTTAAGTCATCTCATGTGGCCCTCGTTGACTTCATCGGTGTCATGGGCCAGGCAGGGCAGTGACGCCATGGCCCAGAGATGTTAGAAATGCCACAAGCAGGCTCATTGTCACTCCTTTACTCGATGTCATATGGAACTTGTAAGGTCCCTCCACCTTGCTGACAGTGCAGTATTAAACAATCAACCCTATTTCTCTTTACCCATGAATGGGGATGGGTAGAGGAGGGACCTTGGGACACTCCTTTTCCAGAAAGTGTCTTTGCTATGAAGAACTTGGGAACTGAGGCCTAGACAGGGTAAGGGACTTACTCAAGGTCACACAGGTAAAACATGACAGAGCTGAGATTCGAACTGAGACCCTGAGACCCCACAGTCTGTGACCTTTCCATTACTTCTTGCTCTCTCATAAGTGTATGCTTTCTACTCTAAGACTGGTCTCTTATGCACATCCCATCTTATGCAGTTTCCACTTTTAGATGGGGAAGGTCTTTTGGAATGTAATAGTGAAAACACTTTTTAGGCAACCCTGGCCTGGGCGCCCCTGACTGAGAAGCCTTCACCTTCTTGCCTCAAAGGCAGAGTATCTCCTTGCTGTCACAATGTGTGAATGGTGGATGTCAATTTCCCCAGCATATTAGAAAAGGTCGTATAACAGAAAGAGACAGTTTATGAAAGTGAGAAAATGTTTAAAAAAATGGTGGTACCCTTGACAAAACAAAAAAGGAAAAAAGCAGAGATGTGTCTGCACCAAGAGAATCATGGAAACTCACAGTGGCTGGAGATTTCATATTATACAATCTGATAGGTTCACCCCAATAACATGGAGTAAGTCATAAGTTATTGTTAAGAAAAATGAAAGAAGATGAACTAGTAGATAGCAGACTTGTATTGATGGTTTCCTGTGGAAGAGATATTAGATTTTTTCTGCTTGGCCCCACAGGGCAAAACCAGGAGCAATCTGTGAAAGATGTAAGGACAAGAACTGAATTTAGAGGGAAGGCCAAAATTCTGGTCAGTTAGAATTGGCCTAGAGTGTCATAGGCTTCTTTGAAAGGTTGTGGGTTCCCCATATTTGGAGGTCTTCAAGCAGAATCTCGATGACCACTTGTTGGAAATGTTGAGATGGGATTCCGATTCATATCCAAGCAGTACTGGGCAGCTACTAAGGTCCTTTATGCCTCTAAAATCTCAACTCTCTCAAATGTCAAAATATGCATGCTGAGCCCTTTCACTAATTCACTCAACATTCATTTATTAGGGAATGAAGAACCACAAAGGCCTGCATTAAATGATGATAGAAATACAGGCAGTGTTAGACTGTCTGAGCTCTAATGGAAATTAAATTTCCCTCTTGTTGGGAAGGTAAACCAGAAACTTCTCCATAAATATCAGTCAATAAACCTTTATTATTATATCTTGGGCACTGTGCTAAAAACTAGTTTGGATCATTATTACAAATTACTCTATAAATTCAAGACTAGTAAAGAATTCCTTGATATCAGACCCAGAAAAATTTATTATTGACAAGGGAAAGCTTCATGGAGAAATTAAGTATGTGAATTGGTTCTTGAAAGATTTCAAGAGGCTAAGGGGTGGGGAAGGAGAATATTCCAAATGATGGGCATAGCATGGAGTAAAGGCATACATAGTTCCTAAGTTAGAACTTTGGTGTTGGAGTTAAGAAGACCTGAGTTTAAATCATGACTGATATACATGAGCTCTCAGCTTCAGTGACCTCATCTGTAAAATGGGGGTGGGGGTTTGAGTGGGTGGCCTCTAAGTTTCCTTCCATCTCTAAATTTGTGATTCTATGACTGGACTGGAGGTGCATTTGGGAAATAATGCCCAGACTAGTTTGGCTTAAGTGTGGGGACACAAACATGATATGTCACAGATTAAGATGTAAAGATTGGCTGAAGGACCGTCAATGGTGTGGTAAAGAATCATAGACCCTCAGAATGTCCAAATTGGAAGGGTTCATTAGACTCACTCAATCTGATGGTAACTAACTCCAATTTGGTCTTTCCTATGTCTGGCCAGTCCTCCTAATCTGCCTTTAATGACTCCTTATCAACATCTTTACACTGATTTTTCTGAGCCTCTGTCTTCTCTTCTCCACTACTGAGCCAAATTTAGAGCTGAAGTCTAAGCCTCCTACTTCTAGAAGATGTTTTCCTATGGGTTTCAGTTCCATGCCTTTATTCCTTAAGTCATAGCAGCATCAATTATGCTCTCTTCTCAATAATAGAACAATAAGTATCTCTAATCCTTGATGAATTCATCTTTTTTTCCCATCCACTCTTACCAACCCTCCCCAGTCAACTCCCATCACCTGTCCCCTTCCAGACTTTGACCCAATTAAAAAAAAGAAATCCTGGGAAATTATGAATAGAAAGTTAACTAACTAGAAAAAAAAGAGATAGAAAATGTGAAGGAAGAAAATAACTCCTTGAAAGCTAGAATTGGGCAAGTGGAATCAAATGACATTATAAGACACTAAGAAATCATGAAACTAGGAAAAATAGAAAAGAATCTGAAACATCTCATTTGAAAAAAAAGCTGATCTGGAGAACAGATTGAGGAGAGATGGTATAAGAATTGTCCATCTTCCTGAAAGTTACAATAAAAAAAAAAGAATCTGGATACAATATTACAAGAAATTAAGGACATTGCTCTCAAGTTCTAGAAAAAGTAGATAAAGTAGAAATAGAAAAAAAATCCACTGATTACCAAAAGAAGTGCCAAGAAGAAAACTTAAAGGAATGTCAAAGCCAAGTTTCAAAATTCCAAGGTTAAAGAGGAAATATTGTGAGTAATAAGAAAAGGACAAAAAAAAACCAATTTAAATACTGCAGAAAAGCAATCAAGATTTTACAAGACCTAGCAATTTCTACACTAAAAGATTGTAGGGCTTAGAATATCATATTTCAAAGAGCAAAAGTTGAGGTTACATCCAAGAATAACTTATCCAGTGAAAATGAGTATAATCCTGAATGAAAAAAATGGATATTTGATGAACTGAAAGACTTTCAGGTATTTGTAACAAAAGACCAGAACTCAGTGGAGAATTAGATATAAAGATCCCAAAGAAATATAAGGAAACCATTAAACACTAATTATAGGACTCTGATTAAGGTCAAACTATTCACTCATAACACATGAAAATGTTATTAATATTAGTGATTCTTTTGTTTTTTTATTAGTAATTGTATTCTTAAAATTGTTATCATTACTGAGGTAGTTTGAAAGAAAGATGAGGGCTGAATTGTACATGATGAGGTGATTCTAAAAAAGCAAAATTGGGTAGGAAAATGGTAAAAGGAGAAAGTATCTCATAAAAACAGGGCTTGAAAGGAAAAACCAATATAGAGCAAGTAGGTGGGGGAGGAGGGCTGGTAATATTAGAACTTCATTCTCATATGGGCTGAAGAGGAAACACCATATACATCTGAAGAGTTTTAGAAGTATTATGAATTTCTAGAGAGGTGTGAAACCAAGGAAATAAGATGAGGGAGAGACTTTTAGAAAGGTAGATAGATTAAGATTAGGAGGGTCAGGTGAATAGACAAATGAGGGACTTTTAAAGGATGGATAAAATAAAGAATAAAAGAGTAAAGGGAGAAGATAAGATAACAGTGATAAGGCAAAAATAAAGATTAAGAAGGAAAATAGTAAAAAACATAAGATGAGAGAAATTCACAGATAGTAATTATAATTTTGAATATTAATGAAAAGAACTCACCCATTAAATGCAAACAGCAGAATGGATTAAAAATCAGTATCCTACGAGAGATACACTAACTGTTGAAATTGAGGGTTGGAGTAGAATTTATCACGCTTCAGCTGATGCAAAAAAGGAGAGACAGCTTATGATCTCAGACAGAGTTATGGTTAAAATAGATTTAATTAAGAGATAAATAGAGTAAGTATATTTTGATAAAAGATATCATAGACAATGAAGTAATATCTATACTTAACCTATCTGCACCAATTACTATAGCAATTAAATTTCTAAAAGTTAAATGAGTTACAGGTGGAGAGAGATAGTAGTTGCATAATAGTAGGGGTCTTTAATCTTCCCCTTTCAGAACTAGATAAATTGAACCAAAAATATAAGAAAAGTTAAGCAACTAAGTAGAATTTTAGATAAACTAGATTTGATAGGTATCTGGAGAAAATTGAATTGAAATACAAAGGAATCCCCCTTTTTCTCAGTGTAGTACCTTTATTTTTTTAAGGCAATTGTGGTTAAGTGACTTGCCCTGGGTCACACAGCTAGTAAGTGTCAAGTGTTTGGTCCAAGGCCAAATTTGAAACGAGGTCTTCCTAACTTCAGGGCCGGTGCTCTATCCACCATGCCACCTCACTGTCCCAGTACCTTTATAAAATTGGCCCTATATTATTACATAAAAATGTTATAGTAAAAAATAGAAATATTAAAAATATCCTTTTCAGATCATAATTCAATAAAAAAGTATATTTATTAAGGGCCAAGGAAATACAGATTCAAAACTAATTGGAGATTAAACAACCTAATTTTAAAGAATGAGTGGGTTAGAGAACATGTCATAGAAACAATAATTTCATTAAAGAGAATTACAATAATGAGATGACATATCAGAACCTATGTGACACAGCAAAAGCAGTAATAAGAAGAAAATTTATATCTCTAAATGCTTACATCAATAAAATAGAGAAAGAGCAGACCAATGAATTGGGTATGCAATTTAAAAAATTTTAAAAAGAACAAATAAATAATCTCCATTTAAACACTAAATTGTAAATCATAAAGCATATGTGAGGTTAATAAAATTGAGAGTAAAAAGCATTGAATTAATAAATAAAATTAGGTGTTGGTTTTATGAAAAAATAAAGTAGTTAAAAATTGGTTAACATGATTAAGAAAGAGAGAGATCAAAACCAAATCACTAGTATTAAAAATGAAAAGAATGAATATACCACTAATGAAGATGGAATTAAAGTCATTTTAAAGAGGTATTTTGCTCAATTATATGCCATTAAATTTACCAATGTAAATGAAATAGAAGAATATTTACAAAAATATAAATTGCCTAGTTTAGCAGAAGAGGAAATAGAATATCTAAATAGACCTGTTTCAGAAAAAGAAATTAAAAAGGCCATGAATTAACTTCCTAAAAGAAAAAGTACCAGGACTAGATGAATTTATAAGTGAATTCTATCAAACATTTAAAGATCAACTAATTCCAATATTAAATAAATTACTTCAAATGATAAGTAAAGAATTGATTCTACCAAACTCCTTTTATGAAACAAATGTGATACTGATATCTAAACCAGGGAGAGTAAAAACAGAAAAAGACAATTATAGACCCATTTAATCAATGAATATAGGTGAAAAAATCCTAAATAAAATTCTAACTAAAAGATTACATCAATATATTGCGAAGATTTCTTATTATGATCAAGTTGCATTTATACCAGGAAAGCAGGGGTGGTTTAGCAGAAGGAAAGCTATTAACATAATTGATTATATCAATAATAAAACTAAAACAAATTATGCTTATATCAATAGATGCAAAAAAGTTCTTAATAAAGTACAACATTCATTTCTATTAAAACACTTGAATGGATTGGTATAAATGAATTTTTCCTTAAATTGATAAAAAAAATTATCTAAAACCATCAGCAAGCATTATTTGAGATGGGGATAAACTAGAAACCTTCCTAATAAGATCAGGTATGAAAGAAGAATGTCCACTGTCACCAATATTATTCAGTATTATATTGGAAATCCTAACAATATCAATAAGAGAAGAAAAAGAAAATGAAGGAATCAGAAGAGAGAATGAGGTAATAAAGCTATCTCTTTTTGCAGATGATATAATGATATATATGGAAAATCCCAAAGAGTCAACTAAAAAGTTAGGTGAAAAAATTAATACTTTTAGTGAAATAGCAAGATTTAAAGCAAATCCACATTAATCATCAGCCTTCCTATATAACACACACACGCACGCACATACACACACACACATACACACATACAAACTTTGTAAGAAGAGATAGTAAAAAAAAAATACCCTATTTAAAATAACTCTAGCTCAGGCCAAGTCCCACTTGGTCATTGTCTGGGCTTTGATTGGCTCAGAGACAATGTGAATAGCAATTGTTTCTTTTGTTTTGGCTGGGAATCCAGAGGGTCTTCCCCCCCTCCACCATTGTTTTTTTTTTTTTCTTTTTATTTGACTAGGTAAAGAATCATTCTCAGCTGTGATTCTTATAATCTAGTCACTGCTGAGATTTTTACAATCTGGCCACTAGCTCACAGGTGCTCAGATTCCTTAAGAGTCTGGGCCAGTATGGTGGATCTTTAATAAATCTTGTCTTTGGCTGAAAAAAAAAAAGAATCATTCTCTGCCTTATTTCTTACCTAGCCTTAATCATTGAATCGGTGTGGCTTCAGACAAAGTGAGACCTGAAAAGACTTTATCTTTAAAAAGTCAAGGTCTCCCACTGCATTCAGGGCCATCTCCAGTCATCCTGATCTATATCTTGCCACAGAACACAGATGGCTCTGGAGGAGAAAATGAGGCTGGTGACTTTGTACAGCACTCCCTCACTTAAGTCCAATTCAATTGCATGTCATGGCATCACCTCGCTGAGTTCATGGCCCTCTTCAAGAATGAAGGACAAAAAACAACAGATAGTATTAAATATCTGGGAGTCCACCTGCCAAAAAGCTCCAGGTACTATATAAGCAAAATTATACAAAAAAAACTTTTTTATACAAATGAAATCAGATTTAAATAATTGGAGAGATATTGATGGTTCATCAGTAGACTGGGCCAATACAATAAAAATGAAAATTTTACCCAAAATAATTTCTATATTCAATGCCATCCCAATTAAATTACCCCAAAAATGTTTTGCTGAATTAGAAATAAATCATAACAAAATTCATTTGGAAAAACAAAAAGTCAAAAGTATCAAGGGAAATAATGAAAAAAAGTGTGAAGGAGGAAGGTTTAGCAGTACCAGATCTTAAACTGTATTGCAAGGCAGTAATTATTAAAACTACCTGGTACTCGCTGAGCAATAGAAAGGTAGATCAATGGAATAGAGTTGACATACAATTTACAGCAACAGATACACATAGAAACTTGAATTTGACAAGTGTAAAGACAAGATTTTGGGATAATAATTTTTTATTTGTTAAAAATTGTTAGGAAAACTGGAAAGCAGTATGGCAGAAACTGATCATGGACCAGTATCTCACACCATTTACCAAGATAAGGTCAAAATGGATATATGACCTAGATATAAAGAGAAATTTTACAAGAAAATTCGAACATGGAAGATATTACTTATCAGACTAATGGGTAGGTGAACAATTTGTAAATAAACAAGAAATAAAGAGCAAGGTAAAATAAAAATGGATAATTTTGATTACACTAAATTAAAAAGTTTAGTTCAAGTAAAATGTAGCAAAGAACTGGCAAAGAACTGGCAATTGCAGAGAAGCTCATCAATTGGCTGAACAAGTTGTGGTAAATGATTGTGATGGAATACCACTGTGATATAAGAAATGATATGATCTTAGAAAAACATGGAAAGACTTGCATGAAATAATGAAGAGCAAAATGAGCAGAGAACCAAGAGAACGCTGTACACAGGAAGAGTAATACTGTTTTAAGAATGACTTTGAGTGAATGTGTTGTTTTGTCTATTATAAATACCCAAATTAAATATCAAGGACATGTGAAGAAAAACAATATCAGCATCTAGAAAGAAATGATAAATAGATGTATGTATAGAATAATTATATATATACCATACATATGTACATACACACACACACACACACACATATATATATATACATATATACACATATATGTATATATACACCTCTAGGTAGGGTTGGGGAAGGAAGAAAAAGAAAAAAATAAATTTAGATGATAATTTTGTTGTATATTTGAAATGAATATTAAGTAGTGCATAGTAGATTTGCACGTTCATGTGCAATCCTTTTTTTATTATATTGTTATAAAAATGCTTATTTGATTCCATAAATTAAAAATTATATATATTATATAAAATTATATTATAAATGTATATTATATATATATAAATATATAATTATATAACTATATAATATTATATATAAATATATAATTACATTGTGAATATTATGTGTGTGAATGTATGTATGTGTATATATATCTATATATATATATCTATATATATCTATATATATCTATATATATAGATATATATAGATATATATATATACACACATAAACAAAATAAAACAAAAGACTTTGACCTGGGACTTTGATTTTATTGAATTCCTCCAGATGCAGGTGGCTCTGCTGGCACCTGCACCATCGTGTGGGTCAAAGGGCCCAAAGGCAGAATCATAAACCCTTAGAGCTTCAGAGTTAGAAGGGTTCTCAGAGGTCATCCAGTCTAACTTGTACCCAGCAAACAACACCAGCAAAATACTCTAAACAACTTTTACTTGAAGGCCTCCAATGAGTAGGAATCTACTGAGGAAAAACTATTTCATTTTTGGACAGCTCTGATGGTTAGGAAATTTTTCCTAGCTTCAAGCCAAATTGTACCCCTCTGCAACTCTCACCCCTTGCTGCCGTTTCGGAGGCCAAAACCTAATCTTTCAAATACATGAAGACAGTCATCATACCTCCCTTCACCCCCCCCCCCAACTGAGTCTCCTTGTCCTCAAGTTAAACACTCCAAGCTCCTTTAATGAATCTTCAAATGGGATAAATTTGAACCCCTTCTCCATCCTCATTGCTCTCCCCCTCAATCTTATTACTGTCCCCCAACTCTCAGACATAAAGGAAGGAAACTTCAAAAACCTATTTTTTCTTTTATATTTCTTCTAGCCACAAGACCTCTATAATAGGTTGGAATTCTTCAGGAATGATGAAATATAGGAGTCAAAGATATTATTCAAAGAATCCTAGAGATGAAAAATATTTATCATAATTCAAAAACTCACCAAGTGTTTTAAAGACATGGAAGTGGAGAGGAAGTTGGGGACGATCAATAAACCAATAGGTCTTGGTTGACCAGGACCTCCTTGATCAGTGGCAATCCAGTTACCATCATAAAGGTAAGATTTCCCACATCCACGCAGAAAACATTTCCATATTTCTTGGCAAACTGAAAAAGAATTAGTTTGAGTTGCAAACTTCCATTGCATTTCAGGCTATTTTTGTCTGTACCATCATCAGACGATGTTCTAGCAATGTGAAACATCAATTCCAATGGAGCTCACTCAATTCAGTCTGATCAAATTCCACTGAATTTGGTTCAGATCACTCCAACAAACACTGAATCATCCAATTATATCTCAAGTCCTGTGCTAGGAGCTGAGCTGACAATCACAAATACCAAACAATTCCTTCTCTTGAGAAATTGACATTGGAAGGAAATGATCTGTACATTACAGATACAATACAGAATCCATACAAAGCAAATACAGAATACATACAAAGGAAATTCTAAGTTATTTCAGGGGATACTATCATCTGGGAGAGATCTAGAAGGCTTCCTGCAGGAGATGACCCCTTGAAGCTGAGCTTTGAAGGAAACTGGGAATTCCAAAAGATTCAGGGGAAGAGGGAGTGTATTCCAGGCTCTGAAGTGGCTCCTACATTTAAGGCACCATGCTGGGCTAGAAATATATGACAAAGAACTAAGAATTGAATATATGGGAAAGACTTGGACGTCAACACTTGAACCATTAGTAAATTCATTGGAGTTGGGTGGAACATAAGCTCCCAGAGGGCAGGGGCAGTTTTATTTTTTGTTTTCTTAATCTCCCGCACCTAGCATAGTACCTGGCACATAGAAAGTACTTATGAAATGCTTGTTAATTGATTGATTGGTTTGGTCTTTCACCCACTGAAACCCATCAAAGCCTTTTCAAAACTCAGTAGCCTGTCTTTGAGAGAGATTAGAGGAAAAATTAATCAATGGTGTTGCCAACATGGTCATAAGGTTCTCTGAACTTAGTAAGGCCTGTCTTCATGCCACAGACACTTCGAGAGCCTGTCACCACACTCTTATATGTAATCATTGCAGCTTGGTAGGACCCAAGAATGCTGGTCTTATGCTTCAAGGGCCTCACAGTGTAACTTCAATTTGATAGCAAATGATGACTATTTTCAGGAGCCAGGAATATTTAAACTTCAAAATGGAAAAAAAATGGGGGGGGAAGGATGTGATAAGAGCTTATGACTTGAAATCTAGCAAGATCTGGGTTCAGATCCTATCTTTGACTCCTGCCTGGAACCAGTCACTGAACCTTTTCTAAGATTTAGTTTCTGCATATGTAGTAGGTATCTCAAAGGGATATTTTGAGGATCAAATGGGATAATGCTTGCAAAGTTTTCTTCAAATGTGAAAAGGTTATGCCAGTCTGACCTGGGAGGCAGCATGTGATAGTGCGTTAAGAACCATCATCAGCATCATAATGTCCTGGGTTCAAATCCACCCCCTGGTCCATGCCAGCTATATGACTCTTGGTAAGGCACTTAACCTTTGAATATCCTAGGTAGGGGGTCTTCCATGGGTTACTCCTGGATCTGTGCTTGGCCCTGGGCTGTCTAACATTTTATCAATTACTGGAATAAAGGCATAGATAGGGTACTTAACTGATTTTCAGTCAACACTGAATCAGAATGTGTAGCTGGGTGATAATCAACCAAAAGAAAAAAAAATTGATGGGCTGTGATTGGATTGCGAGCAACAAGGTGAAACACAAAAAGGATAAATTTAAAGTCTCACGCTAAGATACAACAACCAATTTCACTCTGAAAAAGATCTGGCTCTTGGCAACTTGGTTTTCTCTTTAAATTTCAATAACTGCCTTTCATTACCATCAATTTCCTTTAAAATACTATTTTATGCATTTAAAACCATGATTCTGAAGGTATATCCATTGGTTTCACAAGAATGACTGCCAGAGGGGTCCAGGACATGAAAAAGTTGAAACAGAGGTTCAGTAAACTGTGCCTAACATGAATCAACAGTGTGATATAGCCAGCAAAAAAAAGAGGCATTGTTAATATTTAGTGAGCTCAATTTAAAGGAACATCACTGAGATGTTGGCAGTATAACATTAACACCCAGAATTGACCAATAAGGCATGTGAACGTCAGAGACCTGACATGACTTGTCCAAAGTCTTAAGATCAGTGTCATGGAACACAATTACTTAACCTTTCCTGTGTGTGTGGGGGGGGGAGTGTGGCTGTGTGTGGGTGTGTGTGGGTATAGCTCTTGCTGTCCCCTTGTTAGTCTGATGAATCCTATGGGTCACTTCTCAGAAAAACCTTTTTTAATGCATGAAATAAAATAAAATAAAATAAAATACATAGGAATATGAAGGAAGTCAAATATATTAAAATGCAGCAATGAAAAAATGTTTTTAACTAAAGTTCTATGGCCCCAGATTATATGCCTCTGCTTCTGGAGTTTGAAGGGACCTCAGAGGCTGCCTACGCGATTTCTGCCAGTCAGTCTATCAATGAACATTTAAGTGCTTACTATGTGCCAGGTGCTGTGCTGAGTACTGTGGATACAATAAAGCAAAAGACAGTCTCTCAAGGAGCTCACCTATTATTTTATAGATATAACAATAATGATGATGAAAGCTGACATTTATATACTGCTTAGTGTGTGCCTATCACTATGTGAAGCACTTTACAGTTATTATCCCATTGTGTCAGAATCACAGAAACTGAGTCAGAAGGGACCTCAGCAGGCATCTAATCCTGACACCACACAAAAGTTAACTCCACAATGACACACCCCACACGTGATGAGCATATGACTTTCTCCAGGTCCCATAGGTCAGAAGGCGAATGTGAACCCAGGCCCTCTAAGCCTCAAATCAGATGTTCTTTCTATTGCAGGAAGCTGCATCTCAGTAGGGCCAGAGCAGGATAGATACCCAGGCTTGTGGCTACTCAATCCAGCACATTCCCCAGGCCCCAGTTCCCAAGGTCCCCCCACAGTCAGTGAATTCTCACCTTCCCATCTCACTCCTTACCTTTTGGATGGTGATTTGGGGTTTTTTAAAGTCCATCTGGAAGAAAATTGCCCAATATGGGCAGCCCAGGAGGGCCAGGGGGGTAGTTGGGATGCCTCCTTCTTCTCTGAAGATACTGTGCCAGGATCAGGAGGATGGCAGAGAAGAGGAGGGTCTGCAGGGGGGCTTTTTCCCAAAGGAAAGGGAGCACAGTTCCCAGAGAGAGCTGCATACTTCCCCAGCTCTGGCACCAAGGCCAGACAAGCCAAGCTCCTCCTCCCCCTTCCTCTTCCTGCAGCAACAGCCATAGCTATAGGGCCAACAGGAGCAGTGTTCACGTGAGAGACAAAGCTCAAACTGTTTTTGGCTCTGCTTTACAAGACTGCAGTGAGAGCTCCAGCGAGTGCCTGCCTCCCCTCTGTGCCCCAGCCCTCTGACTTCTACCAGGGCCTGCCTCTTTGGAGTAAACATGCCCCTCCTAACATCCCACTCCCCCACCAAAAAAAAAAAGAAAACTGGGCTTGTCTGTTGGGAACCAGAGAGACAACTTGGCCAGAGCAGCCTGGGAAGGCTCCACACTCAGTCAGACCCACCCAGTGGGGCCCAAATCACAGGACCTGACCTTTGAGGCAAGAAGGGGACCCAGAATGTCACCCCCTTGTTTAGGAGAGCGGCAACCTGAGGTCCAGGGAGGCCAGGAAACTGACAAGTTTCCCATAGCTCTTTTTAAGTTTCAGAGCCTTCATTGGAACCTGACTCAACTGGCTTCAAGTCAGTTCTCTTTTCCCTATTGTAAACTGCCTCTTAATGGGCGTGGGAACTAATATGGATAGATTTCAGTGAGTCTGTGATCTTGAATTGAAGAGAATAATTTCAACTTTATTGGAATAATTAGAATAAAATTTTAATAGATTTGGAATAATTTGGGATAATTAAAATAAAATTCTGATAGAATTAGGATAAACTAGAATAAAATTCCAATATGATTGGAATAAATGGAATAAAATGCCAATTAAATAGAAATAAGTGGAATAAAATGCTAATGTAATTGGAATAAATCAGAATAACTTTAATAAAATCCCAATATAATTGGAACAATAGAAATAAAAGTAAAAAATAATTAGAATAAATTGGGATAATTAGAATAAAATTGCAATATAATTGGAATAATTGGAATGAAATTCCCACGTAATTGGATTAAACTGTAATGACTTAGAATGAAATTCCATTATAATTGAAACAAAATTCCAGTGTAACTGGAGAAAAATATTAGATAACTGGAATGAAATTTCAATACAGTTAGAATAAAGAGTGATTGGAATAAAATTCTAACATGTTTCAATATAATTGGAACTTCATTCGTAATCCTATGTATGTTATTTTATGCATTTATCATTCTGAGAAAGGATCCATAGGCTTCAGCAGACTGCTGAAGAGATTCAGGACACAAAAAAGTTGGAAAACTTCTCTTATAAGCAGGCATTTATAAGTGGTTGGAACTATTTTTTCAAATCTTCCTTAGTCTATAAGGTTGGCACCAGGAGCCAGGGGTGAATGGCAATCCTTGTGTTTTCCCTTTCAATGGTCTTCTTGGAGCAGTAGGTAGAAAGGTGATTTGGTGTCAGAGGGCCTGGGCTTGAATTTCAGCTCTTCCAATTTTGCTTCCCTGGGCCTCTATTTCCTTGTCTGTAAAAAAGGAAGTTGGCCTACCAGAGGTGTCAAACACAAGACCTGCCTGAAGCATCATAGTTCATCACTCCTCAGTAGGGCTAGGGGCAAACTAAAATGTAATTTAGAAATGTTTAACAAAATAAATAAAGCTACCACACAACAGAGATAACACCAGCATGTGGCTTTCTAAGCCTGTGATTTGACATGCCTGCACTAGATCTCGGCAGTCCCTTTCCACTCCAAAGCTGTGCTGTTTCACTATGGATGGAAGTCTGTGTCCTCTGACCTCAGGCATTGTGTAAAGAGGAGGGTAGGAGTAGGGAGATAGCCTTTTGGGCAAAAGGCCAATCAATGACCCACCGTTTATTTGTGAATCATAGAATGTTTTATTTAGAAGAAATCTTTTTTTTTTTTAGGAATACAACTGATTTATTAGAAAAGGCTCATCCTCAAAAAACAAGGATAACAGGCAACCCTTTTAAGAGAAATTTGAAAGGAGACTTTGACATCGCCATTAAAACAAAAAGCCTGTTAAACTCAGAGGCAATCAGTTCTTTTTATAATGTGTTTTAAAAGTCCTTTTGATTCCAAAGGCCTCATGTTGGAAACTGCTATCCACATTCAAAGAAAGAGCTATGGAGTCTGAAGACAGATCAAAGGACACTACCTGCTATTTTTTTTTCTTTTCTGTTGTGTTTTTTTTCCTCTTTCTGGTGGTTCCTCCTATTGGTTCTAATTCTTACTTACAACATTACTAATGTGAAAATATGTTTAATAAAACTATATATGTATAGCCTATATCAGACTGTACATCATCATGGGGAGGGAGGTGGGGAAGGAAAGGGAGAAAAATTTAAAACTCAAAAGCTTATGGAAGTGATTGTTGATAATTAAAAATAAATTAATTATTTTTTTTAAAAAGTCCTTTTTGATATCAGTGGGTCAAAGGTATTACTCTTTCCATGATATGCATATTTAACAATCTTTTGGATATTGTCTAAGATCTCTTGAACATTGTTTAAAAAAATTAATGGCTATTTCAGTGATTAAAAATGGCAACAAAATGTTCCTCTGCACTGCACATTCAAATGTATCATCCCTACCACACTCCATTGGGAAACGAGTTTAGGTCTAAATTGAAGTGATCAAATGAATTTGATTATCCAGAAAACACTTCCCCCCCCCAAAAAAAATAAACCTACCTTGTTAATATTATCCATATTTTAACTATTATGAATTCAATTCCTAGGAATAATAGAACCCAAAATTTAAGTATAAAGGAAATAATTCTTTTTTGTTGTTGTTGTTGTATATTTGTTTTTTTATTTTTTTATGTTGTGAAAAACTAAGTATGTTTCCCTTAATCCTATCCCGCCCCCCATTTATTCTGTTCTCTCTTTTGACCCTGTCCCTCCTTGGAAGTGTTTGCTTCTGATTACCCCCTCCCCCAGTCTGCCCTCCCCTCTATCATCCTCCTGCTCTCTTGTCCCCTTCGACCCCCCATATTTTCCTGTAGAGTAAGATAGATTTCCATACCCAATTGAGTGAGTATGTTATTCTCTCCTTAAGCCAAATGCAATGAGAATAAGATTCACTCATTTCCTCTCACTTTCCCCCGTTTCCCCTCAACTTTAAAAGTCTTTTCTTGTCTTTTTTTGTGAGATAATTTACTTTAAAATTCTTTTCTTGTCTGTTTTATGTGAAATAATTAGCCTCATTCTACCTCTTCATTTCTCCTTCTCCCAGTATAATCCTCTCTCACCCCTTAATTTTATTCTCCAAATATCACCCCTTCATCTTCAACTCACCCTTTGCCCTCTAACTATCTATCTATCTATCTATCTATACATACATACATATAGTTTTTTTCCCTCCAACTACTCTAATACTGACAAAGGACTCATGAATTACAAATATCATCTTTCCATGTAGAATGTAAACAGTTCAACCTTAATAAGTCTCTTATGATTTCTCTTTCTTGTTTACCTCTTCATGTTTCTCTTGAGTCTTGTATCTGAAAGTCAAATTTTCTATTCAGCTCTGGTCTTTTCATCAAGAATACTTGAAAGTTCTCTATTTCACTGAATGTCCATTTTTCCCCCTGAAGGATTATGCTCAGTTTTCCTGGGTAGGTGATTCTTGGTTGTAATCCTATCTCCTTTGCCTTCTGGAATATTATATTCCAAGCCCTGTGGTTCCTTAATGTAGAAGCTACTAAATCTTGTGTTATCCTGATTGTGTTTCCACAATACTTGAATTGTTTCTGGCTGCTTGCAATATTTTCTCCTTGACCAGGGAAATATGGAATTTGGCTACAATATTCCTAGAAGTTTTCCTCTGGGGATCTCTTTCAGGAGGTGATTGGTGGATTTTTTTGATTTCTATTTTGCCCTCTGGTTCTAAAATATCAGGGCAGATTTCCTTGATAATTTCTTGAAAGATGAGGTCTAGGCTCTTTTTTGATCATGGCTTTCAGATAGTACAATACTTTTAAAATTCTCTCTCCTGGATCTATTTTCCAGGTCAATTGTTTTTCCAATGAAATATTTCACATTGTTTTCTATTTTTTTTTTATTCTTTTGATTTTGTTTTACAATGTCTTGATTTCTCATGAAGTCACTAGCTCTATTCTAATTTTTTTCAGGAAGCATTTTCTTCAGTGAATATTTGTACTTACTTTTCCATTTGGCCAATTTTGCTTTTTAGGGCATTCTTCTCCTCATTGACTTTTTGGACCTCTTTTGCCATTTAGGTTAGACTATGTTTAAAGATGTTATTTTCTTCGATATTTTTTGAGTCTCCTTTAGCAAGCTGTTGATTTGTTTGATATGATTTTCTTGCATCACTCTCATTTCTCTTCCCAGTTTTTCCTCTACTTCTCTTACTTGCTTTTCAAAATCCTTTTTGAGCTCTTCCACGGCCTGGGATGGATTCATATTTTCCTTGGAGACTTTAGATGTAGGAGCTTTGACTTTGTTTTCTTCTTCTGGTTGTATATTTTGGTCTTCTTTCTCACCAATGTAAGATTCTATAGTCTCAAGGTTTTTCTCTCTTTTTTTAAGCTGTTTCCTTATGTTCCCAGTCAATTATTTGATTTTTAAACTCTTTGTTAAGGTAAGGTTATGTTTCCAGTGTGGAGGGTGTACTGTCCCAAGCTTTGAATGTTTTGAGCAGCTGTTTTCAGAGGTACTTCCAGGGACCTATAAATTTTCAGTTCTTCCAAGGTGGTATGATCAAAGGTGAGATGTTTACTCCTTTTCTGGCCTGTGCTCTCATCTATGAGTGACCACAAGCACTCTTTTCTGCCTTTGAATTGTGAGGAGAATTCCCTCCCTGTCACCACAAATTCCACCATGTCAGTGCTCCTCCTCACCCTAGGACCACCATCCAGGACTAAAACCCAGATCCAAGCATGGGCAAAGCGAGAGAATCCTGCCTCAGCACCAGCAAAGATATCCCTGCAATCCCACTCTGATCAGCTGCTTGATCCCCCCACAGCCTGTGATCCAAGTGCTCTGGAAGCAGCCACCACCACCTCCTGGCCAAGCCAGGACTGGGCCTGGGCCATTTTCCTCACACCCAGGTCTGACAGACCTTTCCCATTGACCTTCTAGGTTGTCTTTGGTGTTTGTGGGTTGAGATGTCTGGAAGATACCACAGCTGCCCTGTGATTCAGTCTCCTGAGGGCTGCTCCAGGTTTGCTGGGGCCCTGCCTTTCCCTGTGTGGACCACGCTGAACTACACTCCTCTCCCAGCCTGGTTCAACAGATCTTTCCTACTGACCTTCCAGATTGTCTTGGGCTGGAAATTTGTTTCACTCTATCTTTTTGTGGGTTCTGCTGCTCTAGAATTTTTTGAGTCATTTTTAACAGGCATTTGGAGGGGTTTGGGGGAGAGCTCAAGCAGGTCACTGCTTTTACTCTGCCATCTTGTCAAATGTTTCAAAATGGAAATGTATTACCATATTGTTTGAATCTTCTCTCATATTCTGCTGTACCCTAGGTAATGTTTCTTTTATTTCTTATTTTGTATAATTTTAGTTTTAGCATTTTAGTTTGTTTCTTTTTTCATTTACTATTTTGTAGCTTAAAATTTTTAAAAATTACAAAAAAAAATGTGACCTAGCCATACGAGATGTTAAACTGTTCTATAAAGTGGTAATTATTAAAACAATCTGGTACTGGTCAAGAAACAGAGTGGTGGATCAGTGAAATAGATTAGGTACAAATTACATATATAATAGATACATGGTATGTACAGATAGTATGATAAACCCAAAGATCTAAGCTTTGGGGACAAAAATTCATTATTTGACAAAAACTACTGGGAAAACTGGAAAACAATATGGCATAATCACATAACAAGGTAAGGTCAAGATGTGTACATGATTTAGACATAAGGGTGATATTATAAGCAAATTAAGAGAGCGTGGAAGAGTTTATCTGTCAGATTTATGGGTAAGAGAAGAATTTAGGACCAAAGAGTATATAGTATTACAAAATGTAAAATAGATAATTTTGATTATGTGGGGAAAGACTACACAATCCTAGATTGTATCTATAGTGAACTGAACCAGACCTATTATGTTCTAGATGTGATGTGCTGGAGGGAACATCTTGTCTATGACTACCAGACTGACTTTAGATTCTATTGGATGCATTCAAATTTATCAGAAGAGCAAAGACTTGGAGAGAAAATCAGGCTTAATCCATTTAAATTTGTGGATCTAAAGAATTTCCCATGTATCCCAGAGAACCTTTGCAAGGTCTTATCCACAAACTTCCCTTTTGAGGTAGATGGGCTCCTTTTCTATCACAAATACACCCGCTATAACCCAGGCAGCACTCCATTGATTGACTGGCTTTGCCTGTTCATGATGTCTGATGTCCTCAGCATGACAGTGCCAGCTGGCCCTTTGACCACCAAGTCTAACTAGGCTGTCCACCAGCTCCAGAAGATCATTGAACACAAGAGGAGTGAAAAGGAAGCCAAGAAAACAAATTTCGATGAGGCTTCTGAGAATGGATGCTATGACCTGGAGGACCTGTCTACCCCAAAGCTAGCCAGCACTCCCAGCAGCCAGACTGAAGCCAAAGCCTCATGGAAAACTGATGAGCTCCTTTGTCCATGGCATCAACAAGAGCCACATGCCCTCATACCTCTGGGAATTGCTCCCACCATCACTTGTTACCCACCTGAAGGGATAAGCCTGAGGCCTAGAGACAAGGCTGAAGTCCGTCGCATTCAGTCAGACACACCTGAGCACCGAGAGCCTGAACTGAGACCCCTGTTCCCTGGCAAGGAGATAGATGTTCCCAGGATGGAGAGTGCTGCCTGGCAAAAATTCATGGCAGTTTTTCCAAGAGGACAGTGTTCAGGTTGAGTTGAGCAATTCCAACTGCTAAAAGTGTATCTCAGACATGCTATGTAAACATATGGAATTTCTAAAAAAAAAAAAATACAAGTCATTCCTCAGTTGATAAATGGGCAAAAGACATGAACAGGCAGTTTTCAGACAAAGAAATCAAATCTATCTATAGTCATATGAAAAAAATGTTCTAAATCCTTATTTATTAGAGAAATATAAATTAAAAAAACTCAGGTACTACCTCACAGATATTAGAGTCACTAATATGACAAAAAAAAGGAAGATATTGGAGGGAATGTGGGAAAACTGGCACACTAATGCACTGTTGGTGGAGTTGTGAACTGATCCAGCTATTCTACAGAGCAATTTGAAACTATGCCTAAAGGGCTATAAAACAGTACCTACTTTTTGATCCATCAACGTCACTTCTAGGTCTATGTCTCAAAGACATCCAAAAAAATGGAAAATGATGTATTTGTACAAAATGTTTATAGCAGCTCTTTTTGTGGTGGCAAAGAATTGGAAATAAAAGGGATGCCCATCAATTGGGGAATGGCTAAACAATCTGTGGTATGTGATTTTAATGGAACATTTTTGTGCTATAAGAAATTATAAGCAGGATGATTTCAGAAAAAAAAACTGGAAAAACTTACATGAACTGATGCATGTGAAGTGAACAGAATCAGGAGAACACTGGACACAGTAAGAGTGATATTGTATGTTGAAGAATTGTGAATGACTTAGCTACTCTTAGTGATACAATGATCCAAGACAATCCCAAAGGACTAATGATGAAGGATACTATCTGCCTCTAGAGAAAGAACTGATATTGAGTGAATACACACTGAAGCTTGCTATTTTTCTCTTTCTTTCTTTCTTTCTTTCTTTCTTTCTTTCTTTCTTTCTTTCT
>NW_020949602.1:6954720-7012603 GCF_900497805.2 Vombatus ursinus
CTTTCTTTCTTTCTTTCTTTCTTTCTTTCTTTCTTTCTTTCTTTCTTCTTTCTTATCTTCTGGTACAAAATGACTAATATGGAAATGTTTTATATAATTGTACCTGTATAACCTCTATCTGATTGCTTACCATCTCATGGAGGGTGGCTAGGAGGGAGAAAGGGAGGGATAGAATTTGGCACTCAAAATTTTAAATAAAAATGTTTTAAAAAATTGAAAAAACATGAAGACTGGCAGAAATTGTTATCACTATTGCTTTTCCAGGAATTCTTTTTTCAATTTTCAGGCTTTGATTTGGAAATCTCCCTCTTATTTCCCCATCTGTAAACTGGGCTTAATCCTACTAACCTTAGAGGGTTGCTGGGATCATGATTAAAATCTGCAAATGAGAGAAAATGAAGCAAAAGAGCTCCAAGTATGATTAGTTTATTAGTTGATTGGCTAGCAATTTGGCCAGTAAAATGAATCCACAGCAAACTTTGGTACAAGGACCTAATTATGAAGTCACAGAGCATTTTTATAGGTATAATTGACGAACACTTGAAAAGAGAACATGAAGAATAAATGACAAACATTAATCACAATGATTCATCTGGGTGTTTATATTTTCTGATTGGGTTATTACAAGAATTTACAATATCAGCATGGAAATGGACTTTGTGCAAACATCTCTGACAAGAACAGGAAACTTTACAGGAATGGGGAACCTTAAAAGACTAGCAATTCTCAAGGTGTAGGCATTCCTAACCCCATGTCACTATAATTATTAGTGGAATGATTATGAGTTATCATCTATAACAAGGATTTTAATTGGAATGAGGGACCCAGCTCATTAACTGATGAGTTAATATTTCTGTGAAAGTCAAGGGAAACAATGAACATGAAAGTGAGTGATTTAGAGATGAAACAATCAGCAAGTGTATATTGTACTCCTTTTCCACATCAGGCACTGGTCTGGATGCTGTAGATACAAGGACATAAAGAAAACAGGCTCTCCCCACAAGGAGTTTACAATCTCTAAGGATCATCCTCACCAACCTGTGGATGCCTCCTGTTACTCACATAAACTCTCTGAAGTCTCCTCTAAAATCATACCCAGTGTATGAGTTATAAGAGCAGGAGAACAAAAAGTAACCAACTAAACAAAAAGCCCCATCTAGCCCCACTGATTGAGGTAGGGGAGGAAAAGCATTAATGCTCTGTTTATAGCATCACAAGGTTTTAGATTTAGAGTTGGAGGAGACCTTAGAAATCTTCCTCCTACTCATTTTAGATGAGGAAACTGAGGCAGAGCCTTAACTTTCCCAAGTTCACTCAGCTAATAATTGGCAGGGCCAGGACTTAAATCTAAGTGCTCTGAATCCAAGGCCAATAAAGACTCTTTGTTCTTTCCTTTTGGTGGCATTAATGCCTCCGTTTTTCAGTGCCAGAAGCTTCGAATTGGATGACAAATACCCTTCCCTTGTCTCTTCCTCCCCTTCTCCTCCCTTGATTTTTCTCCTTTCCCCACACAAACTCCAAAAGACAGGATGTATGGTCCCTTTGAGGATGAGGATGGTTTGAAGGTCTTCCCATTCCCCTCTTGGAGGACCACCCTACAAGGCTAGCTTGGACTACATCACTCGAGAAAGGGCACAGATTTGATAGGAGGCAGGAGAGACAGTCATGCCATATCTGGAGTCCAGGCTCAGCTGGGTGTTTGGAGGAGCCTGGAATGTGAATTTCTGGAGCAGGCAAGTGAAGAAAAGGAAGAGCTCAGCCCGAGCCAGCTGTTCTCCCAGGCACACCCTCTTTCCTGAAAGGCAAGGAGATCAAAAGCAATAAATCACTAATGTTCAGCATAGGCAGTAGGTCAGGGTAAGTGTTCTTAAGGGCCTGGGTCTCAATCCTGGAATTGGGATGAGCCTTAAGGTTATTCAATTATATGTCCATAGCCACAATATAATAAGGGTCAGAGTTGGAATTTGAACCCAAGTCTTCCTTGCTCCATGTCAGGAACCATATTTACCGTGCCATGTTGCTGCCAACCTCAGAGACATAGTACATTTGAAAGACTGCATCTGTAAACATAGGACCTGTGTTCAAATCCCACCTTGCATGCTTCTCACCCTAGTGGCATTGTATAAGTCACTTAACCAGAGTGGGTGCAAGATTCCCCATCTGTGAAATGATGGAGTTGGAAGATGTGGCCCCCAAGGACCCTTCTAGCTCTGGATCTAAGATCCTGCATCTGTGTAGCCTTAGCAAAAACAGGTCCCATCTCTGAATTTAACCCAGGCAGGTTCAGTGGAGAGTGTTGGACCTAAAGTCAGGAAACCCTCAGTTCAAATCCTACTCCTGATACTTAGAAGGTGTGTGGCCCTGGGCAAGTCACCTAACAGCTCTCAGCCTCAGTTTCCTCATGTGTAAAATGGAACTACTAATCACACTTACCTCAGAAGGTAAATATGTAAAGGCATTTGCCAACCTTAAAGGACTATATAAAGGCTAGTTATTATTATTACTGCTCCTCCTCATATCATTATCTGTCAAATACAAACAATATTGGTATGTGCCTCACTGGGGTGTTGTGAAGGTTGATTTGGATGATGCATGGCATGCCTTTGTTAGCCTTATAGTATCGATCTGCTCTTATCAGCATCATGGGAAGAAACAAAAACAAAATCGAAAACAAAATCTTGTCATACTGAATTCAGAAAACCCAGCTTGGGTCTTGCCTCTGAAAATCACTGGCTGTGCAATATTGGGCAAGTCACAGGCTCTCAGAGCTCAAAGCCTCTCTGTAAAACTTGGGGAAACAGAGAAAGTGCCCATAAGTCTCTGGGAGGTCCTACAAAGGAGGAAAGATTGTGATGGGCAGTGGGTCCATTATCTCAGAACCAACTTGACTTGAAGCTGTAGACTGTCCTGAAGGAGAAAGCTTAGGAAGGAGACAGAACTGAACAGACCCCATTAACTCTGTAACCAGCCTTGATTATGTTTCACTGCTACATACACACTTGGTCATCTTTCCAAATGCATAAAGGAGCTGTCCTCACTCCTTTCTCTGGGGAGTCACTCTCAGGAAGCTCATGTTATTCCAATGGGAAAAAATGCCAGTCATACAATCAGGAGACTGAGTCTGTGTGTCAGCCCCCTCAGTGTCATGACAAGAGCTGGCCAAACCAACTGTCTGGTATCATGGAAACAACCAAAGGGTTGACTGAACAATCCTGTGACTTTTCAACACCCCCGAGGCTCCAGCCCTTAGTCTGTTAATGTTTCTCTGAGAAATTTCAGGGAAGAAGCTCGCCTCCCTCCACCTTCTTTTTTGGCATATGGAAGAGAAAAGATGATGTAGACTCATGTCCGAATGGACAGAGGGGCAGGCCTTGGAGCCAGGAGGATCAGAGACTGAGAGCTCAAAGGGACTTCAGAAAGCCTTCTGGCCCAGCTCTTCCAATTCACATATTTGGAAACTGAGTCTCAAGAGAAGTTAACCAATATGATCATTTCCTCCTCTCCCACTTTTAATAATAGACACAAGATCTTCCAGAATAACAAGAGATGACATCTATTGTGATTTCAGGTTTACAAAATAATCCACATTTCTTTCAAGTGATACCACAGCCAGGTGAGGTATTTAGTAATTAATTCATTAAACAAACCCTCAATAATAATAATAGCTAACACTTATTAAGCTCTTTAAAGTTGCCAAAGCACTTTAAAAATATCATCTGATTTAATCCTCAACACAACCTTGGGAGGTAGGTGCTACCTTTATCCCCATTTTACAGATGAAGAAATAGAAACAAATAGTAGTTAAATGCCTCACCCAGCTAATAAATGTCAGAGGCCAATTCTGAGCTCCTGTCTCCCTGACTCTAAACTCAATACTGTATCCATTGTACTACCTAGGTCTATTAAGCACTTACTATATGCCAGGCACTGAGCTAACTGTTAGAGATAAAGGGAAGAAGAAAAATGATTCTGGTCCTCAAGGAGCTTACATTCTAATGAGAAAGAGGATACCATGATCAAATAGGAACATAGGAGGTACACACAGAGTAAAAGGACAAAGAAGTGTCTCCTATAGAAAACCTGGATCTTGAAGGAAGCCAGAGATCCTGATAGGCAGAAATGAGGAGAGAGGGCATTCTAGGCCTGTGGGATAGCCAGTGCCAAGGCATGGAATCAAGAGAGAAGAGTGGTGTGGGCAGAATAGCACCCAGGCCAGGAGGAGTAGATGGTGGAGGGGAAAGGAAGAATGAGGCCAGGTTATGAAGAGCATTCAATCTCAGGGCAGTTTATATTAGATTCTAGAAGGAATAGGGAGCCATCAGAGCTCACTGACCAGGGGCAAGGGCAGAAGATAACATGGTCAGACTTAACACTTTAAGAAAATCATCGTGGCAGCTGGGTGGGGGGGGGATTAGTTTGGGGAGTGACTTGAAGCAAGGAGATCACTTATGAGCCTCTTGCAATGGTCCAGGTGAGAGATGATAAGGAATTGGCCCCATATTAATGATAACACTTTAGAAACTGTAAAGCACTATATAAACCACACTCACAATTTTAATTGAATTTAAATATATTAATTTTTAAAAATTTAAATCTATTAAATCTAAAATTTTATTAATAATAAATAAAATTTAGAGATAAATTTAAATTTACTAATTTTAAATGATTCTAATTTTTTATAATTTAAAATTAAATTATTATTAATGTAAGTTTGTAAGTGAAGGAAATTAACAGGATTTGATGTCTTAGGAATTATCTAGTACAGCCCCTGAAGGAAGGGCTGCCCCAAATGACATGTTCCACAAGTGAGCATGCCACCTGCAAGAAGGATGAATGAGGCTGCCCAGCTTAGTAGGACATTGCTGTTCCCACCTCCTTCCCTTTGCACCAACTGGTTCCCAACTGGTTCCCAAATGGTTCCCAACTGGTTAGTTGGCACTTTCTACTTCCTCCTGCCCATTAGAACCCCCAACTTCCTTCAAGGCTCAGTTCGGAGGCTTTGTTCTTACTGAAACTCCTTTGTAATTACTTAGGATCAGAGTATGACAGATTTGAGAGTGGAAAGGACCTTCCAGGCCTCCTACTCCAACCCCCTCACTTTTTAGAGATGAAAGAGCATGCCCTGAGAGGGTCTGAGTCACTCCAAATCACACAAGTAAGAAGAGGCACAATTAAAATTCGGATCTCTTGAATTCTTGGGATTCTTGGGACTCTTGGTTTGTGGCTTCAGAGCTGGAAGAAAACTTATTGCACATCTAGTCCCGGCCCCTTATTTGATGGATGAAGAAACTGAGGCCCAGGATATTTAAGTAAGATCACCCAAGGATACCCAGAGAGTGAGTACCAGAGTTTGTGGGTAGTGGCTAGGCCTAGGGGAATTCTGAGGTCCTCACAAAGGATCTGGAAGACCATCAGGCAAAACCGGACCTGAGGATGACTTTTCTCATTTTAACCCCATTGCTATATAAAGGTCTACTATTTTAAATTTTGCTGTGATATATTTTCCCAATCAATGAATATTATGAATATATGCTCTATCACATGATTATAGTTTTCAGGAAGTAGAATTTGCAAAGTTTCTTAATGTTAAAATGGTTGGTTTCCCTCTGGACTAGGGACCCCTTCCTACTGAATGTGGCTTACCTATTGAGAAAGGCAGAAAAGCCTCTCTCTTCTTAAATTGACCGTTCTCCAGAAAATGTTCCGGGTTGAAGGCTTCTGGGGTAGCCCACTCCTTGGGGTCTCTGTGCAAAGCATTCAGGTTAGTCAGCATCATGGTGCCCTGGAAACAAGAGGAAAAAAAAAAACTAAGTCCAAGGAACTTTGAGGTGGTAGGAGCCTGGCCCACCCTCTCATGTTACAGAAGAGGTAACTGAGGGCTAGAGAGGACAAAGAACCGTCCAAGGCTGAACAGCTCTTTAGTAGCCAAGTCTGTTGTAGAATCCAGGTCTTCTCAGAGCAGGGGCCTCTCAAACTGTTTGGAATGCTGGAAAAGCCTTTGGACAACTACTCAGAATCATGTTTTAAAATGAAACAAATAAAACACATAGGATTCCAAAGGAAATTGATTATATGGAAATGCAACCATCATAATCTAAACAAAATGAAATAAAAAATCAAGTTCATGTACCCCCAAGTTAAGAACCCTGGTCTTAGAGAGTGATTAATTTATGATTGAAAGGGATTATAGTGGTCATCTGGTACATCCTTTTCATTTTACAGATGAATAAACTAAGACATAGAATTGTAGACTCACTCAAGGTCCCTTAGGTAACATCAAAAAAAGGTAGATGAACCCAAACTACCTTATTCTAAGCTGCCATATTTGGGCAAGGTTGATGCCCAACAGCACTGGGCGATTTGTCTTCCAATTAGCTTCTGCTTCATATTGGGATCACATCTTACCTAATTCCTACTTATGAATTAGGTGGTAAATGAGTAAGCTTCCCAGATAGCAATGTGCTTTAATTTAGTAAATTTCTTCAGAAGTCTTCTAAAAAGTGATGTTTAGAAATGTCAGATATCCACTATTGATTAGAGAAATGCAAACAAAACAACTCTGAGGTACCACATCACACCTATCAGAATGGCCAACATGACAAAACAGGAAAATGATAAATGTTGGAGAAGATGTGGGAAAATTGGAACACTAATGATTGTTGGTGGAGTTGTGAAATGATCCAACCATTTTGAAGAGCAATTTGGAACTATGCCCAAAGGGCTATAAAAATGTGCATACCCTTTGACCCAGCAATAGCACTTTTAGGGCTATATCCCAAAGAGATCACACAAATGGGAAAAGGATCTAAATGTACAAAAATATTCATAGCAGCTCTTTCTGTGGTGGCAAAAAATTGGAAATTGAGAGGATACCCATCAATTGGGGAATGGCTAAGCAAGCTGTGGTATATGAATGTGATGGAGTACTATTATGCTATAAGAAATGATGAACAGGCTGACTTCAGAAAAACCTGGAAAGACTTGTATGATCTGATACTGAATGAAGTGAGCAGAACCAAGAGAACATTGTACACAATGACAGCCATGTTGTGTGATGACTAATATTGATAAACTTAACCCTTCCTGGCAATACAAGGATCTAAGACATCTCCAGAGGCCTTGTGATGGAAAATGCTATCCACATCCAAAGAAAGAACTATGGAAGTTGAATTCTATTTTTTTCTCTTCTGTTGAGTTTTGTTTCCTCTTTCTAATGGTTCCTCCTATTGGTTTTAATTTTTACTTACAACATCACTAATGTGAAAATATGTTTAATATGAATGTAAACATATATCAGATTGTGTGCCATCTTGGGGAGAGTTGTGGGAAGGAAGAGGGAGAGAAATTTTAAACTCAAAAGCATATGGAAGTGATTATTGATAAATCAAAACAAATTAATAAAAAAGAAATGTCAGATATCATGAAAGAATGATAGGACTAGATATAAGAGGGCACATTCAAAATCTTTGATACAGATTGGTTAAAATATAGTATAGATTTAGGGCTAGAAGCCTTCTCATTTTTATAGATGAGGAAACAGACTGACAGGGTGAAGTGACTTGTCCTGAGTTACACACCAAGCTTCTGAGGGTGGATTTGAACCTGTCTTCCTGACTCCAGTTCTAGGTCAATATCCAATGAGACTAGTTGGGTTATAAGCTCCAGCTTCTTTGTGTCTAACTATAAAGACACACCTGTGTGTGTTTAGATAACCTGTTTTAGGAAGAGCTGTCCTTCTGAGAGGAGCTGAGAGAGTTAGGTAAAGATAGGGGCAGAGAAGAGGGCAGTGAAGTAGATGTAGCCAGACCTTTTTGTATCCTGTTTGTATGAGTGATAAGGCATGGCCCTGTCTCTGGGCCTGGAGATTCTAGAACAAACATGGCTTTTAGACTACATCTTGGGAGTAATTTCTGCTTCCCAGGTTGTGTGAAATCATAATGTTAGACCTGGGAGGGACCTAGAGCCCAACCCCATAATTTTACACCACAGAGGAGTTAAGTGACTTGCCCAGGGTCACAGGGTTCAGCATTTGAACACTGGACTTCCAGACTCCAAGTTCATTACTCTCCCCACTATTCCAATTTGTCTCTCTGCCTCCATACTTAAACTAAGTCTTCCTTAGCACTTAAGCCCAACTCAGTCCACTTCTCTATAATGTTCTCTTTCTTCTCCTCTCTCTGGACTCTCTAGATCCTATCCATCCATGCTTCACAGCCCAGCTTGCTCACCTTCTCTTCTGTGAAGCCATCATTGATCACTTCATCTTATCATGAGCTTTCCTTCCTCCTGATTCATCCATCACCTATACCTGATACTCACTAACTGTGTGACCCTGAACAAGTTACTTCTCCTCTGCCTGCTTCAGTTTTCTCATCTGTTAAATGGGAGTGATAACAGTACCTCTCTCCCAAGGTTGTTGTGAGGATTAAGTGAGATATTTCTGAAGTGCTTTGTAAACTTGAAAGTGCAAAACAAATGGTACCTATTTCTCTGCTCATTTTTGTGTTCTCTATTCCTCACAGGCTCTTTCACATAGTGATCAACTCAGTAGATGAAAAACAAATGAAATTTAGGTCAGAAAACTTAAGTGTAAAGCTCAGCAGCACTTAGTACAATGCCTGGCACAAAGTAGTTGCTTAAGAAATGTTTATTGATATGAGGGGAGTTCTTTGGAAGTGATGGAGCTCTACGAAATTAAGAGTTGTTAAAATGATTGTTAATTGTGATTTACATTTTGGCTCCAGGGCCTAAAGTGACTTTTTAAAAGATTCATCCCAGATTAAAGCCTGGGCCCCAGGAAAGGGTTTTGGTTGAACTGCCCTGGTCATATTCCAGGAGTGCAATCTGATGCAAATAACTCCTTCAGAATTCTTTGCTCAGTGTCTGCATGAGTTCATTTACCCACTGTGACTGAAAAGCCATTGCTCTCTGGGTAAATATGATTTGTTTTGGCCAGAAGAAGTTGGGGAAGGTCCAAGCTAGACCTACCATACTCACATGACTATAGAGTCCAGAATAGTTGGAAGGACATTTAATGATCATCTATTCAAACCCTCTTACTTTTCAAATGAGTAAACTGAATCCAGAGATGTGTGACTAGCAAGGATGTCATACAAAGGGAACCTAAGTGGACATAAGAAATTTCTAATTAATTAATTTTTTTTTTAGTTTTCAACATTCCATTTCATAAGTTTTTGAGTTTTAAATTTTCTCCCCATCTGTTCCCTTTCAAATTCCTAAGATGGCATGTAATGTGATATAGGCACTACATATACATTCTTATTAAGCATATTTTCCAATAGTCATGTTGCAAAGAAGAATTAGAACCATTGATGGGAACCATGAGAAATAAAAAGCAAAAGAAAACAAAACAAAAAAAAAGAAAAGGAGAGCATATAGTACACTTCCATCTGCATTTAGACTCCATAGTTCTTTCTCTGGATGTGGATAGCATTTTCCATCATTAATCTTTTGGAGTTGTCTTAGATCCTTGCATTGCTGAGAAGGGCTAAGTCTGTCAAAGTTAGTCATCACACAATAATCCTGTGATTGTGTACAATGAACTCCTGGTTCTGCTCACTTCACTCAGTATCAGTTCATATAAGTCTTTCCAGGTTTTTCTGAAATCCACTTGCTCATCATTTCTTATGGAACAATAGTTTGCCACAACTTGTTTAGCTATTCCCCAGCTGAAGGGTATCCCCTCAATGTCCAATTTTGGCCACCACAAAAAATTGGTGCTATAAATATGCTTGTACATGTGGGTCTGTTTCCCATTTTTATGATCTCTTTGGGATACAGACCTAGAAGTGGTATTGCTGGGTCAAAGAGTATGCACATTTTTATAGCCTTTTGGGCATAGTTCCAAATTGTTCTCCAAAATGGTTGGATCATTTCACAACTCCACCAGCAATGCTTCATGTTAGGACCACATCTTACTGATTTTTTTCTGATTTTCCCGCATCTTCTCCAACATTTATCTTTTTCCTATTTTGCCATATTAGCCAATCTGATAGGTATGATGTGGTACCTCAGTGTTGTTTTGATTTGCATTTCTCTAATCAATAGTGATTCAGAGCATTTTTTCATATGACAATAGATAGCTTTAATTTCTTCCTCTGAAAACTGTTTGTTCATATCATTTGACCATTTATCAATTGGGGAATGAGCTGTATTCCTATAAATTTGACTCAGTTCTCTATATGTTTTAGAAATGAGGCCTTTATCAGAGACGCTGGCGGTAAAAATTGTTTCCCAGCTTTCTGCTTTTCTTCTAGTCTTGGTTGAATTGCCTTTGTTTGTACAAAACTTTTTAGTTTAATGTAATTTTGATTATACATTTTGCATTTCATCATGTTCTTTATCTCTTCTTTGGTCATAAATTTTTCCATTCTCCATAAATCTTACAGGTAAACTATTCTTTGCTCTTCTTGTTTGCTTATAGTATTAGCCTTTATATCTAAATAGTGTACCCAGTTTGACTTTATCTTGGTGTAAGATTTTTATCTATACTTAGTTTCTGATGTACACTTTTTCAGTTTTCCTAGAAGTTTTTGTTAAATAGTGAGTGTTTATCCCAGAAGCTGGACTCTTTTGGTTTATAAAACAGTAGCTTACTATAGTCATTGAGTATTGTGTCTTGTGTACCTTCCACTGATCCACCACTCCATTTCTTAGCCAGTATCAAGTAGTTTTGAAGATTGCTGCTTTATAATACAATTTAAGATCTGGTATGGCTAGTCCACCTTCCCTTTTTTTTTTCATTAATTCCCTTGATACTCTGCACCTTTTGTTCTTCCAGATGTATTTTGTGATTATTTTTTCTAGCTCTATAAAATAATTTTGGTAGTTTTATTGGTATGGCACTGAATAAGTAAATTATTTAGGTAGAATTGTCATTTTTATTATATTAGCTCAACCTACCCATGAGCAAGTGATGTTTTTCCAATTATTTAGACCTGACTTTATTTGTGTGAAAAATGTTTTGTAATTTTGTTCGTATAGTTCCTGGGTTTGTTTCGGCAGGTGGGCTCCCAAATATGTTATAATGTGTACAATAACTTGAAATGGAATTTCTCTTTTTATTTCTTGCTGTAGAGCTTTGTTAATAACATACAGAATGCCAATGATTTATGTGGGTTCATTTTATATCCTGCAACTTTGCTAATTTTCTTTATTATTTCAAGTAGTTTCGTACTTAATTCTCTAGGATTCTCTAAATATACCATCATATCATCTGTAAAGAATGATAGCTTTGTTTCTTCTTTGCATATGATAATTTTTTTCTCTTATTGCTAAAACTAACATTTCTAGTACAATACTGAATAACAGTGTTGACAGTTGACATCCTTGTTTCACCCCTGATCTTATTGGAAAAACTTCTACCTTATCCCCATTGCATACAATGCTTGGTGATAGTTTTAGATAGATGCTACTTATCATTTTAAGGAAGACTTAATTTACTCCTAGGCTCTCTAGTGTTTTTAATAGGAATAGGTGTTTGATTTTGTCAAAAGCTTTTTCTGCATCTATTGACATTATCATATAATTTCTGTTAGTTTTGTTGTTGATATGGTAAGTTATACTGATAGTTTTCCTAATATTGAAGCCCTGCATTCCTGGTATAAATCCTGCCTGGTCATAGTGTATTATTCACAAGATAAGTTGCTGAAATCACTTTGTTAATATTTTATTGAACATTTTATTTTTATTTATTACTTGATTCATTGCATTATATTATAAATATGTGCTCTATTAATTATATTTTATTTGTTTATGTACTTTATTTATTTAAAATTATGACATCTATATTCATTAGGGAAATTGATTTATATTTTTTTTCCTCTCTTTTGACTCTTCCTGTTTTAGGTATCAGCACCATATTTGTATCATAAAAAAAAATTGGTAGCACTCCTGCTTTGCCTATTTTCCCAAATACTTTATATAGTATTGGAATTAATTGTTCTTTAAATGTTTGATTAAATTCAATTGTAAATTGATCTGGCCCTGGAGATTTGTTCTTAGGGAGGTCATTGATGGCTTGTTCAATTTCTGCTTCCAAAATGGGGTTATTTAAGCATTTTATTTCCTATTGTGTTTATTTGGGCAATTTACATTTTTTTTTGTAAATATTCATCCATTTCACTAAGATTGTCACATTTATTGGCATATAGTTGGGCAAAATACTTCCAAATTATTGTTTTAATTTCCTCTTCATTGGTGGTGAATTCACGCTTTTCATTTTTGATACTGGTGATTTGGTTTTCTTCTTTCTTTTAATCAAATTAACAATTTTTTATCTATTTTATTGTTTTTTCATAAAACAAGCTGTTATTTTTATTCATTAGTTCAATAGTTTTCTTAATTTCAATTTTATTACTCTCTCCTTTGCTTTTCAGTATTTCTAATTTTTTATTTAATTGGGGATTTTTATTTGTTTTTTTAGTCTAGCTTTTTTAGTTGTATGTCCAATTCATTGATCTCCTCTTGCTCTATTTATTCCTGTAAGCATTTTAGAGACATAAAATTTCCCCAAAAAGAAACTTTTGCTTCATCTCATAAGTTTTGGTATGTTGTCTCATTATTGTCATTCTTTTGGATGAAGTTATTGATAGTTTCTGTGCTTTGTTGTTTGACCCACTCATTTTTTAGGATTAGATTATATAGTTTTCAATTAATTTTTAGTTTATCTTCCCATGGCCCTCTATTACATGTAATTTTATTGCATCATGATCTGAAAAGGATGCATTTCATATTTCCATCTTTATGCATTGGATTGTGAGGTTTTCATGCCTTAATACATGGTCAACTTTTGTGTAGGTGCCATGTACTACCAAGAAAAATATATATTCCTTTCTATGCCCATTCAGTTTTCTCTAGAGGTCTACTATATCTAACTTTTTAAAAATTCTATTCACCTCCTTAACTTCTTTCTTGTTTTTTTTTCTTAAATCTATCTAGTTCAGAGAGGGGGAGATTGAAGTCCCCCACTAGTATAGTTTTGTTGTCTATATCTTCTCTAACTACCATAACTTCTCCTCTAAGAATTTGGATGCCATACCACTTGGTGCATATATGTTTAGTAATGATATTACTTAATTGTCAATGGTACCCTTTAACAGGATGTAATTCCCTTCCTAATCTCTTTTAATTAGATCTATTTTTGCTTTTGCCTTGTCTGAGATCAGGATTGATACCCTTGGTTTCTTTTTTTTTTCACTTTAGCCAAAGAATAATATATTTAAATCCAGCTTTTCCCCTTTACTCTATGTGTGCCCCTCTGTTTCAAATGTGTTTCTTGTAAACAACATAATGTAGGATTATGGTTTTTAATCCACTCTGCTATCTGCTTCCATCTTCTGGGAGAGTTCATCCTAGTCACATTTATAGTTATGATTACTATCCATGTCTTTCTCTCCACCCTGTTTCCCCCTCCCTTGTTTATGTTTTTTCTCCTATTTCTCTATCCCTCCTCAGTAGAATTTTGCTTTTGACCACTGCTTCCCTCAATCTGCACTCCCTTATATCAATCCCCTCCTTTTTTACCCTTTTCCCTTACTACTTCTTCTCTCCCTTCTATCCTCCCTCCCTTTTCTTCCCCCTTTCCCCTCCTACTCTGAGGGTAAGTTAGATTTCTATACTTAACTGAATATGTTATTCCCTCCTGGAGCCAAATCAAATAAAGTTAAGGTTCAAACAATGCTTATCTCCCTCCCTTCTTTCCCTCTACTGTAATGTTTTTGTGCCTCTTCATGTGATGTAATTTACCCTTTTATGCCTCCTCCTTTCCTCTTCTCTCATTGCAATCCCTTTTCACCACTTAATTGTTTTTTTTCATCATCATATCCAAGTAAGTTTATATCCACACCCTCTGCCTATGTATATCCCTTCTAAATGTTGTGATAAATATACAGTTATCATGAGTTACAAGGAACATCTTCTCACATAGGAATGTGAACAGTTTGTGTTTATTGAATAACACATTTTTTTTCCTTTTCTGTATACCTTTTTATGCCTCTCTTGAGTCCTGTATTTGAAGATCAAATTTTCTGTTCAGCTCTGGTCTTTTCATTAGGAAGATTTGGAAGTCGCCTATGTCATTGAATGTCCATATCCCCCCCTGAAAGATTATGTTCAATTTCTCTGGGTAGTTGATGCTTGGTTGTAATCCAAGCTCCTTTGCCTTATGGAATATCATATCCCAAGCCCTCCACTCTTTTAATGTAGAAGCTGCAAGGTTCCATTTAATCCTGATTGTGGTTCCACAATTTTTAAATTGTTTTTTTCTGGTTGTTTGCAGCATTTTCCCCTTGACCTGATAATTCTGGAATTTGGCTACAATATTCCTTGGTGTTTTCAATTTCAATTTATGATCTCTTTCAGGAGATGACTGGTGAATTTTTTCAATGACTCTGGTTCTAGGACCTCAGGGCAGTTTTCCTTGATGATTTCTTGAAAGATGCCATCCAGGCTCTTTGTTTGATCATGGCTCCCAGGTAGATTAATAATTCTTAAATTATCTCTCCTGGATCTATTTTCCAGGTTTGTTATTTTTCCAATGAGGCATTTTATGTTTTCTTCTATTTTTTCAGCTTTTTGATTTTTTGACTGATTCTTGATATCTCATAAAGTTATTAGCTTTCACTTATCCAGTTCTAATTTTTTTTCACATTAAATGGTGTTAAAGGTCTCAACATTCTGTGACAGATTTTTGGTCAAGTTGTTTCCATTTAAAAATTACTCTTTTAAAAAAAGAACTAATAACTTAAAACTGCCATGAAAAAAAAGGTCCACAAAACATTCCTTTCCTCGTGAAACTTTTACAGTGCATTGTAATCATTAACCAGTCTTTTACTATTGAACTCAAATGGCAAATTGAGACAAAAAGTTCTGAAACTGTTCTTCTACCACTGATTAAGACTGGGTTGGCTGGTGTTGTACAGAATATTCATTTAGCCTTCTAGGCTTTCTGGACAGACTTTGTGACCTTGCCAACTCCAGCAGCCTTCTTGTTAACTGCCTTGATGGACCAACTGCAACAGTCTGCCTCATATCATGAACAGCAAAATGACCCAGGGGAGGATAATTGGAGAAGCTCTCCTCACACATGGGTTTGCCTGGAACCATGTCAACAATGGCAGCATCATCAGATTTTAGGAATTTAGGGCCATCTTCCCGCTTCTTATCAGAATGATGCTGAATCTCCTCCTTCAGTTCAGCAATCTTGCAAGCAATGTGAACAGTGTGACAATCCAGAACAGGTGCATAGCCAGCACTGAGTTGGCCTGGATGGTTCAGGATAGCGATCTGTGCAGTGAAGCCAGCTGCTTCCAGAGGTGGGTCATTCTTGCCATCACCAGCCACATTACCACACTGGACATCTTTGACAGACATGTTCTTGACATTAAAACCAATGTTATCCTCTGGCAGAGCCTTACTCAAAGCTTCATGGTGCATTTCAACAGACTTTCTTTCAGTTGTAACATTGCTTGGTTTTAGAATACAGTTTCCACTTGACCAACAGGTACAGTACCAATACCACCAATCTTTTGGACATCTTGTAGGGGTAGATGAAGGGGTCTGTCAGTTGGACAACTTGGTGGCAGGATGCAATCCAAAGCTTCAAGCAATATAGTTCCATTAGCATTCCCATCCTTATGAGAGACTTTCCATTCCTTGAACCAAGGCATATTAGAGCTGGGCTCCAGCATGATGTCACCATTTCAATCTGAAATTGGCACAAAATCTACTGTGTCAAGGTGGTAGCCAATTTTCTTAATATAAATGCTGACTTCCTTGACAATTCCCTCATATCTCTTTTGGTTGTAGGGGGGCTCGGGGGAATCTATTTTGTTTATACCAGCAATCAGTTGTTTTACACCTAGTATGCATGCCAGAAGGGCATGCTCACAGGTCTGCCCATTCTTTGAGGTACCAGCTCCAAATTCACCAACACCAGCAGCAACAATCAGGACAACACAGTCATCCTGAGACGTACGTGTAATCATGTTCTTGATGAAGTCTTAGTGTCCTGGAGCATCAATAATGGTCACTCAGTACTTGCTGGTCTTAAATTTCCACAGGGAGATATCAATGGTTCATGCTTAAGTTCAGCCTTCAGCTTATCCAAGACCCAGGCATATTTGAAGGAGCCCATTCCCATATCAACAGCCTCCTTCTTGCACTTCTCAATGGTTGGTGCTTGCCTGCTCCACCACCCTGTGCTCAGGATCTCCCCCTGGTTTGCTGAGGTGGGGCTTGCCACTGGTTGCTTGGATGCCTCCTGTCCTGTACCATTGCCCTTCCAATCTTAATCCTCGAAGCTTCCCTGGCTAAAAGACTGCTGCACACCATCTTTCTGCTATCTCAGCTATTCCAGGGTTTTCCCTGGAGTGATATTTTCTAGGTCTTTAGAGATCAATAAGGGAGATTAAGAGCAACTTACTGCTTATTCCACTATCTTGGATACTGTAGGATTCTGCACATAAGTAATTTAAACACAGGATTAAAACTAGGCTTTACGGCCTCAGACACTTGACACTTACTAACTGTGTGACCTTGGGCTAGTCACTTAACCTCAATTGTCTCACCAAAAAAATAAAAGAAGACTTACAAAAAAAAAATCTACACTTTAAACCCAGTCACTCTAACTCTGAATTCAGTGTTTTTCTCATCCAACTGTGAGAATCAATGATTTGAAGATTCTAGTCCATTGTTTCTTCACCTTCTTTATCATGGAGCCCTTTGGCAGTCATATAGTGAAACTTATGCTCTGTTTCTCAGAATAACTCTTTTTAAAGTATAAAATAATGTATATAGGGTTACAA
This sequence comes from Vombatus ursinus, assembly GCF_900497805.2. Lineage (NCBI taxonomy): Eukaryota > Metazoa > Chordata > Mammalia > Diprotodontia > Vombatidae > Vombatus > Vombatus ursinus. The sequence goes on from NW_020949602.1 coordinate 6,971,547, forward strand.
AAATTTGGAATTATATGGAAATAAATTATTGAAATAAATATTTTTTAAAGACCAACTTCATGCACCATAGACCAAGACCTTTGTTCTACCATCTATGTTTTTTTGTTTCACCTTCTTCTACCCCCCCAAGAAGATGGAAACCATAGAGCCCCTTCAGGTTCATGGGGAAAAAGAAGTTTACCTTTGGCACGTGGTATCCTGCCACTGTGGTATCAACTGTGGCCACCCTGACCACATTGAAAGGGAGAACATCACCCATTCTTTGAACTTCATGAACAGCTGCATTAGTGTAGGGCATCATCTCCTTATCAGCCATGGTGGGCTGCCTAGATTGGCCAATCACCCTGTCAATCTCAGCTTGTATTTTGCCTGGAAAGAAGGAGAGTTTCTTGAGACTCAAATAATAGCTCACATTTATAGAGAGGTTTAAAGTTTGCAAAACATTTTTATAAATATTATCTCATTTTATCCTCACAACAATGCCAGGAGGACAGTGCTATTATTATCACCATTTTATAGATGAAACTGAGGCAGGCAGAAGTTAAATGATTTGCTCAGAGTCATACATCTATGTAGATTTGAACTCAGAGTTTCTTTCCCCTCCCATATAATTTTTTCTGTTCATGTGGGAGAAGCCACAGCCAATTACAACCACCTGTTGTTGGTTGAAAGTTTGGCTAGACACTTCACCAAAGGTGCCAATGCCTATAGTCTAGAAAAGTGGAGACTTGAAAAGGGAAGGGGGAGTCTGATAGAAGGGAGGGAAGATTGATGGAGGTCATGACAAGAAGCAAAGCACTAGTGAGGAAGGACAGGGTAAAAGGAGAAAGAAAAGTATAAAATTGAGGGAAATAGGATGGAGGGAAATACACAGTTAGTAATCAACTGTGAATGGGAATGGGATGAACTCTCCCACAAAATTGAAGCAGATAGCAGGGTGGATTAAAAACCAGAATCCTACAATATATTGCTTACAAGAAACACATATGGAGCAGAGAGATACACACAAAGCAAAGGTAAAAGTCTCTAGTAGAATATATTATGCTTTAGCTGAAGTAAAAAAAAAAAAAAGCAGTTGTAGCAATCCTGATCACAGACAAAGCAAAAGCAAAAATAGAACTGATTAAAAGAGAAAAGGAAGGAAGCTACATCTTGCTAAAGTGTACCATAGACAATGAAGTAATATGAATACTAACATATATGCACTAAGTGTTACAGCATCTAAATTCTTAGAGGAGAAGTTAAGTGAATTACAGGATGAAATAGATAACAAAACTATACTAATGGGGGACTTCAACCTCCCCCTCTCAGAACTATATAAATCTAACCAAAAATAAATGAGAAAGAAGTTAAGAGTTGAATAGAATTTCAGAAATGTTAGATATGACAGAGTGTGGAGAAAATTAAAGGGGGATAGAAAGGAATATACCTTTTTCTCAGTGATACATGGCATCTACACAAAATTGACCATGTAATAGTGCATAAAAAATTCACAATTAAATACTGAAAGACCAAAATATTAAATACATTCTTTTCACATCATGATGTAATAAAAATTACATGTAAAAATGGCCATAGAAAGATATACTAAAATTAATTGGAAACTAAACAATCTAATCCTAAAGAATGAATGGATCAAACAACAAATCATAGAAAACAATCAGTAATTTAATCAAAGAGAATGAAGATAATGAGACAACACATCAAAATATATGGGATGCAGCCAAAGCTCTTCTTAGGGGAAATTTTATATCTCTAAATGCTTTCGTGAATAAAAATAGAGAAGGAGGAGATTAATGGATTGGGCATGCAACTAAAAAAGTTAGAAAAAGAACAAATAAAAACCTCCATTTAAATACCAAATTAGGAATTCTGAAAGTCAAAGGAGAGATTAATAAAATAGAAAGTAGGAAAACTAATGAATTAATAAATACAACTAAGAGCTGAATTTATGGGGAAAAACAATGAAATAGAGAAACTTTTGGTAAATTTTATTAAAAAAAAAGAAAGAAGAAAACCAAATTGCCAATATCAAAAATGAAACAAGTGACTTCACCACTAATGAAGAGGAAATTAAAATAATAATTAGGAGCTATTTTGTTCAACTGTATGCCAATAAATCATCTGACAAACTAAGTGAAATGGATCAATATTTAAAAAATATATAAATTGCATAGATTAACAGGAAATACAATATTTAAACAAACCCATGTTAGAAATAGAAATTGAACAATCCATCAATGAACTCCCTAAGAAAAATTTCCTGGGCCAAATGGATTTATAAGTGAACTCTTACAAACATTTAAGAACAATTAATTCCAATACAATATAATCTATTTAGCAAAAATAGGTGAAGAAAGAGTCCTGTGAAATTCCTTTTATGACACAAATATGGTGCTGATACCTGAACCAGGAAGAGCCAAAACAGAGAAAGAAAATTATAGACTAATTTCCTTAATCAATATTGATGCAATAATTTTAAATACAATAATATCAAAGAAATTACAACAACTTATCTCGAGGATAATACACTATGACCAGGCAATATTTATACCAGTAATTCAGGGCTGGTTCAATATTAGGACAACTATCAGCATAATTGACCATGTTAACAACAAAACCAACAAGTCATATGATTATCTCAATAGATGCAGAGAAAACTTTTGACAAAAATATAACACCCATTCCTATTAAAAATACTAGCAAGCATAGAAGTAAATGCATTTTTTCTTAAAATAACAAGACATATCTATCAAAACCAGCAGTAAGCATTATAGGAAATGGGGATATGCTAGAAGCCTTCCCAATACAATCAGGGGTGAAACAATGATGCCAATGATCACTACTATTATTCAATATTGTACTAGAAATGTTAGCTTTAACATTAAGTGAAGAAAAAAATTGAAGGAATTAGAATAGACAACGATGAAACAAAAACAATAACTCTTTGCAGATGATAGGATGGTATACTTAGAGAAACCTACAGAATCAAGTGAAAAACTACTTGGAGCAACAATTTTAGAAAAGTTACAGGATATAATATACACCCACACAACTTATCAGCATTTCTATATATCACCAACAAAGCCCAGCAGCAAGAGATAGAAAGAGAAATTCCATTTAAAATAACTATAGACAATATAAACTATTTGGGAGGCTACCTGCCAAAACAAACCCAGGAATTATATCAAAACGATTACGAAACACTTTTCATACAAATAAAATAAGATCTAGACTGGGGAAAATATCATTTGCTCATGAGTAGGTTGAGGCAATATAATAAAAATGACAATTGTGTCTAAATTAATTTACTTATTCAGTGCTATAACAATCAAACTACCAAAAATTATTTTATAGAGCTAGAAAATAATAGCAAAATTCATCTGGAAGAACAAAAGTCCAGAATATCAAGGGAATTCGTGGGGAAAATATGCAAAGGTCAGTGGCCTAGCTGTACCAGATCTGAAACTATATTATAAAGCAGCAATCATTAAAACTATTTGGTACTGGCTAAGAAATAGAGTAGTGGGTCAGTGGAAGGTACAAAAGACACAGTAGTCATATAGTAATCTACTGTTTGTTTGATAAACCCAAAGATTCCAGCTTCTGGGATAAGAACTCACTATTTGACAAAAACTTCTGGGAAAACTGAAAAATAATATGGCACCCTATAATAAAATAAGGTTGAAATGAATCCATGATTTAGACATAAATGGTGATTCCGTAAGCAAATTAGTAAAGCAAGGAACACTTTATCTGTTAGATCTAATGATAAGGTAAGAATCTATAACCAAACAAGAGATAGAGAGTATTACAAGGTGTAAAATGGATTATTTTGATTCTCTTAAATTAAAAATATTTTGCACAAACAAAACCAATGCAACCAAGATTAGAAGGAAAGCAGAAAGCTGAGAAATAATTTTTACAGCCAGTGTTTCTGATAAATGTCTCATTTCTAAAATATATAGAAAACTGTGTTAAATTTATAAGAATACAAATTATTCCCCAATGGATAAATGGTCAAAGGATATGAATAGGCAGTTTTCAGAGGAGGAAATTGAAGATATCTATATTCACATGAAAAATGCTCTAAATCACTATTGATTAGAGAAATGCAAATCAAAATAACTCTGAAGTACCACCTCACACCTATTAGACTGGCTAATATGTCAGAAAAGAAAAATGATAAAGTTGGAGAAGATGTGGGAAAATTGGGACACTAATGCATTGTTGGTAGAGTTGTGAACTGATCCAACCATCCTGGAGAGCAATTTGGAATTATGTCCAAGGGGTTTGAAAATTTTGCATACTTTTTGATCCAGAAGTACCACTACTAGGTCTATATCCCAAAGAGATCATAATAAAGGGAAAAGGAGCAGCACGTGCAAAAATTTTTATAGCAGATCTTTTTGTGGTCACAAAGAATTTGAACTTGTGGAGATGCCTATCGATTGAAGGATGGCTGAAGAAATTGTGGTATGTAAATGTAATGGAATGCTACTGGTCTATAAGAAATGATGAGCAGGCAAATTTCAGAAAAATCAGGAAGGACTTACACGAATTGATCCTGAGTGAAGTGAGCACAAACAGAAGAATATTGTACACAGTAACAACATTGTGTGATGATCAACTTTGCTAAATTTAACTCTTCTCAATAATACAATGATCCAAGACAATTCCAAAAGACTCATTATGGAAAACATTATCTACATCAGGAGAGAGAACTATGGAGTCCGAATATAGATTGAAGCATACTATTTTCACTTTCTTTTTCTTTCTCAGGTTCTTTTTTTCTTTTGTTTTTATTCTTTTTACACCATGACTAATATGGAAATATGTTTAACTTGATTGGACATATATAACTCATATCAGATTGCTCACTATCCTGGGGAGGGGGAGGGAAAGGAGGATGGGAGAAAAATTTGGAACTCAAAATCTTACAAAAAGGATTGGTGAAAACTATCTTTACACGTAATTTGAAAAAAATACTATTAAGTGGGGGAAAAAAAGGAAGTGGATATACCTCTTGTTGATGAACTTCTCAATGAGTTTATCCATGAAAGGGAGAACCAATATTTGACAATAGTTAGTGGGGATGATAAAGTGAGTTTTTATTTTTCATGGGTATGTTTGTAGGCAGTAAGGAAGCAGTCAATTGACAAGGAGTGATTGGAGATAAAGGAGAGAGTGAGAAAGAGAGATGACAATATGCTAAAGAAACTGAGATACAATGGGATCTTTTGTGCATCTTTTGCACCTTGGCAAAATTAAGGGTAACCTCTTCATGTGAGATAGGGGTGAAGGAGACAATAGCGACAAAAGGCATATAGGTGATGTGAGATGTTGTTGTTTGTCCTTTGTTCTTGAAGAGGACAATGACACCAGGAAAGTGATGCCATGATTTCCAAGTGAATTGGAGTTAAATGAGGGAGGGCTGTGCAAAGTCACCAGTCTCACTCTTTCCTCTGGAAACAACTAGGTTCAGTGGCAAGATATAGATCAGAATGACTATTTGTGGCACATATTAAGTACTTAATAAATGTTCATTGATTGACTGAAATGCCTTGCTCAAAGTCTAATGACTACTTAGATGGGAAGCCTGGACTAGAAAACAAATTTCTGACTCTTAATTCAGTTGTCTGTCACCCCAAATCTTTGAAAATAAGGATTATTTCATTCTTTGTACTAATGTCCCCAGTGCTTGGCACATAGTAGTCACATAATAAGTACTTTATTTTATTTCCGTGATGCTAAATGTCTGCTTAGAATGCTACTTTGGGGCATTTCCTTGGATAGGTAGAAGGGATATTCTGTTCTGGGTAGTACTTTAAGGGGAATCTAAATGTATCTAGTCCAGGGGTTTCCAAAGTGAGAGCTGTGGATTTCTCCAAGTAGTTACTGCTATTTTTGGTCCATGGATCCTTATTCTGATCTTTAGTTTAAGGAAGATATGAGACATGTCACAGTATAGTAGATAAGGAAATAGAAGTTTTGATCATGTCACGACTTTCAGAACATGGAGCTCTTGAGGGACAGGTATCCCTGGAGATGGAGCCCTAGGCTGGGACTCAGGGTGACCTACATTTAAATCCCACCTCAGAAAATTCTTGGTTGTGAGGCCATGAGGAAATCATGTAATTTCTCTCAGCCTTCATTTCTACATCGGTAAAATGAGGGAGTTGGACCTTATGGCTTCTAAGATACCTTCCCATTCAAAATCTATTAGGACCTTCTGTAGAATGAATTAACAATGTATCTTTCATTTAAATATTCCTATTTTGAAATCTCCAGAGATTTTTCATATCTAATAGGATACAAATACATTTTAAAATGTTACTTTTTGTTATCACATAGCTTTATCAATTGAAAATAGTTATACTTCTAGGGACCTGTAAATTTTCAGTTCTTCTAAGGTGATATGATCAGAGGAAAGGTGTTTACTCCTTTCCTGGCCTATGCTCTGGTCTATGAGTGACCAGAAGCATTCTTTTCTGCCTTGGGACTGTGAGGAGGATTCCCGCTCCACCACACCAATGCTCCTCCTGGCCCCAGGACTGCCACCCAGAACTGTGACCCAGATCTAAGCACAGGCAAAGCATTCTTGATGAAAAGGCCAGGGCTGAACAGAAAATTTTACTTTCAAATGCAAGACTCAAGAGAAGCATGAAAAGGTAAACAGCAAAGAGAAATCATAAGGGACTTATTAAAGTTGAACTGTTTACATTCCTAAGCAGAAAGATGATATTTGTAACTCATGAGACCTTTGTCAGTATTAGAGTAGTTGGAAGGAAAAATAAATGGATAGATAGATAGATAGATAGATAGATAGATAGATAGATAGATAGAGGGCAAGGGTGAGTTGAAGGTGAAGGGGTAATATATTAAAAAATAAAATTAAGGGGAGAGAGAGGATTATACTGGAAAGAGAAAGGGAGAGGTAGAAAGGGGTAAATTATCTCATACAAAACAGACAAGAAAAGGTTTTTACAGTGGAAGGGAAGTGGGGAAAGGTGAGAGGGAATGAGTGAATCTTATTCTTATCAGATTTGGCTTAAGGAGGGAATAACGTACACACTCAGGTAGGGAAATCTATCTTACCCTTCAGGAAAATAGGGGGAAAGGGGATAAAAGGAGTGGGGATGAGAGAAGGGAGGGCATATTGGGGGAGAGGGTAATAAAAAGCAAACACTTTTGAGGAGGGACAGGGTCAAAAGAGAGAATAGAATAAATGAGGGATGGGATAGGATGAAGGGAAATATAGCTAGCTTTTTACAACACGACTACTGTGGAAGTGTTTTGCATAACTTCACATGTATAACCTGTATCAAGTTGCTTGCCTTCTCAATGAGAATGGGTGGGGAGGGAGGAAGTGAGAGAATTTGGAACCCAAAGTTTTAAAAACAACTGTTAAAAAATTATTTTTACACGCAACAGTGAAATAAGATATACAGGCAATGGGGTATAGAAATCTGTCCTGCCCTATAGGAAAATAGAAGGGAAAGGGCATAAGAGAAGGTGGAGTGATAGAAGGGAGGGCAGATTAAGGGAAGGGATTTTCAGAATGCACACCATCTTGGGGCAGGGGAAGGGTGAGATGGGGAGAAAATTTGGAACTCAAAATCTTGTGGAAGTGAATGTCAAAAACTAAAAATAAATAAATTAAATAATTTTAAAAATAACTTTACATAATAAAAAAATTAAACAAAAAAAGAAAGTAGTTATAGTTCAGAATATAGTTCAAAGTCTGGTGCCATCACTGTACCTTGGATCTCTGGATAAAGGGCCATATACAGCAGTGCCCACCTCAAAGTGGTTGCAGTTGTCTCTGTTCCAGCCAAGAAGAGGTCCAGGGTGCAGAAGATTAAGTTTTTTTCATTAAAACTTGAATGGATGTTATCCTTAAATTAAAAAACAAGAATCAGTTGGTTAATCCAAAAAATAATCTCTACTCTCAAAAAATTGTCTCTCTCTCTAGCCATGAAGAGTTGCATCCTCAATGGAGCCTTGAAAAGGTTGAGGTGGCAGATGCTTGGCTTCCTTTTGACCCCCAAGAATACAGTAAATGTTCCTAAGAATGAGAGCTCATATTACTTTTTTTAATATTATTTTTTCCAATTACAAGTGAACGGTTTTTAACATTCTTTTTATATAATATTTTGAGTTCCAGATTTTCTCCCTTCCTCCCACCCTTCTCCCCTTACTAAGATGGTAAGCAATTTGATATAGACTATATATGTGCATCCATGTAAACTATTTTTATATTTGTCATGTTGAGAAAGAAGAAACAAAACAAAAAGAAGAAAACCACAAAATAAAAAAAATAAAATGAAAATAGTATTATTTGATCTGCATTCAGATTTCATCAGTTCTTTCATTGGTTGTGAATAGTATTTTCCATCATGAGTATTTTGGACTTGTCTTGGATCATTGTCTTGCTGAGAAGGGCTAAGTCAATCATAATTGATCATTGCACAGCATTGCTGGTACTGTGTACAATGTTCTCATGATTCTGTTCACTTCACTTTTCATCAGTGCCTGTAAATCTTTCCAGGCTTCTCTGAAATCCACCTGCTCCTCATTTCTTATACCACAATTGTATTCCATTAAATTTATATATAACAACTTGTTTAGCCATTTTCCAACTGAGGGGCATTCCATTAATTTCCAATTCTTTGCCACCACAAAAAGAACTGCTATAAATATCTTTTTTATGTGTCCATCCTTTTCCCTTTTTTATGTTCTCTTTGGAATACAGACCTACTAGTGGTATTGCTGGATCAAAGAGTATACATAGATCAATTGCCTTTGGTCATAGTTTGAAATTGCTCTCCATAATGACTGGATACATTCACAATTCCACCAACACTGCATTAATATTCCAATTCTCCCCCATCTTCTACAGTGTTCATCATTTGCCTCTTCTTTTATATTAGCCATTCTGAGGGGTGCCATGTGGTACCTTACAGTTGTTTTAATTTGCTTTTCTCTGATAAATAGTGATTTAGAGCATTTTTTCATGTGTGTATCCCAGTTATAGATAATGCTTGTTAATGGTTTTGGACAAATACTACTAACCATTTTAAGGAAAGCTCCATTTATTCCTATTTTTTTAATATTTTTAACAGGAATGGGTATTGAATTTTGTCAAAATCTTTTTCTGCACCTACTGAGATAATTATATTATTTCCTTTGGTTTTGTTATTGATATGGTCAATTATGTTCATGGTTTTCCTAACACTGAACCAGCCTTACATTCCTGGTATAAATCCCACCTGGTCGTAGTGTATTAATTTTGTGATGTATGGCTGTAATCTCCTTACTATTATTTTATCTAAATTTTTTGCATCAATATTCATCAGGGAAATTGGCCTATAGTTTTCTTTCTCTTTTTTGGCTCCTGCTGGTTTAGGTATCAGCACCACAGTGTGTCATACAAAGAATTTGGTAGGACTCCTTTCATATTTTCACAAAGAGTTTATATGGTATTGGAATTAATTATTCTTTAATTCTTCTTGCATAGAATTCACTTGCAAATTCATCTGGACATGGCCATTTTTTTTCCATAGGGAGTTCATTTATTGTTCAATTTCTTTTTTTCTAAAATGGGGTTATTTAAGAATTTTATTTAATCTTTTAATCTAGGTAATTTATATTTTGTAAATATTTATCCATTTCACTTAGATTGTCACATTTGTTTGCACATAATTGGCAAAATAACTCATAATTATTATTTTTTTATTTCCTTATCATTTGGTGGCAAATTCAACCTTTTCATTTTTGATAAAATTAATTTGTTTTTCTTTTTCTTTATTTAATCAAATAAACCAGTGCTTTATCTATTTTTTCTTTTTCAAAAAACCATCTATGATTTTTATTTATTAGTTTCTTACTTTCAATTTTCTTAATCTTTCCTTTGATTTTCAAGATTACCAGTCTGGTATTTTGGGGATTTTTAATTCATTCTTTGTCCAGCTTTTTTGTTGTATGCCCAATTCATTGATCTCTTCCTCTACTTCATTGGTGTAATCAATTAGAGACATAAATTTCTGTCAAGTACTCTTTTGGTTACATCCCATAAATTTTGGTATCTTGTCTCATTATCATAATTTTCTTTGTTGAAATTAGTGATTGTTTCTTTGATTTGTTTTTTCATCCACTCATTCTTTAGGATTAGATTATTTAGTTTCCAATTGATTTTAATCTGTCTTTCCATTACCTCTTTTCAAATGTACTTTTATTGCATCATGATCTGAAAAGGATGCATTTAATATTTCTGCCTTTCTGCATTGGATTCTAAGGATTTTATTCTTTAATTCATGGTCAATTTTTGCATGAGTGCCATGTCCTGTTGAGAAAAATGTACATTGTTTTCTATCCCCATTTATTTTTCTCCAAAGATCCATCATATCTGACTTTTCTAAAATTCTATTCACATCCATAAATTCTTTCTTAGTTAGATACTGCTAGTTCTGTGAGGTGAAAGTAGAGGTCTTTCACTACTATAGTTTTATTGTCTATTTCATCCTGTAATTCATTTAAATTTCTCTTCTATAAAACTGGATGCAACACCATTTGGCACATATATTTTTAGTTTTGATATTACTTCATTTTCTAAGGTACCTTTTAGCAAGATATAGTTTCCTTTCTTGTCTCTTTTAATTTGACCTATTTTTGCTTTGGCTTTGTCTGAGATCATGATTGCTACCCTTGCCTTTTTTTTTTTTGATTCAGTGAGGAACATAACATATTCAGCTTCAGTCTGTTACATTTACTTAGTATGTGTTTTTTTTTTTTTGCTTCAGATATGTTTCTTTCAAATAGCATACAGTAAGATTCTGGTTTTTAATGCATTTTGTCATATGCTTCTCTTTTATGGAAGAGTTCATTCTATTCACATTCAGTTATGATTATTGTGTACTCCCTTCCACCCTATTTTCCACATTTTTACTTTTCTCTTTCTTTTCACTCTATTCTTCCTCACCAGTGTTTTGCTTCTGCCCACCATCTTCCTCAATCTGACCCCTTTCTTCCAACACCCCTTTTTCTTGTCTCCCTCCCCTCCTACTTTCCTATAGGGTGAGATGGATTTCTATGCTGAACTTTGTGTGTATGTTAGAGCCTCTCCTTTCATCCTATCCCACCCTCATCCCTTTAAAAGTCTCTACTTTATCTATTCACCAGACCTTCCTAATTTTAATCTATACACCTTCAAAAGGTCTCTTCCTCACCCTATTTCCCAGTTTTCTCAACTCTAGAATTTCATAAGACTTTGAACCCTCTTCTGGTGTATGCATTGTTTCCTCTTAACCCCAGATGAGAATAAGGTTACAATATTACCAACTCTCCATCCCCACCTGCTTTTTGTGTTTTATATTTTTTCCATTCATGCCCCATTTTTGTGAGATACTTTCTCCTTTTACATTTTTCTGCCCAATTTTGTTTTTTTAGAATCGCCTCATCATACATAATTCAACCCCAAACTTTTTCTCAAACTATCTCAGTAAGATAACAGTTTTAAGAATACCATTACTACTAATAACAAACAATAACTAATACTAGTAACATTTTCATGTGTCCATAAGTAAACAATTTGCACTTAACCTGAGACTTATAATTAGAATTTAATGATTTCCTTATATTTCTTCTGTATCTTTAAATATCAATTTTCCATTGAATTCTCATCATTTTGTTACAAATACCCGAAAGTCTTTCAGTTCATCAAATGTCCAATTTTTTTCAGTCAAGATTATATTCAACTTTGTTTGATAAGTTATTAATGAATGCAACCCCAACTCCTTTGCTCATTGAAATATTATGTCCTAAGACCTATCATCTTTTAGTGTAGAAGCTGCTAAGTCTTGTACAAGTCTGATTGTTTTTCTACAGTATTTAAATTATTTTTTTTCTTGTTGCTTGCAATATTTCCTCTTTAATCTAAGAAGTTTGAAACTTGGCTATGACATTCCCATGAGTTTTCTTCTTCATATCTTTTTCAGGTTGTGATCAGTGGATTCTTTCTATTTCTGTTTGATTGCCTTTGGACATAGCTCCAAATTGTTCTCCAGAATGGTTGGATCAGTTCACATCTCTGCCAACAGTGCGTTCGTGTCCAAATTTTACCCCATCCTCTACAACATTCTTCATTTGCCTTTTCTTTCATATTAGCCAATCTGATAGCTGTGAGGTGGTACTTCAGAATTGTTTTAATTTGCATTTCTCTAATCAATAGTGATTTACAGCATTTTTTTTCACATTATAATAGATAGCTTTAATTTCTTCTTTGGAAAACTATTTGTTCATATCCTTTGACCATTTATCAATTGGGCAATGACTTGTACTGATTTCTAATTTTTAAGGAATTATTTTCTCCAGTTAGTTTTTGTATCTCTTATTTCACTTGGTAGATTCTACTTTTTAAGGAGATGTTTTCTTCAGTAAATTGCTGTGATTCCTATCACATGCTGTTGATTATTTTTTCATGATTTTCTTTTCCCAAATTTTTCTACCTCTCTTATTTGATTTTTTAAAATACTTTTTGAGCCTTTCCAGGAGGATTATTTTGGGCCTGAGACCAACTTATATTTCCCTTTGTGTCTTTGCATGTCAGTATTTTGACAATGTTGGCCTCTTCTGAGTTTTGTTTTGATCTTCCCTGTCACCATAATAGCTTTCTTCGATCAGTATTCGTTAGATACTTTTGTTCATTTTCCAGCCTACTTTGTGACTATTTAAAGTTGAACTCAGCTCTTGGGGCACAGGGGGCAGCATCCTAAGTTTCTTGTGCTGAGGGCCAGAGCTCTGCTCACTGGCTTGCTGTGGAGGCTTGCCTGTTGCACAGGGGATCTGCAGCTGTCTGCTCCTCTGCTGTACTGGAATCACCTGGCCTATTAGTGCTTGTTGCACCAGACTTCAGGTGCTGGCAGCTTATCCGTTGCATCAAGGCTGCAGGCTTCACGTCTTGTCTGCTGTGCCACTACTCTGCTGAGCTGGGTTGCTAATTTGTGTTGGGGCTAGGGTCTCCCACTGGCTTGCACTTACAGTGCCTGCACTGGACTGTGCTCCAATTTTACCTAAGTGAGACAGTCCTATCCTGAAGTCCTTCTAAGTAATTTTGGCCTGAAAAGTTGTTTGAACCTTTCCTTTTGTGTATTCTGTCACTCCAAAATCCATTTTGTTGCTAGACTTAAAGTTATATCCAAGGAAATTAGAGAGAGCTTTGGTAACTTCCTGCCTTTTTAGCACCATCTTGGTTCCACCTGTGAGACTCCAATTTCCATTGGGTTGGGAGGCTTACTGTAAGTACTTTTCTCACCAAACCCATGCAGGTAGGTAGGGTACGTGTTTTACAGGTGAGAGAACTAAATATCAGAGACATGGGTGAATGGCCTAGAATTACAGGACTAATAAATGAAAGAACTGGATAGATAGAATATTTTAATGTCATAGATGAGAAAAGTGAGGTGCAGAGATGAATTCAAAGAAAGGAAATATTAGGGCCAAGACTTAATCACAATCAGAGTAGGTTTTAATGAAAAGGAGTGGAGATGTCCTCAAAGAAGTGTATTTGTAAATAAATAAATAAGTACAGTGGGGAAAAAATTGAGTAGAGGCAGCTTTAGAAGCCAGGAGAGACAGACTTGGGGACAGAAAGAGTCGAGTTTAAATCCAGCCTCAGATTCCTAATAGCTGTGTGACTGGAGAAAATCAATTAGCCTCTCTATGCCTCAGTCTCCCCCCCATAAAATCAGAAGGTTAAACTCAATGAGCCATATAATCCCTTCCAGTTCTATATCAAAATTGTGAGATCTTCACTAGTAAGCTCCATTATGTCTACTCTTTATCTCCCAGGGTTGTCACTGAGGAAATATATTTACATTCTGAGTCAGATTTAAAGTTTGGAACTTTTTAGCACACTTATCGCCCCCAACTCTGCACTTTATTTTTTTTAACTTACGCAATGCCCACTTTCTGTGTTGTTTTCATTACCTTGGACAGCTCCTTCAGGTAAGCATCAATGAAGTCCAGGGTCTCCTCTGGGTTCAGGTCTTCCTTGTGTTGTTTGACCACATTTTCCACAAAAGTCTCTAGCTTTTTCCATTCTCTAAAGAGCTGCTGGTGAGCTCCTGGCAGGAATTTCATTATCCAAGGAAACATATTGAAGAGCTAAATAACATAAAAGGGGGTGTGGGAGAAGGAATGAGTGCCAACAGTTGGCTGCCTGTCTCTTTATCTTCCTCACCCTAAGTCAGGCCAGGGTTCTTGACCTTATTTTGTGTCATGGAATTTTTCTTAATCCTATCTCTAACCACTTAATTCCATGTATTACTTTTTCTGAAATCCACACTCCCTATAACCATAGTTTGTTTTTTCTCTCTCATACTGTTGCTCTCCTAACTCCCAGGCTAACATCCAACCAAGTCCTGTCTCATACATCAGCCCCTTGGTAATATCCTGATGCACCTGAATAACTCTTTCAAAATGTCACCAATCTAGGCAGCCTCATAACTTGCAAAGAAGTATGGGAGAGATTATTTATAGGGCAATTGAAAGCATTTGGGTCTGTATTTCCCTGTTAGCCCCACAGAATTCCCTTCTTCTGAATTTCCATTTTGCTCCTCTTAGTGAAATAAGACCCAATGTCCTTCATACTTTTCCTTCACTTTTTTTTCCATAGCCAGACTCCTGAGCAGTTAAGTGAAATTTTGACGCAGTTACTCTTTTGCTTCAGGCTCACTCACTGACCAATTAGGAAGAAGAGTAGATGGAGTGCTGGAGTAAGACTCAGCAAGACCTGAGTTAGAATTTTTCCTCAGACATGTGTTAGCTGTGAGGCAAGTCATTAACCTCTCACAGCCTCATTTTCCTAATCCATAAAATGGGTGTAATAATGACTCAAAGGGTCATTGTGAGGGATCTAAATAAATCAGCCAATCAACCAATATCTATTAAACACTTCTAATGGGGCAGGCATTGCACTAAGTGACAGTCGCACAGGGGAAGGGGAAAAAAGGCCAGTCCCTGTCCTCAAGTAGCTCACATTGTAATGGGAGAGAACCAATGGAAGTAACTAAGTACATGAAAGATAAATGCAGAGTGGTTGAAAGGTAATCTCACGAGAGAAGTCACTAGCATCTAGAGGGACTGGGAAACCATCTTGCTGTAGATAATGAAATTAGAGCTGATTCTTGAAGGAACCCAAGAGGGGAAGGTGAAGAGGGAGAAAATTTCATGAATGAGGGACAGCCATTGCAAAGGTACTGAGGTGGGGGCTAATGTATATAAAGCTATTTACAAAGCATAACTGTAAGCACTTAAATTATTCATGCCTCTCTGATTGTGTCTCTTCTCTTTATCTGTCTCTCATTCTGTTTCTCTAGCTGTCTGTCTATACCTCTTGTTTCCATCTCTGAACCTCTTTCCCTTCCTCCCTCCCTCCATTCGGCCTTCACTCCCTCTTCCCCAGCTCTCTCTTTCTTTCTCCCACCTCTCCTACAGAGGTTAGGGTTAAATTAGTGGTTTCCCTCAAACTCTGCTCAAGATACAACTTCTTCATGAAGCCTTTCCTGATCTTGCTGGCTTTTAAGTCTGCCTCTACCCAATTTTTCCCCATTGTATTTATTTATTTATTTATTTAGTTAGTTAGTTAGTTACATATATACTTATTTGAGGGCATGTTGTTTCCTCCCACAAATGTAAACCACACAAAGTCAGGGGCTGTTTCATTTTTGTCATTGTATCCACATCTCCTAGCACAATACTTGGAACACAGTAGATGCTTAATAAATGTTTATAAATTAATAATCTTGGTACATATCTTAGAAAAAATTAAAATGTATAGAATTTTTTCTGATAATTTGTAGATCACAATGTTCTGGAGAAGCATTGGATCTCCCAGGCACATTTTTGCACGTCATTTTTTATAAAAACTTTACTTCTATCCTGTCCCCATTTCAATCTCTTTTACACAAGCTGATTCAGCTCCTGTCATCCTCTCAAAGTCATGCTTGTTTCTTTTCCCTGTGGAGGAAATACATGGTCCAATAGAGGCTGAGCCAGCTCTGCCCAGGAGGGGATGGTTTATTACCTGACTCTCCCACCTTCCTGAGAGGACGCTGACATCATCCAAACTCTTCAGCAGCTCCCGGAACTGAGAATCATGGTACTCAAAGCGATGTCCAAAAGTTATGGAACAGATGATATTGGAAACAGCATTTTTGATCTGAAAGTGGGGGTCAAAGGGCTGTCCTGTTGACCAGAAGAGAAAGGGAACAGGCTACTATTCATTTGACTTATGTTCTTTAGAGAAACCAATAGAGTTTTCTACTTTTTTCTCTTAAACTTTTTTTTCCCTCACCTTTCCCCCACCCCATACACCAGCACACATCTGCTTTATTTTTATTGTCCATATTCAGCTACTGCTTCAATAAATGTGAGAAGGAAAAAAAAAAGAAAAGAAAAGAACATGGACACTTTATATTGTTTCAGTCAAGACTTGGGATTTAATTGGCATATTTTGTTTCAGCATGGGCTACCTATGTGGCTTTGGGCAAGTTACTTTATCTGTCTTTGCCTCCATTTGTTCATCAGTAAAATGAGAGGGTTGGACTAGATGACCTCTGGGGGCCCTTCTAGCTTCTACTTAAGATTCTATATCTGATATAGTATGTGCAAAGATGTGCCCAATTGTGTAACGAGCATGGGCACACATGTATATGTGTCCATAGATGTATGTGTGCATATACCTATGCCCATGACTATATACTCCTATGGCCCATTTGCATGCATGTGAGTAGTAGAGGAGAAAATACATCTGGCAATACTGGAATGAAATGAAAAGATATAAGAAGGTGAATAAGGAAGGAAGGCAGTGTAAGGTAGTTCATAAGGCATTGGACCTGGGGCCAGAAAGACCCAGCCTACCTCATATATTTACTCAAATCCTACCTTAGACATTTATTAGCTGGGTGACATTAGTTCTAGTGCTTTCCCACTGTTAATTGTTTACAGTTTCTTATGTTTATATTGTGCTTGTACACAGATGTTTGCATGTGGTCTCCCCTCTCCTCCCTTAGACTAGGAGCTCCTTGAGGACAGGGACTCTCCTTTTCATTTCTTTGTACCCTCAGGATTTAGCCCATTGCCTGAATATTGTAGGCACTTGATAAATATATAGTGACTGACTGACCTTGGGCAAGTCACTTAGCTGCTCCACTCCTCAGTTTAGTCATCTGCAGAATGGGAGGGAGGGTTGGATTGCTGGGCTCCAAGATTTATTCTTACCCTAAATTTGTGATGATAAGAGGAAGCAACAGAAGAGGAGAAAGAGAATGTAGAATGAGGATCATAGGCGGAAGAGAAGGAAAAAGAAGAAGCATAGAAAGCAGAGGAATGATGGAAGAATGAATATCCATAATAACAATATCATGAAGAGAAAGATAACTTGGATAGACTTAAAACCTTGTTTCAATGCAATACCAACCATAATTCCAGAGTACCAATGATGACACCTGCTACCCACCTCCTCACAGACAGGTGATGGGCTTAGGCTATACAATGAGACATATCTTTCTGGGAATGGCCAATGGAAGAATTTATTTTGATTGACTGTGCATATTTGTCACTAGGGTTTTATTTTGTTTTGTTTTGTTTTCCAATGGGAAGAGGAAAAAGGAAATAAAATAAATGATTGATTGAAAAAATCATCAAAATTTTAAAAAATAAGGACAGCAATATGTATACATATGTGTATATATGCATATGTATGTATATATATGTACACCCATATGAGGGTGTTTATGTATTTATATATATATATGTACATATATAAAAATGGAAATAGATATAGATATAGATATTTCCCCCTAGGAAGTAGAAAGAGGAAAGCAAGGCAGAAAAGAAAAGAAGAATGAGAAGGAAGATACAGAGAAAACAAAATAGATGATTTAGTAAGTAGAAAAGAAGAAAAATGATTAGGAAGAAGAACGAGTCAAAGAAGGGTAGCAGGAGAAATAGAGGCAGATGTGTGTGTGGGGGGGTGTATAGGGAGTTCCTAGAATTGACAGCCAAGACAATGCTCCGTGTGTTGCATTTGAAAAGTTGAAGCATGTAGGGTCTATGTGTTGTTGGCAGAACATAATTATAATGGTAGAAAAGAGAATGAACCATCAAGGGTTCCCTTCTTTGCTTACTGCATCATTTCTTCCTGGAAAACTATGTCGGGTCTTTGAAAACATTCCCTGGAGGGGATTCTGGGAAGACGGCAGAGTAAGTCAGAAAAATTTCAGCTCTCCAAATTTCCTCACCAAAAAAGATAGCACATTGCCTCAGAGCAGCAGAAATGAACACACTGTAAAGCAGTTGTCCTCCTAAGACAATTTGAGAAGATCACAAGAGGGACTCAACCTTCACGGGTAGAGGTAAGGCCTGAGTGAAGTGCAAACACCTCCAAGATGACTCTGTAGAATCAACAAAAACAACCCCTGGGGGCAGCTGGATTGAGGGGCAGTCTCAGTCTTAGAAACTTTCATTTTGCAGACACTTGTGTGTATGGGGTGGTATGATGACTCTGTAGAAGATTAAAGGACCTTCCACTTTTGAGGGATGCCAGGCACAACTGTGTTGAATAAATGCATCCCAGGCGATGGCTGTAGAGAGAAGAAGCCAGCATATACCTGGCGAGTGTAGTAGCAAGGGGCACAGTGGCTGTGGGCACTTGCAAGAGAATAGAGTACATAGTTTCAGTTCTGGGGCAAAGAGGACAGTTGTAGTTTGTAGCTACTAGGGAACCACAGGGAGGAAGATCATTTGTGGGACAGTGTGGGTGTGGGACTCTAGCCCTGGCTTAGGAGAGGAGAGGAGAACCCAAGGTAGGGCCCCAAAATAGACCTCAGAAAATAACAGCAAGAGAGACCTGAGACTTTGGGCATCATTCCCCATACCTTGAGACTACAACTTGATTATATCAATAACTGCTAAAAACAAAATAAAATAATAAACAAACAGACAGACAAATAAATAAGTAAATGAGTGAGTGAGTGAGCAAAGGAGAAAGAACCCAACCATAGGTAGTAACTGTGGTCATAAAGAAGATCTGGGTTTGTATGCAGAAGAAGATAATGGAGTTAAAAAAAAGACAATCCTTTTTTAATAAGAAATGTCAAATGCTCCCCAGCACAAAAACAAAAAAAAAGAGAGCGAGTTCTTGGAAGAACTCAAAAAGAAGTTTAAAAATCAAGTAAGAAAGGTTGATTTAAAAAAAAGCAATCCAAAAAAAACAAGAAAATTATGAAAAGTCAACCAACTTAAAATAGAGAATCAAAAACTTAAGGAAGAAAATAATTCCTTGAAAACTAGAATTTGGTAAAAGGAAGCTAATGAAGTAAGACACCAAAAAATTATAAAACAAAATCAAAAGAATGAAAAAGTAGTAAAGAAAATGAAACATCCCATCAAAAAAACTGATCTAGAGAACAGATCAAGGAGAAATAATATCAGAATAGTTGGACTACTTGAAAAATATGATTAAAAATGAATCTTGATACAATAGTACAAGAAAATATCAAGGAAAACTGCCCTGAGGTTCTAAAACAAGAAAACAAAGCAGAAATAGAAAAAAAAAACATTCATACATCACCACCTGAGAGAGATCACAGGAATATCATAGACAAGTGTCAAAGCTCACAGGTTAAGAAGAAAATATTGGAGGTAAGCAAAAAGATAAATATCATGGGATTATAATAAGGATTACACAAGACCTAATAATTACTATATTGAAGAAACATAGATCTTGGAATACTATATTCCATAGAGCAAAAGACCTGGGGTTCTGACCAAGGCTAATTTACCCAGCAAAATTAAGTATTATCCTGAACAGAAAAATGGACATTTAAGAACCGAAAGACTTTCAGGTTTTTTATGACAAAAATCCCAGTAATTAAGGGAAAATTTGACATGTAATGTCCAGGAGAAATATAAGGCAGACATTAAAGACAAATGCAAGGGATTCAATAAGGTCAACTTGCTTACTTATATGTGAAAATATTATCAGCTCTCTTATGACTGTCATTTATATTTGCATAGTGTGAAAGAAAGATTTGGGCTGAGCTGAGTATGATGGGGTGATTATAAAAAATAAAATTGTGTAGGGAGAAATAAAAAGGAATAATTGAGGCATAAAAGGAAAATATTAATACAGAAGAAGCTAGTAAAGGAGGAGTGCAGGGACTGCTGAAAACTTGCTCTCATTGGGAATGGGTTAAAAAGAGAAAATATGTGTGTGTATATATGTATATGTATATATGTATGTATATGTGTGTATGTATAAGGGTATTAAAATCTTCTAAATTCAGAAAGAAATAGGAGGGTAAGGGATAGGGTGGGGGGAGAGGATAAGGGAGAGACTTTTAGAAAAGTGAGTAGGTTAAGGAATAGGAGGGCAAGATGGTGGGTAGAAGTAAAGCAGAGAAGTGAGAAGATATTGGATAAACAGGGTGAGAAGGATAGTGAGGAAAAATAGAAAGGAAGTAAATACACAAGTAATTGTAGCTTAGAATGTTAATGGAATAAATTTATCCATAAAATAGAAATAGATAACATATTGAAAAATTGAATTCAACAATATGTTGCTATCAGGAAACATTATAAAAATGAGAGACACACATAAAGATAAGATAAAGGGCAGTTGTAGAATTTATTATTTAAAAAAGGAAGGATAGTAATCATTGTCTTAGAAAAAGTTAAAGTATATTTAATCAAAAGTGAAAAATAGAGAAACTATATTGTGTCAGCAATATTATTCAATATAGTTTTAGATCATTTAAAATGCCAGATAGTATAAAATACCTGAGCTTATACCTGCCAAAACAAACACAGGAACTATATGAACATAAACATAACACACTTTTTTATACAAATAAATTCAATGGAAATAATTTAAATAATATTTATTATTCATGAGTAGGTAAAGCCAATATAATTTTTAAAATGACAATTTTACCCAACTACTTATTCAATGTCATCCCAATTGAATTGCTAAAAATTATTTTAGTGTTTAGAAAAAAAAATATAAAGTAAAGTTCATTTGGAAGAGCATTAGGTAAGGAACCTCAAAGAAACCAGGGGGGAAAAAATGTAAAGGAAGTAGTTTCAAAAGTATCAGACATTAAACTATATTACTTTAAATTTAATGTTTCTTGTATAAATAAAATCTATGTACCCATAAATAGAAGGAATGCAGAAAATTGGGGAAAAACTTTCATAGATAAGCTCTCATATAGGATGTGATTGGGTTGAAATTCTGCTGTGATATAGGAACTGATTAATAACCTGGATGATTTAGAAAAAGATGGAAAAACTTGGACCTATGAAGAAAGATGCTATCCACTGTGAGAGACACAAATGACAGGTGGAAAAAAGCACAATATGGTCTTACATATATGTGTATGAGTGTATATATGTATATATGTGTGTGTGTATATATATATATATACCTATATATATAGGTATCTAGGTATATGTGTATATGTATATATGTGTATGCATGTATGTATGTATATGTGTGTGTATATTCACACTTAATTGTGGTCTTCCTAAGAATGGGGTTGGGGGGAGAGGGAAAAATAAAGTAAAAAATACACAGCAGAGAATAAAAGAAAGGAAGGAAGCAATAAGGAAGCAAAGAGAAGATGGGCAACTTTAAAAACACTGTGTAATATTAATTATGTAGGTTTTCTTGAAATGGAAATTTATTGTTTTATATTGAATCCTCTCTTACGGTCTGCTGTGCACATGGTAATGTTTTTTTTTTTCCTTTTCTTATTTTGTGTTTAAGTTTAAAATAAAACTTAAAATGAAAACATTCCTTGAAGGGTGTGGGGGCATTTTGCCTGTCCCCAGTCTAGGGATGATCTCTCTTCCCCTGCTCCTTCCACCCACAGTTACATATTTTCTTTAATGATCATGTGGCTAAAAGGACAATCAAAAGCAATTGAAAATACCTCTGCCTGAACAATGCTCACCTTTTTCTTCCCTGATAGCGTCAGTGAGATACCTGGCCTCCTCCCGGATGCGATCTTCCAAGGTCTTCTTTCCTAAACCAAAGTTCCTCAATGTCATTAAGGCAAATCTTCTTTGCTCTTTCCACCCTTGGCCATTTGACATGATTAAGCCTAAATAATAACAATAACAACAACAACAACAATAACAATAATAACAACAACTTACATCAACATTTCAAAATATCTGTAATTTTACTGGTGTGATTATTCCCTCTACTAGCAATGGAATTCAATTGAACAAGCACTTGAAAAAAAAAAGCCAAAACATTTACTATGTGCCAATCACTGTGCTGGATATAGAAATAGAAAAATACAGTTCCTGCTCCCAAGGAACTTACACACTAATTGGGGAAATAACACTTGAAGTTCAACTGTAGGGTATATGGAAATATCTGGAAGTCCTAAAGACAAAGCAGAGAGAGATGTCAAGGCCCAGAGGTCTTCAGGGTCTATAAGTAGGGCATGTGCCTTGGGGTCTATAAGTATGAGCTTAATTTTATCAGAGATGACTGGCTGCTGGATGAGTTTCTGCTTTGAGAAGCCAGCTATGGACAAGAGGAGGAACCAAAGTTCTCATCTGGATGGTAAGATCCGCTTTGAGCAGCCTAAGCCATCTGATATGGTCCTTGCTGATTTCATCGGTGTCATGGTCCATGCAGGGCAGTGATACCTTGGCCTATGGGTGCTGGATATACCACAAGTAGACTGGTTATCTGTCCTTTACTTGATGTCATCTGGAACTGATAAAGCCACTCCCCCTTGCTGACAGTATAGTATTAAATAGTCATCCTTATTTTTCTCTACCCAAGAATGGAGGTGGTGGTGGTAGAAGAGGTACCTTGGGATACTTCTTTCCCAGGAAGTATCTTTTCTGTGAAGAACTTGGGGACCAAAGCATAGTTTTTGGAAGGTGATGAAAGATGGAATTGTTGAGAGATATGTTCCTTTTTAATGACAGGGGAGAGGTCAAACTGTTTCTGTATAACTACTTAGACCAACAGGAAAAATAAAGAGTGTAGTCCTTCCACAGAGGCTTCTAACTGAGTAAAGAAAAGGGGTCAGAGGGGAATAAGCATTCATTAAGCACCAACTGTGTGCTAGACACTATGCTAAGCATTTTATAAATATTATCTCATTTGATCTTCACAACAACCCTAGGAGTTAGGTGTTCCTTATTATCTCCATTTTACACTTAAGCCAAGTCTAACACAGGCCACACCAGCACAGCCAAGGCCACAGTAGCAGGTCTTGGTTGCCACTGAATCAGCAGCAGCAGTGGCAGTTTCCAGAGGTCTCAGCCCACAGATAGTAAGGAGATCAAACAACTGGTCAGAAGCTGATTACAGAAGTCTTTTTGCTAGCACTGAGGCAGGACTCCATTTCTTTGCCCATATTTGGATCTAGGTTATAGTCCTGGTGGCAGCAGAGTGAGGAGAAGGACTAGCATAGTCAAGCTTACAGCCACAGTGGAGAGGGTACCCTCCTCACAGTTCCAGGGCAGAAAAGAGAACTTCTTTGTCACTCATACAGGAGCACAGGCCAGGAGAGTAGTAAACACTTCTCCTTAGATCATCCAACTTTGGAAGAATTAAAAACTTAGAGATCCCTAGAGGTATTTCTGAAAACAGCTGCACAACACCCCTGAAGCTTGGGACTGTGTGCCCTCCACCTTAGAAAGAGAGCCCTACGTTAACAAAGATTTAAAAGTCAATTAACAGGCTGGGAAAATGAACAAACAACAAAAAAAACCCTTTGAATGTAGAAAATTACTATGGTGACAAGGAAGATCAAAACACACAACCAGAAGAAAACAACAAAGTCGAAGCTCTTATTCCAAAATCTCCAAGAAAAATATGAATTGGCTCAGGCCATGGAAGAGCGCCAAAAAGATTTTGAAAATCAAATGATAGAGGTAGAAGAAAAATTGGGAAAAGAAATGAGCGTGATGCAAGAAAATCATGATAAATTAGTCAACAGTTTGGTAAAGGAGACACCAAAAAAAATGTTGAAGAAAATAACACCTTAAAAAACAGACTAGGCCAAATGATAATAGAGGTCCAAAAATTCAAAGAGGAGAAGAATGCCAAAAAGCAGAACTGGACAAATGCAAAAGGAGGTCCAAAAGCTCACTGAAGAAAATAATTCCTTAAAAAGTAGAATGGAGTAAATGGAATCTAATGACTTTATGAGAAATCAAGTAACAGTAAAACAAAGCCAAAGGAATGAAAAAATAGAAGACAATGTGAAATAGCTCAGAAAAACAACTGACCTTGAAAATAGGTCCAGGAGAGATAATTTAAAAATTATTGATCTACCTAAAAACCATGATAAAATAAAGTGTGTAGTCATCATCTTTCAAGAAATTATTAAGGGAAACTGCCTTGATATTCTAGAATCATAAGATAAAATAGAAATTGAAAGAATTCACCAATAACCTCCTGAAAGAGATCCCCAAATGAAAACTGCCAGGAATATCATAGCAAAATTCCAGACTTCTCAGGTCAAGCAGAAAATACTGCAAGCAGCCAGAAACAATTAAAGTATGGTGGAGTCACAATCAGGATAATACAAGATTTAGCAGTTTCTACATTAAAGGATCAGAGGTCTTGGAATATGATATTTCAGAGGGCAAAGGAGCTAGGATTACAACCAAATATCACCTACCCAACAAAACTGAATATAATCCTTCAGGGGAAAAATGGATATTCAATGAGATAGAGATGAAACATTCTTGATTAAAAGAACAGAGCTGAATAGAAAATTTGAATTTCAAATACAAGACTCGGGGAGGTGGAGCCAAGATGGTGGAGTAAAAGCAGTGACTTGCTTGAATTCTCCCCCAAACTCCTCCAAATACCTATGAAAATGGCTCCAAACAAATTATAAAGCAGCAGAACTCACAAAAAGACAGAGTGAAACAAATTTCCAGCCAAAGACAGCTTGGATGGTTGATCAGAAAGGTATATCGTGTGGGGCAGAGAGAGGAGCTCAATTCAGCGTGGGCGCACAGACCTCAGCAAACCTGGAGTAGGACTCAGAGGGCTGAATCACTGGCAGCTGTGACAGTTTCCAGACTTCTCAAACTACGAATGCCAAAGACAACTTAGAAGGTCAGTGGGAAATGTCTGTGACTTCGGTGAGAGAGAAGCTAGGTCTCAGCCCCAAGTCCCGAGCACAAACTGTGGCTGCCTCCTGAGCTTTTGGCTCACAGACTGAGGGGAAATCAAGTGGCTGATCAGGGGGGATTGCAGGGATCTCTTTGCCTGTGCTGGGGCAGGAATCTCTTGATTTGCCCATGCTTGGATCTGGGTCACAGTTCTAGGTGGTGTGGTGGAGTTTGTAGTGGCTGTGGAGAGGAAATCTTCCTCACAGTTGCAAGACAGAAAAGAGAATTCATAGACCAGAGCACAGTCCAGGAAAGGAGTTAACACCTTGCCCTTGATCATAGCACCTTGGAAGAACTGAAAATTTACAGGTCCCTAGAAATATCTCTGAAAACAGCTGCACAAAACCCCTGAAGCTTGGGACAGTACATTCTCCAAACTGGAAACAGACTTCTACCTTAACAAAGAGTTTATAACTCAAGTAATTGGCTGAGATCATGAGCAAGCAGTGCAAAAAGAGTCACACTATATTATTTTACTTTGGTGACAAGGAAGATCAAAATACACAACCAGAAGACAACAAAGTCAAAGCTCCTACATCCAAAACCTCCAAGAAAAATATGAATTGTTCCCAGGCCATGGAACAGCTCAAAATTGATTTTGAGAAGCAAGTAAGAGAAGTAGGCAAAAAATTGAGAGTGATGCTAAAGGAGACCCAAAAAAATACTGAAGAAAATAACACCTTAAAAAATAGCCTAACCCAAATGGCAAAAGAGGTCCAAAAAGCCAACGAGGAGAAGAATGCTCTAAAAAGCAATATTAGCCAAATCTAAAAGGAAGTGCAAAAGCTTACTGAAGAAAATACTTCCTTAAAAATTAGAATGGAGAAATTGGAAGATAGGGACAATTTGAGAAATCAAGGCACTGTAACACTAATCCAAAAGAATGAAAAAATAGAAGAGACTGTGAAATATCTCGTTGGAAAAACAACTGGCCTGGAAAATAGATCCAGGAGAGAGAACTTAAAAATTATTGGACTATCTGAAAGCCATCATCAAAAAAAGAGCCTAGACATCATCTTTCCAGAAATTATCAAGGAAAACTGCCCTGATATTTTAGAACCAGAGGGCAAAATAGAAATTGAAAGAATCCACCAATCACCTCCTGAAAGAGATCACCAAAGGAAAACTCCTAGGAATATTGTAGCCAAATTCCAGAATCTCCAGGTCAAGGAGAAAATATTGCAAGCAGCCAGAAGGAAACAATTCAAGTCTTGTGGAAACACAATCAGGATAACACAAGATTTAGCAACTTCTACATTAACGGTCCAGAGGGCATGGAGTATGATATTCCAGAGGGCAAAGGAGATAGGATTACAACCTAGAATCACCTACCCAGCAAAACTGAGTATAATCCTTCAGGGTAAAAAAATGGTCATTCAATGAAATAGAGGACTTTCAAGCATTCCTATGGAAAAGACTGGAGCTGAATAGAAAATTTGACCTTCAAATACAAGACTCAAGTGAAACATGGAAGAGGTAAACAGGAAAGAGAAATCATAAGAGACTTATTAAGGTTGAACTGTTTACATTCCTTCAGGGAAAGATGATATTTGTAACTCATGAGTCAATTGTCAGTATTAGGGCAGTGGGAGGGGAAAAATTATATGTATGTATAGATAGATAGATAGAGGGCACAGGGTGAGTGGAAGATGAAGGGGTGATATCTGGAAAATAAAATTAAGGGGTGAGAAAAGATTACACTGGGAGAAGGAGAAAGGGAGAAGTAGAGGGAGGTAAAATATCTCACATGAAACAGACAATAAAAGGCTTTTACAGTGGAGGGGAAATGGGGGAAGGTGAGAGGGAATGAGTGAATCTTACTCTCATAGGATTTGACTTAAGGAGGGAATAACATACACACTCAATTGGGTGTGGAAATCTATCTTACCCTACAAGAAAATAAGGGGGGAAGAGGACAAGAGAGCAAGGGGTCGATAGAGGGGAGGGCAGATTGGAGGAGGGGATAATCAAAAGCAAACACTTCTGAGGAGGGACAGGGTCAAATAAGAGAATAATAAATAGGGGGTAGGATAGGTTGAAGGGAAATATACTTAGTTTTTCACAACAGGACTACTATGAAACTGTTTAGCATGACTACACAACTGTAATCTGTATCGAGATGCTTGCCTTTTCAATGAGGGTGGGTGGGGAGGGAAAAAGGGATAAAATTTGTAACCCAAAGTTTTAAAAACACATGTTAAAAATAAAAAAAAAGAAAAGAGAAAAAAATACAAGACTCAAGAGGTGCATAAAAAGGTAAATGGGAAAGGGAAGCCATAAGGGACTTAATAAAGTTAAACTGTTTACATTCCTACATGGGAAGAGTTGTAACTCATAAGACCTTTCTCATTGTTAGGGGATTTAGAAGGAGTATATATAGACAGAGGGCAATGGTGTGAGTTGAATATGAAGGGATGATAGCTAAAAAATAAAAATTAAGGAATGAAAGAGGAATATACTTGGAGAAAGGGAGAGGTAGAATGGGGTAAATTACCTCACAAAAAAGAGGCAATGAAAAGCTTTTACATTGCAGGGGTTGATAGGAGAGGTGAGGGAGATCAAGTGAAACCTAACTCTCATCAAAATTGACTCAAGGAATGAATAACATACACACTTAATTAGGTATAGAAATCTATCTTACCCTACAGAAAAGCAGGAGGGAAAGGGCATAAGAGAAAAAGGGGTGGGATGATAAAAGGGAGGGCAGATTGGGGGAGGAGGTGGTCAGAACCAAAATACTTTTGAGGAGGAACAAGGTGAAAAGAGAGTAAGAATAGAAAAAAACAGTGGCAGGGAAATGGAATGGAGGGAAATACGATTAACAGTAGTAAATGGAAAAAAAATTGAAGCTAATTTCTCTGATAAAGCCCTCATTTCTCAAACATATAGAGAACTGAGTCAAGTTTACAAAAATAAAAGCCATTCCCTAATTTGCAAATGATTAAAAGATATTTTAGATGAATTAACCAAAGCTATCTATAGTCTTATGGAAATTATTATGATGAAAAATACTATCCAACCCAAGGGAAAGAGATGATGGTGTCTGAATATAGATTCAAGCATCACTTTTTTTTACTTTTTTTCTTGAGGTTTGTGTGTGTGTGTGTGTGTGTACATGTGTATCTATGTTTTCTTCCACATCATGACTATTATGGATGTGTTTCTCATGACTACACATGTATAACCTATATGAAATTACTTAGCTTCTCAATAGGGGAAGGGGGTGAGGAAGGGAAAGAATTTGAAATTGAAAGTTTTAAAAATAAATGTTAAAAATATTTTTACATGTAACTGGAGAAAATGAAATGCTAAATAACAACAAAAATAAATAAATAAAAAGAGAAAAAGAGTGAAATATGTTTTTAAAAATGGTGGTACCCTTAACAGAACAAAAAAGGAAAGAAGCAGTTGAAATGTGTCTGGGCCAAGAAAATCATGGGAACTCACAGTGGTTGGAGATTTCATATTACACATTCTGATAGACAGGTTCACCCCAGTATTCTGAAATAAGTCATAAGTTATTGTTAAGGTAAAAAGAAAGAGGAGCTAGTAGAAAGTCAGAAGAATTGCATTGAGGGTGTCATGTGGAAGAGTGGAAGGCAAAACCAGGATAAATCAGAGAAAGATTTAAGGAGAAATTAAGTTGGAGGAAATGACCAACTTCTGACCAATTAAAATTATTCTAGAGTGTCATGGACTTATTTGAAAGGTGGTGGGATCCCCATCTTTGGAGGTCTTCAAGCAGAGTCTGGATGACCATTTGTTGGGAATGTTGAGAGGTGATTCCAATTCAGGTCTAGGCAGTCTTGGGCAGTTGCTGAGGTCACTTATGCTTCTCAGATACCATAATTATCTCAAATGTCAAGGTATCCACCCTGAGCCATTCATTCATTCATTCAACAAGCATTTATTAGGCATTGAAGATGGTCAAAGCCTTTCATTAAGTGGTGATAGAGTACAATAAGTGTTAGACTGCCTGAGCTCTATTGGAAATTAAATTCCCATCTTGTTGGGAAGGTAAGCTAGAAACTCCTCCATGAATGTGTAAATGTCAGTAAAAAATGTTATTATTATATGTTGGGCACTGAGCTAAGCACTGGTATGGATCATTATCACAAATTAATAATGCAAACTTTCTAGACATAAGACACAGAAGAATTTTTTTGTTGACAAGGGAAAGCTTCATGGAGAAGCTAAGTGTGTGAATTGGTACCTGAAAGGTTTTAGGAGGCTAAGAGGGGGAAAGGAGAATATTCCACATGAAGGGCATAGCATGGAGTAAAGGTATGATTCATAAACTAGAGTTTTGGTCTTGGAGTTAAGAAGACCTGGGCTTAACTTATGACTCTGATATTTATGAACTCTCAGCTTCAGTGACCTCATCTGTAAAATGGGTGTGGGGAGTTGGACTGGGTGTCCTCTAAGTTTCCTTCCAGCTCTTAATCTGTGAATCTATGACTGGGCTGGGGTGGGGGAGGTGCATTTTAGAAATAGTACCTAGGCAGGTTTGGTTAATGGGTGGGGGACACAAACATTATATGTCACAGATGAAAATGGAAAAATTGACTGAAGGACAATCAGTGAAGTGGTAAAGAACCTCAGAATGTCCAAACTGGATAGATCCAGTTTGATAGCACCTAACTTCTATTGGTCTCTACTATGCCTAGCCAATCCATCTACTCTGCCCTTAATGACTCCCTATCAAAGACTAAATTTAAAGTGACTTTTTCAGGCCTTTGTCTTCTCTGCTCCACTACCAAGTGAAACTTAGGGCAGATGTCTACGCTCCTACTTCTAGAAGAAGTTGTTCTCCCATGGGTTTCAGTTCCATGCCTTCATTCCTTAAGTCTTAGCAACATCAATTCTACTCCTCCTCTCTGAATAATAGAGTAAGTATCTCTAATCCATGCTTACTCCTTCATCTTTGTTCCCAACAATTCCCCCCACCCTTCCTCATTCATCTCCCACCACCTGCCCCTCCAAGTCTTTGGCCTATAAAAAGTAAAAGAAACCCAAGAAAATTATGAAAAGAAAGTTAACCAATTGGGAAAAAAGATACAAAATTTTAAGGAAGAAAATAAATAATTGAAAACTAGATTTGGGTAAGTGGAATCTAATGACATTATAAGACACCAATAAATAATAAAACTCAAAAAAATAGAATTGAATTTGGAACATCTCATTAAAAAAAAAAACAACTGATCTGGAGAACAGATTGAGGAGAGAGAATATAAGAATTGATGGTCTACTGCAAAAGAGTTACTTAAACTTTTGAAAAAGTAACAAAATCAGATAACTATGCAGATCAGATTTACACTTTTACTTCTCCCTGTATCTGGGCCCTGCAGTCTTTTCTGCCAGATTTGTGTCTTCTCGACTACAGTGGGTAGCAAACAGCAGGTACCAGCCAATGTCCCCCCATCATCCCTTAGATACAGTCTGTGCTTGGTGCCAGCTAACCTCCTCTTTGGGACCCCCTCAAAGCAGGGACAGCTCTACCCACCTTGCCAGCAGGAAGCAGTTTCAGAAGCCAAGACCTTCACCCCTTACCCCAAAAGAATTTGGGTCCATTTGTTTGATGGGGGAATGATGGGTTGGGATCCGAATCCCTAAAAGTAAAAGACCATGTCTTTGGGATCCGGACCCCAAAAAGGAAAAGCCCTGGGCTTTCCCACATGGTTTTATCTCTAGAATTTGCCTGAGGCTATAATCCTATCAACTAGCCTTTCCTTATTACCTACACCCAATCTCCCAATTCTCTGTTTCTCTTAACCTAGCTTGGTCCTCCATTGTCTTCCTTTCCTATGGCCCCCTGCCACTTCCCACCCTTAATCCTATTGATTCCATTCTCCCTTGGTCACTTGGTCCAGGTCCCTGGCATTCACCCCATACTACTGAGACACCTCTAGATCCCTCCCACAGTCTCTGTATATAAGGTCCATTTGGCCTCCGTTAAGATGCTCAGATTCTTAAGATCTGACCTGCTTGCACTAGTGATACAAATGCATAAACTCCTTAAGACTCTGGTCAATATGGGAGATGTTCTAATAAACCTTGTCTTTGGGAGAAAAAAAAAGAATTGATGGTCTACCTGAAAGCTATGATTGAAAAAAAGAAACTGGATACAATGTTAGAAAAAATTATTAAGGAATATTGCTCTAAAGTTCTTGAACAAGAAGGTAAAGTAGAAATAGAAAATAATCCACTGATTACCAACTGGAAGAGATTCCAAGAAGAAAACTTATAGAAATGTCATAGCCTAGTTTCAAAATTCCCAGTTTACGAGAAAATTTTGCTAGCAACAAGGGAAAAACACAAATACTGAAGAAAAATTGTCAGGATTTCAGAAGAACTAGCAACTTCTACACTAAAAGACCATAGTCTTGGAACATTATATTTCAAAGAGCAAGGGAAATGCAATTGCATCTAAGAATCACTTATCCAGCAAAGCTGAGAATAATCCTGAATGAAAAAAAAAAGGACATTTGATGAACTGAAATACTTTCAGGTATTTAGAACAAAAAGACCAGAACTCAATGGAAAATCCAACATAAAAGATCCAGAAAAATATAAGGATATCATTAAAGAATAATTATCAGGTTTAGATTAAGATCAAACTGTTTACTTACAACACATGAAAATGTTATTAATATTAGTACTTTTTTCGTTTTTATGATTAGCAATAGTATTCTTAAAAAATATTATCATCAATAAGGTAGTTTGAAAGAAAGGTTGGAGATGAATTGTGTATGTTGAGGTGATTTTAAAAAAAAACAAAATTAGTTAGGAAAATGGTAAAAGGAGAAAGTATCTCATACAAATGGGGCATGAAAGGAAAAACTAATACAAAGCAACCAGGTGGAGGAGTGGAGGGCTGGTTATGTAACTTTACTCTCATCTGGTTTGAAGAGAAAGCAACACATACATCTGAAGAGATTTAGAAATCTTATGAAATTCTAGAGAAGTGAGAAACTTGGGGAATAGGGTAAGGGAGAGACTTTTAGGAGGGTATATAAATTAAGATTAGGAGAGTTGGGTGAATAAATAAAGGAGGAACTTTTAGAGGATGGATAATATAAGGAATAGGAGGGTAAAGGGAGAAGTTCAGATAAGAGTGATTGGGTGTAAAGAAATGTTGAAAAGGAAAATAGTAAAAATAAGATGGAGGGAAATTCACAGAAAGTAATTATAACTTTGGATGTTAATGGGATGAGCTCACTTATTAAATGGAAATGGATAGCAGAATGGATTCAAATCAGAATTCTATAATCTGTTGTTTACAGAAAACACTTAAAAATTAGAGATACATGCCGAGTTCAAATGGATGTTTGGAGCAGAATTTATTATACTTCAGCTGATGTAAAAAAGGTAGGGGTAACAATAAGGATCTCAGACAAAGTTATGGCTAAAAGCTACCATAGACAATGAAGCGGTACCAATACTGAACCTATATGCACCAAATACCATAGCAGCTAAATTTTTAAAATAAAAGTTAAGTTACAGGCAGAGATTGATAGTATTAGTGTAATAGTAGGGGTCTTTAATCTTCCCTTTTCAAAACTAGATAAATTGAATGAAAAAAATTAGTAAGAAAGAAGTTAAGGGAGTAAATAGAATTTTAGATAAACTATACATGATAGATACCTGGATAGAATTAAATGGAAATAGAAAGGAATACACCTTTTTCTCAGCCTGGTACCTTTACAAAGATTGTCCAAACACTACTACATAAAATTTTTATAGTCAAAAGCAGAAAAGCAGAAATATTAAAAGTATCTTTTCAGAACATAATGCAGTAAAATTATATTTAATAAAGGACCAAGGAAACATAGATTAAAAACACATTGGAAATTAAACAACCTAATCTTAAAGGATGAGTGGGTTAAAGAACAAATCATAGGAATAATTAATAATTTTATTTAAGAGAACTACAGTAATGAGACAACATATCAAAATAAATGTGATACAGCAAAAGCAGTGATTAGAGGAAAATTTATATCTCTAACTGCCTACATCAATAAAATAGAGAAAGAGAAAACTAATGAATTGGATATGCAATTAAAAAAACTAAAAAAGAACAAATTTAAAATCCCCAATTAAACACTAAATTGGAAATCCTAAAAATTAAAGGTTAGATTAATAAATTTGAGAATAAAAAAGAACAGTGAATTACATATCACTCCCCATACCAAGATAAGGCTAAAATGAATAAATGACCTAGACATAAAGAGAGATTTTACAAGAAAATTAGAAGAACTTGGAACATATTTATCAGGCTTAGGGATAGGCAAACAATTTATGAATGAACAAAACATAGAAAGCAAAGTTAGGTAAAAATGGAAAATTGGAAAAAAATATCAGTTGTTCATGGGTAGACCCGGCTAATGCAATAAAAATGATTTTTTAAATTTACTTATTCAGTTCCATACCAATCAAACTATGAAAAATATTTTATAGAGCTAGAAAAAATAATAACACTATTCATCAGAAGAACAAAATCTCAAGAAAATAAAGGGAATTAATGAAAAGAAATGCAGGGGAAGGTGGCCTATCTGTGTCGGATCTAAAACTATATTATAAAGCAGCAATCATCAAAACTATTTGGTACTGGCTAAGAAATAGAGTGGTGGATCAGTGGAATCAGTTAAGCACACAAGACACAGTAGTCAGTGACTATAGTAGTCTACTGTTTGAAAAAAAAAGACTCCATCTTCTATGATAAAAACTCATCATTTGATAGAAACTGCTGGGAAAACTGGAAAATGGTATGGCAGAAACTAGGCATAGGCCAACCTCATACATTGTAGACCATGATAAGGTCAAAATTGATGCATGATTTAGACATAAGGAATGATACCATAAGCAAATTAGGAGAACAAGGAATAGTTTACCTGTGAGGAAGGAAAGAATTTATGACCAAACAATAGATAACATTATGAAATGCAAAATAGATAATTTTGATTACACTAAATTAAAAAAGTTTTGCAGAAACAAAACCCATGCAACCAAAATCAGAAGAAAAGCCAATGTTTCTAATAAAGACCTCATTTCTAAAATACATAGAAGACTTTGTCAAATGTACAAGAAAACATGCCCATCACCCAAATGATAAATAGTCAAAGTATATAAGCAGGCAGTTTGCAGAGGAAGAAATTATATCTTTTAATCATATGAAAAAATGCTCTAAATCACTTTTTAGTGATTAGGGAAATGCATACTAAAACAACTCTGAGGTATCACCTCATGCCTATCAGATTGGCTAATATGACAGAAAAGGAAAATAAATGTTGGAGAAGATGTGGGAAAATTGACACACTGTGGATTTGGATGTAGGATGTGGAAAATCGGAACACTAGTATATTGTTGGTGGAGTTGTGAACTGATCCAATCATTCTAGAGAACAATTTGGAACTATGCCCAAAGGGCTATAAAACTGTGAAATCCTTTGATCCAATGACACCACTACTAGGTCTATATCCCAAAGAGATCATAAAAAGGGAAAAGGCCCCACATGTACAAAAATATTTATAAAAGCTCTTTTTGTGATGGCAAGAATTTGAAATTGTGGGGATGCCCATCAGTTGGGGAATGACTGTGGTGAATTATTGTAATGGAATGCTATTGTACTATAAGAAATGATGAGCAGGTGGATTTAAAAAAAAAACCTGGAAAGACTGAAATGAACTGATGCTGAGTAAAGTGAACAGAACCAGGAGAACATCGTATACAGCAACAGCAACATTGTGCAATGATCCACTATGATAGACTTAGCTCTTCTCAGCAATACGATGATCCAAGACAATTTCAAAAGAATCATGCTGCAAAATGCTAACCACATCCAGAGAAAGAAATGTGGAGTCTGAATATGGATTGAAACATATTGTTATTTTTTGTCTTTTTTCTTCTTTGTGGTTTCTCCTTTATGTTCAGATTCTTCTTTCAGAACATGACTAATATGGAAATTTGTTTAACATGATTGTATATATATAACTTATACCAATTGCTTAGTGTCTTCAGGAGGGGAGGGAAGGAAAGGAGGAAGTGCAAAAAAATTTGAAACTCAACATCTTACAAAAATAAATGTTGAAAACTATCTTTACATGCAATTGGAAAAAATACTATTAAGTATAAAACAATGATTTTTTTAAAAAAATAATATCAATTAGTAAATAAAACAAGGAGTTTGTTTTATGAAAAAAATAAATAAAATAGATAAAAATTTGTTAATATGATTGTGAGAGAAGACCAAATCATTAGCATTAAAAATTAAATGGGTGAATATACCACTAAAGAAAATGGAATTAAAAACATTATAAGGAAAACTATTAACATAATTGATTACACCAATAAAAAATGTTTTAAAAAATAGTATGATTATATTAATAGATGCAGAAAAAGCTTTTGAAAAAGCACAACACATATTTCTATTAAAATACTCAAACTTATTGATGATAAATGGATTTTCCTTAAATTGATAAAAAATGCATTTATCTAAAACCATCAGCAAGCATTATTTGTAATTGGGATAAACTAGCAGCCTTTCTGGTAAGATCAGGTGTGAAATGAGGATGCCTACTGTCACCAGCATTATTTGATATTGTATTGAAATACTAGCAGTAGCAATAAGAGAAGAAAAGGAAATTGAAGAAATCAGAAAAGGGAATGAGGTAATAACACTATCTCTTTTTGCAGAGGATATCATGATGTATTTGGAAAATCCCAAAGAGTCAACTAAAACATTAGGTGAAAAAATTAATGATTTTGGCAAAGTAGCAAGATATAAAGTAACTACACATAAATCATCAGCATTCCTATATATCACAAACAAGTGATTTTCTACAAGAAGAGATAGTAAAAAATATCCTATTTAAAATGACTCTAGACAGCATAAAATACCTAGGAGTCTACCTACCAAAAATAACCATTAATTTTCTTTTAAAAATGATTTTAAAAATCCTTTTATACAAATAAATTCAGATTTAAGTAACTATTGATATTTTAGTTGTTCAACAGTATACTGGGCCAATATAATAAAAATGAAAATATTAACAGAAATATTTTATACATTAAACACCATCTCAATCAAATTATCACAAAATATTTTACTGAATAAGAGATAATAAAATTCATTTAAAAAAACAAAAAAATCAAGAATATCCAAGGAAATGATGAAAAATGTGTAAAGTAAGGAGGTTCAGCAGTCCCAGACTTTAAATTGTATTATAAGGCAGTAATTACTTACACTGTCTTGTATTGGTTAAGCAATAGATTAGTGGAACAGAGTAGACATACACTTTATAGCACCATACAAACATAATAACCTTGTATTTGACAAGTGAAAAGACTAAAGATTTTGGGATAAGATTTCATTATTTGATAAAAAAAAAATTGTTGGGAAAACTGGAAATCAGTATGGCAGAAACTGGTCACAGACCAATATCTCACACCATGTTCCAAGACAAGACAAAATTGATACATGCTAGATATAATGAGAGATTTTACAAGGAAATTAGAAGGCCATGAAACATATTTCTTATCAGACTTATGGATAGGTGAACATTCATGAATAAACAAAATATAGAGAGCAAAGGTAAGTGAAAATTAATAATTTCAATTATATTAAATTAAAAAAAGTTTAGTACAAGTAAAACAATTGTAGCCAAGATTAGGAGGAAAGTAGAAAGTTAGGGGGGGATTTATAGACAGTTTATCAAATAAAGATCTCATATCTAAAATATAGAAAGAACTTTATCAAATCTAAAAGGATATAAGTCATTCCCCAACTGATGAACAGTCAAAGAATGTGAACAGGCAGTTTTCCAATGAAGAAATCAAAGCAAGTTATAGTCATATAAAAAAAATGCTCTGGAAGAACAATTTTGAGATATTATTTTATACCTACCATATTGGCTAAAGTGATTGAAGAGGAGAGTGACAGGTATTAGAGAGGATGTGGAAAAATTGGAAAACTAATTCATTGTTGGTGGAATTGTGAACTGGTCCAACTATTTTGGAGAGCCATCTGGAATTATATTCATAGTGTTACAAATACCTAAAGCTTTTGACCTGGCAATACCACTAGTAGGTCTACTACCAAAGATGATTAGAGAAAAGGAAAAAGAACTGATGTGTTCTAAAATCTTTACAGCAAATCTCTTTGTGTTGGCAAAGAAATGGAGATCACCAGGATGCCCATCAATTGACTGAACAAGTTTTGGTATATGTTTGTGATGGAATACTATTGTTATATAAGAAATGATGAGCTCAGTGATGTTAGAAAAAAACATGAAAAGACTTGGATGAAATATTGAAGAGTAAAATGAACAGAAACCCAGAGAACATTGTGTACTATAAAAGCAATATTGTTTAAACAAGACTTTGAATGAATAATTTATTTTGTCTATTATAAATACCCAAATTAACCAGTCAGGACATGTGAAGAAAAACACTCTCAATATCTAGAGAAAGAAATCATAAATAGAAGTATGCATAGAATAATTATTTATATATATGTATATATGTGTGTATATATATTTGTGTATACATATATATGTGTGTATATATATATGTGTATATATACATACACACACACACACATACCTATTTGTGTCTAATGGTAGCCATCTCTAGGGAAGGGAGTGAAGGGAAGAGGAAAAAAAAAGGAAAATACATTTACATCAAAATTTTGTTGTATATTTGAAAGGAATATTAAGTTGTGCTTAGCAGATTTTCAGTTTTATATGTAGTCATCATTTTGTTGTAATGTGTTAAAGAAATGCTTACTTTATTCCATAAGTTAAAAATAAAACTTTTTTTAAAAAATTAAAGAAAAACAAAACAAAACAAAACAGAAAGACTTTGACCTGGGACTTTGATTTTATTGAATTCCTCCAGATGCAGGTGGCTCTGCTGGCACCTGCACCATCGTGTGGGTCAAAGGGCCCAAAGGCAGAATCATAAACCCTTAGGGCTTCAGAGTTGGAAGGGATCTCAGAGGTCATCCAGTTTAACTTGTACCCAGTAAACAACACCAACAAAATATACTGAAAAGTTTTTCTTGAAGATCTTCAATGAGGGAAAATCTACCACCTCGGAAGGAAAATCATTGGACAGCTCTGAATGTTAGGCAGTTTTTCCCAGTATCAAGCCATATTGTAGCCCCCTGCAACTCTTAACCTTTGCTGCTGGTTCTGGGATGAAGAAGAAAAAATTAATATCTTCTCTACTAACAGGCTTTCAAACACTTGAAGACAGTCATCATGCCTCTCTTTACCCCCCAACTGAGTCTTCTTGTCCTTAAGTTAAATATTCCAAGCTCCTTCAGTGGATTCTCCTGTGGGATGGATTTGAACCCCTTCACCATCCTCATTGCCCTCCCCATCAATCCTATTATTCTTCACCCCACTCTCTGACATGAAGGAAAGGAACGCCAAAGGCCTATTTTTTTTTTCTATCACGTATCTTCTAGCCACAAGACTTCTATAATTCGTTGGAATCCTGCAGGAATGATGAAAGAAAGGAGTCAAAGATACCTTTTAAATAATCTTGGAGATAAAAAAATAGCACCATTCAAAGAACTCACCAAGTGATTTAAAGATATGGGAGATGATAGGAGCGTGGGGGCGATCAATAAACACGTAGTCTTGGTTGACCAGGACCTCCTTGATCAGTGGCAATCCAGTTACCATTATAAAGGTAAGATTTCTCACATGCATGCAGAAAACATTTCCGTATTTCTTGGTAAACTGAAAAAGATTTAGTTTGAGTTGTGAATTTTTATTGTCTTTCAGGCAATTTTTTGTCTATACTGTTATCAGATAATATTCTAGCAATGTGAAACATCAATTCCAATGGAGCCCACTCAATTCAATCTGATCCAATTCCACTGAATTCAGTTCAGCTCATCCCAACAGACTCTGAATCATCCAACTATATCCCCAGCCCTGTGCTAGGAGCTAGAGAGAGAGTCCAAAACACCAAACAGTTTATTTGTTTGAAGAACTAACATTGGAAGGAAATGATCTGTGCATATATAAGTAAATACAGAATGAAATTCTAAGTGATTTCAGGGGACACTAGCACCTGGGAGGGATCTAGAAGGTTTCCTGCAGGAGATGCCCCCCTGAAGCTGAGCTTTGATGAAAATTGGGAGTTCTAAAAGATTGAAGGAAAAAGGGCTCTGAAGTGGCTGCTACATTCAAGACAGCATGTTGAGCTAGGAATACATGACAAAGAACAACTCAGAGTTTAATACATAGAAAAGACTTCAAGATCAACACTTAAACTATTAGCAAGTTCATTGGAGTGAGTAGAACATAAGCTCCCAGAGGGCAGGGGCAGTTTTTTTTAATCTTCAGCACCTAGAATAGTACCTGGCACACAGCAGGTACTTATGAAATGCTTGTTAATTGATTGATTGATTGATTGGGTCTTTCCCCCACTGACACCCATCAAAACCCTTTCAAAACTCTATAGGTTGTCCTTGAGAGAGACTAGAGGAAAAATCAATCAATGCTGTTGCCAACATGGTCATAATCTTCTCTGAACTTAGTAAGGCCTGTCTTCATGTCACAGACACTTTGAGAGTCTGTCACCACTATGTAGTCATTGCAGCTGGTAGGATCCAAGAATGCTGGTCTTCTGCTTCAAGGACCTCAGAAAGTGAAGGACTTCAAGTTGATAGCATATGCTGACCATTTTCAGGAGTCAAGGATATTTAGACTTCAAAAAGGAAAAAAAAGTGAGGTGATGGGCAGGATGTCATAAGGGCTAATGACTGGGTTCAGATGCTACCTTTGATCCCTATCAGGAACCAGTCACTGAACCTTTTCCAAAATTTAGTTTCCGTATATGGAGTAGCTATATCAAAAGAATGTGCTAAGGACCTATTAGGATAATGTATGCAAAGTTCTCTACAAAAATACAGGGGCTAAATCAATCTCATCTGAGAGGCAGCATAGGATATTGCTTAGAGACCCAGCATCAGCATCAGCATCATAAAGAACTGGGTTCTAGTCCCACCCCTGACCCATGCCAGTTGTGATTTCCCAAAGCACTTAACTTTTGAATGTTCCAGGCAGGAGGTCTCCAGTGGATTACTGTTGCATCTGTGTTTGGCCCTGGGCTCTCTAACATTTTATCAATGACTCAAATAAAAGCACATGTGGGGTGCTCATCTGATTTGCAGTCAACACTAACATGGGAAGGGTAGCTGGGTGATGAAGTCAAACAAAAAAATATTCAATGGGCTTTGGTTGGGCTGAATATGATAAGGTGAAATTCAAATGGGATAAATGTAAAGTCCCGTACTAAAATACATAAATCACTTTCACAAGTACACTTGCTGTGAAAAAAAGATCTGTCTCTCGGCAACTTGGTTTTCTTTTACTTAAATTTCAATAATTGAATTTCATTATGATCAGTTTCCTTTATAACACTATTTTAAACCGTGATTCTGAGGGAGGGTCCATTGGTTTCACCAGACTGACTACCAGAGGGGTGCAGGACACAAAAAGGTGAAGCAGTCTTTATATAGGGGTTGAGTAGACTGCACCCAATATGAGCCAACAGGGTAATATGTCAGGTTAAAAAAAAATCATTGTTAGCGTTTGGTGAACTTCATTGAAAGGAACATTACTGGGATGCTGGCAGCATAATATTGATACCGAGGACTGGCCAATAAGGCAAATTAATGGCAGAGACCTGGCATGGCTTGTCCAAAGCCTTAAGATCAGAGTCATGGACCACAGGTACTTAACCTCTCCTCTGTGTGTGTGTGTGTGTGTCTGTGAAAGAGAGAGAGAGGGAAAGAGAGAGAGAGAGAGAGAGAGAGAGAG
>NW_020949602.1:7012703-7042408 GCF_900497805.2 Vombatus ursinus
AGAGAGAGAGAGAGAGAGAGAGTGTTGTTGCTGCTGTCTCCCCATTGTTAATCTGGTGAATCCTATGGGTTCTTTCTCAGAAGAAAGTTTTTAAATGCATGAAATAAAATAAAATTGTAAAGGAAACCAAGTATATTAAAATGCAGTGAGGCAAAATGTTTTTAACTAAAATTCACTGGCCCCAGGTTAAGTATCTCTGATTCTATAGTTTGAAGGGACCTCAGAGGCTGCCTATGCAATTTCTTCCAGTCAGTCTATTAATGAACACTTATTCAGTGCTTACTATGTGCCACGTACTGTGCTAAGCCTTGAGGGTATAACAAAGCAAAAGACAGTCAAGGAGCTCACCTATCACTTTATGGATAATAATAATAATAATAATAATAAACAGCTGATATATATATATATAAATATAATATGCAGACTTTAATGTGTGGCAATCACTGTGCAAAGCACTTTATAATTATTATCTCATTAGTTCAGAATCACAGAAACTGAGTCAGAAGGGACCTCAGTGGCGATCTAATCCTGACCACACGCAAAAGTTAAATTCGCCATGAGACACACACCGCACAGGTAATGAGCATTTGACTTTCTCCAGGTCCCACAGGTCAGAAGGGGGATGTGAACCCAATCCTTCTAAGCCCCAAACCAGACATTCTTTTCACTGTTGCTTCCCAGGTATGACCAGAGCAGGGATAGACATCCAGGCTTGAGGCTGCCCAGTCTAACACATTCCCCAGGGCCCTAGTTCCCATGCCCCCCTCACAGCCAGTGAATTCTCACCCTTCCATCTCACTCCTTACCTTTTGGACATGGATTTTGGGATTTTTATAGTCCATTTGGAAGAAGTTGCCCACTATAGGCAGTCCAGGAGGGCCAGGTGGGTAGTTGAGATGCTGCCTCTTCCTCTGCAGATACTGTGCCAGGATCAGGAGGATGGCAGACAGGAGAAGGAAGGTCTGTAGGGGGGCTCTTTCCCAAAGGGAAGAAAGCACAGTTCCCAAAAAGAGTTGCATATTGCCACAACTCTGGCACCAAGGCCAGACAAGCCAAGCTCCTCCTCCCCCTTCCTCTTCCTACAACAGCAGCAGCTATGGGGCCTCCAGGAGCAGTGTTCAGGTGAGGGACAAAACTCAAGGTATGTTTGTCCCCTTGGAGCTGCTGGCTAAGCTGACTTTATATCCTGGCAGTGAGAGCTCCAGGAAGTGCCAATCTCCCATCCATGCCTTAGCCCTTTGCCCTCTGCCAGGGCCTGCCTCCTGGGAGTAAACATGCCCCACCTCTACAATCTTCTGCCCTGAGAACAATACTGGGCTTATATGCTGGGAACCAGAGAGACAACTTGGCCAAAGCATCCTGGGAAGATTCCACACACTAACAGACCAACCCAGTGGGGCCGAAATCACAGGGCCAGACTTTTGGGGCAAGAAAGGACCCAGAATGTCACTAATTTTTTTTAAGGAGAACAACATGGTGACATCCAGAGACTCCAGGAAACTGACAAGGTCCCACAGCTCCTTGGAAGTTTTAGAGCCTTCACTGGAATCCACTCAGCTGTCTTCAAGTCAGCACACTTCTCCCAAATGCCTCCTAATGGGCTTGAGAACTACTCTAGAGGGACTCTAGATCTAGGATCCAGGGACCCCTGAGGGGTATGTGGATAGATTTCAGTGGGTTTGTGAACTTGAATGAGAGAAAATAATTTCAAATTTATTGTAATAATTAGTATAAAACTCCAATTGATTTATAACAAAATTCCGATGTAATTGCAATAAATGAAATAAAATGATAATGTAATTTGAATAAAATTCTAATATAATTGGAAAAAGTTGGAACAATTTGAATGAAATCTCAATATAATTGGAATAAGTGAAATAAAATTCCAATTTAATTGGAGTAAATTGAAATGAAATTCAAATGTTATTAGAAAAATTGGGATAACTGGAATAATCTTTCTATATGATTTGAATCAATGGAAATTATTGGAATGAATTGAAATGATTGGAATAAAATTCAATATAATTGGAATTTCCTTTGAAATCCTATGTATTTTATTTTATGCATTTAAAATGTTCTGATCCTTTGATCCAGCACTGCCACTACTAGGTATGTATTCCAAAGAAATCATAAGAAAGGAAAAAGGACCCACATGTACAAAAGTATCTATAGTAGCTCTTTTTGTGGTGGCCAACAATTGGAAATTGAGGGGATGCCAATCCATTGGGGAATGGCTGAACAAGCTGTGGTATATGAATGAAATGTAATACTATTGTTCCATAAGAAGTGATGAGCAGGAATATTTCAGAAAAAGATGGAAAGTCTTTCACGAATGGGTGCTGAGCTAAGTGAGCAAAACCAGGAGAACATTGTACACAGTAACAGCAACATTGTGTAATGACCATCTTTGACAGACTTAGCAACAATCTAAGACAATTCCAAAAGACTCATGATACAAAATGCTATCCACAACCAGAGAAAGAACTA
Organism: Vombatus ursinus; assembly: GCF_900497805.2. Classification (NCBI taxonomy): domain Eukaryota; kingdom Metazoa; phylum Chordata; class Mammalia; order Diprotodontia; family Vombatidae; genus Vombatus; species Vombatus ursinus. Next base: position 7,015,191 of record NW_020949602.1, read on the forward strand.
CGGAGTTTGAATGCAGATGGAAACATACTATTTTTTCTCTCTCTCTTTTTTTCTTTCTCAAGGTTTTTCCCTTTTGTTTTAATTTTTCTTTTACAACATGACTAATGTGGAATGATGGTTAACATGATTGTACATGTATATCCTATATCATATTTCATGCCATCTTGGGAAGGAGGGTTGGGAGAAAGGGGGGAAATTTAGAATTCAAAATTTTATAGAAGTGGATGTTGAAAGCTAAAAAACAATAAATGAATTTTAAAGAATGAATAAAATGTCATTCTGAGAAAGGATCCATATGTGTCAAAAGACTGACCAAGGGTCCAGGAAACAAAGAAGGTGGAAAATGCCTTCTCTGCTATGTAGGCACTTCTAAGTGCTTTGAACTGCTTTTATAACTTTCCTCAGTGTGTGAGGAGCCAAGGGTGAATGAATATCCCTGTCTTTTCCCTTCCGGTGGCCTCCATGGAGCAGTGAGTAGAAAGCTGGATTTGGAGTCAGAGGGCCTGGACCTGAATCTTGGCTCTTCCATTTTTGGTTCCTTGGGCCTCGATTTTCTCATCAGTGAAAATGGAGGTTGGGCTATCAGAGATGTCAAACACAAGACTCATGCCTAAAGAATCGTAGCTCATCACATGTGAGTATGACCAGGGCCAGATTAAAATGTAAAAAAGAAATGTTTAACAAACTAAAGACACAATACAACATGGATAATGCCAATATGTGGCTTTCTAACCTGCAGGTTGACATGCCTGCACTAGATGACGTCTGAGGTCCCTTCCACTAAAATACTATTTTCTCTAACTGTGAAATGAAAGACTGTGTCCACTCTCCTCAGGCATCTTGTAAAAGAGAAGTCAAGAGCAGGAAGATAGCCATTTGAACAAAAGACCAATTAATGATCCACATTCTGTTTATGAATCATAGAAGGTTTTATCTGGAATAAGTCTTAAAGATGACAGGATAATTGGGTCACAGATGCAGAGCTACAGGGATCTCAGAGGCCATGTAGGTCAACACTCTTATTTAACAGATGAGCAAACAGGTGGGGACCATCATAAATCACCATTATCTTAATGTTCTGTAGGGATTTGTAAACCTTATGTCATCTCATTTGCTCTTTATAACAACCATGTAAAATAAATATGATTATTATACCCATTTTACAGATGAAGAAACTGAGGCTAAGAGAAATTGGAAGACTTGCTGAGGGTCACATAGCTAACAAGTGTCTGAGGCAAGTTCTGAATTTAGGTCCTCTGAGAGAAATGATTATTAATAACCAGTGATTTGGAGAGATCCAGGGTTACCCCCTTCTTTTAAAGACTGGATTTTAAAAATTTCAGTCTCTTGAAGGACATTGCTGATAATGACATTGGATTAACTTTCTGGTTCAGACCTTACCCACTTTGGAAAGAGCCATTGTGTCCTGCTCAGGCTTAAGTGGGGTATAAATTCTTTGAAGCTGGCTGAAGGCTGGGTATGGTCAGGGTATAGAGATAGTCTCTCTGTCCAATGGTGCCAGGATGTCACTCTCAGCAGCTCATTGAATACCTTCTCTTCAAAGGGCACATAAACTGTGAGTCTGGTGCCATGATAGTCTTTGGTCTAAGAGAGATGGCCAAATGACCATCTTTTTATTAACAATTATGTTGGCTATATTGATAAAATGATTAAATTATTCAGAAACTATGTCTCTCAAACTTTTTTAATTGCCACAGACCCCAAGTGCAGGGCTCAAAAAGGCCAAGGTTATACAGGTGGTGATTTGCAGGGGCAAGATTCAAGGGCAGCTCCTCTGACCTCACATTTTGCCACTACATTATCCTGCCTTCCTATAAGCGACAATTATATTGGAAAGAGTGAGTAGGATGATAGTATCTAAACAGTTCTCAGCCCTGCTGCAATTCTGCTGTGATTCTATCCTGAAATTTCCAATTCTTTGCCACCACAAAAAGAGCTGCTATAAATATTTTTGTACATGTGCATCCTTTTCCCATTTGTATGATCTCTTTGGGATATAGCCCTAGAAGTCCTATTGCTGGGTCAAAGGGTATGCACATTTTTATAGCCATTTGTGCATATTTCCAAATTGCTTCCCAAAATGGTTGGATCATTTCAAACTCCACCAACAATGCATTAGTGTTCCAATTTTCCCATATCTTCTCCAACATTTATCATTTTCTTGTTTTGTCATCTTGGCCAATCTGATAGGTATGATGTGGTACCTCAGAGTTGTTTTGATTTGCATTTCTCTAATCAATACTGATTTAGGACATTTTTTCATATGACTATAGATGGTTTTAATTTCTTCATCTGAGAACTGCCTGTTCATATACTTTGACCATTTATCAATTGGGTAATGGCTTGTATTCTTATAAATTTGACTTAGTTCTCTATGCATTTTAGAAATGAGGCCCTTATCAGAGACACTGGTTGTAAAAATTATTTCCCAGTTTTCTGTATGTTGCATTGGCTTTGTTTGTGCAAAAAAATTTTCAATTTAATGTAATAAAAATTATCCATTTTGCATTTCATAATGTTCTCTATATCTTGTTTGGTCATAAATTCTTCTGTTCTCCACAAATCTGACAGGGAAACTATTCCTTGCTCTCCCAGTTTGCTTATAATATCAGCCTTTATATCTAAATTATGTACCCATTTTGACTTTATTTTGGTATCAGATGTAAGATTTTGGTCTATGCCTAGTTTCTGCCATACTATTTTTCAGTGAGCTGGGGTCTTTAGGTTTATCAAACAGTAGAGTACTATAGTCACTGACTACTGTGTCTCTTGTACCTAACCTATTCTACTGATCCACCACTCTATTTCTTAGCCAATATCAAGTAATTGTGATGATTGCTGGTTTATAATACATTTTAAGATCTGGTATGGCTAGGCCACCTTCCCTAGTATTTTTTTCATTAGTTCTCTTGATATTCTGGACCTTTTGTTCTTCCAGATGAAACTTGTTATTATTTTTTTTAACTCTTAAAATAATTTTTGGTAGTTTGATTGATATGGTATTGAAAAAATAAATTAATTTAGGTAGAATTGTTGTTTTTATTGTGTTAGCTCAGCCTACCCATGAGCAACTGATGTTTTCCCAATTATTTAGATATGATTTTTTTTGTGTGAAAAGTATTCTGTAATTGTGTTCATACAGTTCCTGGGTTTGTTTTGTTAGGTAAACTCCTAAATATTTTATAATGTCTGCAGTAACTTTAAATGGAATTTCCCTTTCTATCTCTTGCCATTGGGCTTTGCTATAATATATAGAAATGCTGATGATTTGTGTGGTTTTATTTTATATCCTGCAACTTTGTTAAAGTCACTTATTATTTCAAGTCATTTTTTGCTTGATATTCTAGGATTCTCTAAGTATGTCATCATATCATCGGCAAAGGGTGATAGCTTTGTTTCTCTTTTGCCTATTCTAATACCTTCAATTTCTTTTTCTTCTCGTATTGCTAAAGCTAATGTTTCTAGTACCATGCTGAACAACAGTGGTGATAATGGACATCCTTGTTTCACCCTGATCTTATTGGAAATTCTTTTAGCTTATCCTCATTACATATAATGTTTGCTGAAGGTTTTAAGCAGATACAACTTATCATTTTAAGGAAGACTTCATTTATTCTTATGCTTTCTAGTGTTTTTAATAAAAATGGGTGTTGTATTTTGTCAAAAGTTTTTTCTGCATCTATTGAGATGATCATGTGGTTTCTGTTAGTTTTGTTGTTGATATGATCAATTATACTGATAGTTTTCCCAAAATTGAGCCAGTCCAGCATTCCTGGTATAAATTCTGCCTGTCCATAGCTTATTATTCTTGTGATAAGTTGCTGTAATCTTTTTGCTTGTATTTTATTTAAAATTTTTGCATCTATATTCATTAGGGAAATTGGTCTATAATTTTATTTCTCTGTTTTGCCTCTTCTTGGTTTAGTTATCAGCACCATATTTGTATCATAAAAAGAATTTGGTAAGATTTCTGAACTGCCTATTTTCACAAATAGTCTATATAGTATTGGAATTAATTATTCTTTAAATGTTTGATAGAATTAACTTGTAAATCCATCTGACCCTGGAGATTTGTTCTTAGGGAGTTCATTGATGGTTTGTTTAATTTGCTTTTTTGAGATGGGCTTATTTAAGTGCTTTACTTTCTCTTCTGTTAATCTGTGCAATTTATATTTTTGTAAATATTCATCCATTTCACTGAGATTGTCAAATTTGTTGTCATACAGTTGGGCAAAATAGTTCCTAATTATTGTTTTAATTTCATCTTCACTGATGGTGAATTCACCATTTTCATTTTTGATACTGGTAATTTGTTTCTTTTTCTTTCTTTCTTTTTTTAATCAAATTAAGCAAAGATTTATGGATCTTGTTTTTTTTTTTATAAAACCAGCTCTTAGTTTTATTTATTAGTTCAATAATTTTCTTAATTTCAGTTTTATTAATCTCTCTTTTGGTTTTCAGTATTTCTAATTTGATGTTTTCTTGGGAATTTTTATTTGTTCTTTTTCTAGTTCTTTTAGTTGCATATCCAATCTGTTGATCTCTTCTATCTCTATTTTATTCATGTAAGCATTCAGAGATATAAAACTTCCCCAAAGAACTATGTTTGTGACATCCCATAAGTTTTGGTATGTTGTCTCATCATTGTCATCCTTTTGGATGAAGTTATTAATTGTTTCTATGTTTTGTTATTTGACCCACTCATTCTTTAGGATTAGATTATTTATTTTCCAATTAATTTTTAGTCTATCTTTCCATTAGCCTTTATTACATATACTTTTTATTTCATCATGATATGAAAAGAATGAATTTAACATTTCTGCCTTTCTACTTTAGATTGTGATGTTTTTGTGCCCTAGTACATGGTCAAATTTTGTGTAAGTGCCATGTCCCACTGAGAAAAAAGAATAATCCTTTCTATCCCCATTCAATTTTCTTCAGAGGTATACCATATTTAACTTTTCTAAAGTTTTATTCACATCCTTAGCTTCTTTCTTCTTTATTTTGTGGTTATATTTATCTAGTTTTGAGAGGGGAAGGTAGAGGTCCCCCACTAATATAGTTTTGCTGTCTAATTCTTCCTGTAACTACTGAACTTCTCCTCTAAGAATTTGGATGGTATACCCCTTGGTGCATATATGTTTAGTAATGATATTACTTTATTGTTGATAGTACCTTTTAGCAGGATGTAGTTTCCTTCCTTATCTCTTTTAATAAGATCTATTTTTGCTTTTGCTTTGTCTGAGATCAGGATTGCTATTTTTTTTTACTTCAGCTGGAGCATAATGTGTTCTATTCTAGCCATTTACCTTTACCCTGTGTGTATCCCTCTGTTTCAAGTGTGTTTCTTGTAAACACCATATTGTAGGATTATGGTTTTTAATCCATTCTGCTATCCACTTCCATTTTATGGGAAAATTCATCTCATTCACATTCACAGTTATGATTACTATCTATGTCTTTCAATTCTATTTTGCCCTCTCCCATTTATACTTTTCTTTCTTCTTTTCTACCTATCCCTCCTCACTAGAGTTTTGCTTTTGATCACCACTTCCCTCAATCTGCCCTCCTTTCTACCAGCCACCTCCCTTTTCTTTTCTTTTTCCCTTACTACTTTTTCCCTCCCTTCTATCCCCCCTTTTCTTTTCTTTCCCCTTTCCCCAACTATTCCCTATATGGCAAATTAAATTTCTATATGCGTGTATGTTATTCCATCCTTGAGCCAAATCTGATGAGAGTAAAGTTCAAACAATGCTCTTCTCCCTCCATTCTTTCCCTTTACTGTAATATGTCTTTGTGCCTCTTCATGTGACATAATTTACCCTTTTCTGCTTCCTCCTTTCCTCTTCTCCCATTACAATTCCTTTTCACCACTTCCTTAAGTTTATTTTTTTAATCAGGACATCAAAGTCAACTTAAACACACCCCCTCTATGTATATATATATATATATATATATATATATATATATATTCTGTCTAAATGTTGTAATAAAGATATAGTTCTTAAGAGTTATAAGTATCATCTTTCTATGTAGGAATGTAAACAGTTTTCCCATATTAAATAACTTTTTTTTCCCTTTCAAGTTTATTTTTTTATGCCTCTCGAGAATCTTGTATTTGAAGATCAAATTTTCCATTGAGTTCTGGTTTTTTTCATTAGGAAAACCTGAAAGTCCTCTATTTCATTTAATGTCCATCTCTTCCCCTGAAAGATTTTGCTTAATTTTGTTGGGTGGTTGATCCTTGGTTGTAATCCGAGTTCCTTTGCCTTATGGAATATCATATTCTAAGCACTCCAATCTTTTAATATAGAAGCTGCAAGGTCCTGTTCCATGATGTTTGAATTGTTTCTTTCTGGTTGCTTCCAGGATTTTCTCCTTGACCTGATAATTCTGGAATTTGGCTACAATATTCCTTGGCATTTTCAATTTGGGATCTCTTTCAGGAGGTGATTGGTGGATTCTTTTGATGACCGTTTTTCCCTCTGGTTCTAGGGTCTCAGGGCAGTTTTCCTTGATGATCTCATGAAAGATGCTGTCCAGGATCTTTTTTATATCATGGCTTTCAGGTAGACCAATAATTCTTAAGTTATCTCTCCTGGATCTATTTTCCAAGTCAGTTGTTTTTTCCAATGAGGAATTTTACATTTTCTTCTATTTTTTTCATTCTTTTGATTTAGCTTTACTGATTCTTGTTATTTTACAGAGTCATCAGCTTCCAATTGTAATTGTAATTGTAATTTTTAATTAATTGATTTCTTCAGTTAGCTTTTGTACCTCCTTTTCCATTTGGTCCATGTTACTTTTTAGGGAGTTGTTTTCTTCAGTATATTTTTTCCCTATTTTGTCGACAGTATTTTTTAAAAGAATTTTCATTTTTTTTTCTTCTAACTCTCTTATTTGACTTTTAACATCCATCTTGAGCTCTTCCAAGAAGGCTTTTGGGGTTTCAGAGCATTTCACATTCCCTCCTGAGGTTTCAGATGTGGGCATATTGACAATGTTATCCTCTCCTGAATTTGTGTTTTGATCTTTCCTGTCACCAATATGCTTTTCTATGGTCATTGTTTTTCTATGTTGCTTCTTGCTCATGTTGTTTGCCTTTTTTCTGGATTTTAAAGTTGATCTCTGCTTCTGGGGCATAGGGAGCACTTTCCAAGGCTTCTTGTGCTGGGGGCTAGAGGCCTGATTACTGGTTTGTAAAGGTGGGGCTTGCCACTGGCTTGCTGGAACATCTCCCTTCCTGTACTGGTCCTCTTCAGCCATGGCAAGAGGGACCTTTCCCTTTAATGCCCTTAGCCTCATGAGCTAAAAGACTGTTGTATCTAGTTTTTCTGCTGACTCTACTATTTCAGAATTTTTCCTGGGGCAATATTCTCTTGGTTTTTCAAGGTCAATAAAGGAGGGTGAGATCAGCTTACTGCTTACTCTGCTGTCTTGGCTCCCAGAAGTCTAAATAGGTGACTGTCAAACATTCAGTCTGTGGGCTAATAGCTCTAGCAGCAGTACTGACACTACTGTCACTGCCAATGCTGCTGATTCAGTCACTTTGAGTGCCTTTTCCTGGTCTGCTGGTGCAGGGGCTACATTGGCATGCCATGTTGCCTTGTGCTGGACTGTGCTTTTACCTCACCCAGTTCTGACAGACCCCTCCTGTTGACCTTCTAAGTTGTCTCTGGCATCTGTGAGCTGAGAAAACTGAAAACTGCCACTGCTGCTAGTGATTCAGCATAAGAAGTCTGCTCTGACTCTACTTAGACCTGGTCTGTGCTGTGCCCCGTGCACTGGATGCTTCTCTCTCAGGCCAGCGCAACAGACTTTTCCTGTCAACTTTCCAGGTTGTCATGGGCTGGAATCTACCCCACTCTGTCTCTTTGTGGTTTCTGCCACTCTATAATTTGTTCGGAGTCACTTTTTAAAGGTATATGAAGAGAATTGAGGGAGAGCTCATGCTAGTCCCTGTTTTCACTACACCATCTTCTCAAGTAGTTTTTAGTTGGTTTTCTAGGATTCTCTAAGTATGCCATCATATCATCTGCAAATAGCAAACTTTTTATTTCTTCGTTGCATATTTTGGTTTCTAAGACTTCTTTTTCTTCTCTTATTGCTATAGCTAGCATAATGGTGATAAAGGACATCCTTGCTTCACCCCTGATCTTATTGGGAAAGCTTCTAACTTATTTCCATTACAGATAATCCTTGCTGATGGTTTTAGATAAATATCACTTATCATTTTAAGGTGAATTCAATTGATTCCTATGCCCTTTAGTGTTTTCAATAGGAATGAGTGCTGTATTTTGTCAAAGGCTTTCTCTGCATCTGAGATAATTATAGGATTGTTGTTGGTTTTGTTATTGATATCAATTGTGTAGTTCTCCTAATATTGAACTAGTCCCAACTTTTCTGGTATAAATCCCACCTGGTCATGGTGTATGATCCTGATGATATATTGCTGTAATCTTCTTGCTAGTATTTTATTTCAAATGTTTGCATCAAATTCATTAGGGAAGTCAGTCTATAATTTTCTTTATCTTTTTTGCCTTTTCCTATTTTAGGTATCAGTACCATATTTATGTCATAAATAAAATTTCTAAGGCTCCTTCTTTGCTTATTTTCTCAAATAACTTATATAGTATAGTGAGTAATTGTTCTTTAAGAGTTTGGTAGAATGAATTTACGAATCTGTCTGGCCCTGTGATTTTTTCATAAAAAGTTCATTCATGGCTTGTTCAATTTCTTTTTGTAAGATTGGGTTTTTTAAAGTATTTTTTTCTCCTGTTTGTTTGCTTTTTGGTTAATATTCATCCATTTCATTTGGATTGTCAAATTTATTGGCATATAATCGGGCAAAATAGCTCCTAATAATTTTTTTAATTTTCTCTTCATTGGTGGTAAATTCAACTCTTTCATTTTTGAAACTAGTAATTTGGTTTTCTTCTTTCATTTTTAAAAATTGGATTAAAAATGATTCACTTATTTTAATATTTTTTCATAAAACTAGCTTCTAGTTTTATTTATTAGTTCAATGGTTTTCTTAATCTCAATTTGTTAATTTCTCCCTTGATTTTCTGGTTTAACAATTTGTTGTTTAATTGTGGATTTTTAATTTGCTCTTTTTCAAGTTTTCTTTTAGCTACAGATCCAAGTCATTGATTTTATCTTTCTCTATTTTATTGTTGTAAGCAATTAGAGATATCAAATTCCCTCTAAGTATTGCTTTCATTCCAAACCGTGACTTTTGGTGTGTTGTCTCATTGTTGTGATTTTATTTAATGAAAATATTGATTTTTTCTACAATTTATTCTTTGATCCACTCATTTTTAGCATTAGATAATTTAGTTTCCAATTAATTTTAATCTATCTTTCCATTATCCTTTATTGAATGTAATTTTTACTTAATTATAATCTGAAAAAGATGTATTTATTATTTACGTTTTTCTGTATTTGGTTCTAAGGTTTTTATAACCTAATTTATCATGAACTTTTGTGTAAGGGCCATTTACTGCTGAGAAAAAGGTGTATTCCTTTCTATTCCCATTCCATTTTCTCCAGAGATCTATCATATCTAACTCTTTCTGAATTTTATTCACCTCATTAATAATTGTTTATTTTTTTGGTTAGATTTTATCTAGTTCTGAGAGAGGAAAGTTGAAGCCACCCACTAGTATAGTTTTATTGTCTATTTCTACCTGTAAGTCTTTCAACTTCTCCAAAAATTTAGTTGCTATACCTATTGGTGCATATATAGTTTGCTCACTTCATTATTTATGGTATCTTTCTGCAAGATATAGTTATCTCTTTAAACTAGATCTATTTTTTTTTATTTTTGCTTTCTCTGAGATCCTGACTGCTACTCCTGTTTTTTGTTTGTTTCTTTGGCTTCAGTTAAAGCATAATTGATTCTGCTCCAGCCTTTTACTTTTACCCTGTGTGTTGCTCTGCTTCAAATATGTTTCTTGTAAACAATATATTGTGGGATTATGGTTTTTCATTCATTTTGCTATCTACTTCTATTTTCTGGGTGAGTTCATCCCATTCACATTTATAGTTTTGACAATTAACTGTGTATTTTTCCTTTATGCTATTTTCCCTTGTTTATTCCTCTCTCTCTATCTCTCTCTTACCCCCACCATGTTCCTCCTCTCAAGTGTTCTACTTCTGACCATCTCTTCCAATCTGCCCTCCTTTCTATCAGTAACTTCCTTCTATTGTCCTCGTCCCCCTTTTTTTTAACTTCCTTATAGGGTTAGATAGATTTCTGTACATAAGTGAGTGGGTATGTTATTCTCTCTTTGAGACAGTTCTGATGAGAGTAAGGTTTAAGCTTTGCCTGCCGATCCTTATTTTCTCCTCCATAATATGTTTCTCATGTCTCTTTTATGACATAATTTACCATGTTCTATCTTCCCCACCTCCTTCTAATGCAATCTTCTTTTCACTCCTTTATTTTGATTTCTTTGGGTCTCATCTCATTAAAGTCACCTTATTTTTATATGCTTTGTCTACATATAGTTTTTTTTCTGTTTTCCCTTTTACTAATAAAGTCCTGAAGATTTAAAATATCATCTTGCCACATAGAAATATAAACTTATTATATATAGAAGTTTAAACTTATTGAATCTCTTAAGTTATCTCTTTCTATTTTATTTTTTGCCTTTTTATGTTTCTCTTGAGTCTTGTATTTAGAGATCAAATATTTTATTCAGCTCTGGTTCTTTATTTAGAAATGCTTGAAAGTCCTTTGTTTCATTAATTGCCCACCTCCGTCCCCCATGAGGTATTATATTCAGTTTTGCTGGGTAGGTGATTCTTGATTGTAGTCCTAACTCCTTTGCCTTCCAATATATCATATTTCAGACCCTCCTGTTCTTTAATATGGAAGCTGTCATATCCTGTGGAATCTTGACTGTAGCTCTATGTATTCAAATTGTTTCTTTTTGGCTACTTGAAGTACTTTCTTTTTGATCTGTGAGCTCTAGAATTTGGCTATGATGTTCCTGGGAATTTTCATTCTGGGATTTCTTACTATGTAAACTATTCAAAAAATAAGCAAACAATGAGTCTTAATGTTGTGGTCTGAGAGGTTGAGGCCCCTCAAGGACTGAAGTACAGGACTGGGTCATCTGGAATGAATTCACAGACTCAAGCACTCTTTAAGTCAAGGTGGCAAAGATTTATTGTTACACTTTTCAGCGGGCAAGGATTCTTAAGGAACCTGCAAGAGACTGAGGATAGAGCTAGGGCTTATATGGAAAAGGGCATGGGAAAGGAATGCCAGGGACACTGATGAGGTAATCTAAAGATGCAGGTGTCTTTGGGAGCTGTGGATGAGAAAGTACAGGGAGTATACTGGACAGGGAGGGAGATGACAGAGGTATGGATCTTTGGAGTCTGGCAGGAGGAACAGTCCTTGGGCCAGCCAAGGACAAAACTCCTTGGGCTGGGCAAGGTACCCCTCTCCCTCTGTCTTGATGAGAGAATGCTCTGCAACAAGGGAAAGCTTTCTCACAAGACAGGCACTTACTAAGAAATTGGGAGGCTTCCAGAGACATGATCTGAGGACTGGGGTCTGAGCAGCCCAGCACTCTCTCACCCAGCTTTGTGTAGCTGCACCAGGGAGAGAGATAAGTGTCCTGCTGGGGCCTACACATGAATAACTGCTAAGCACAGTATCCTTGGGCTGGGGAGTGGTTATTAGAGACAGTGTTTCTGAGGCTAGGGAGAAGATTGGGGTCCAAGTACAAGCACAAGCACCCAAGCACCCCATCATTAAGAAATTCCTTTAAGTACACAAATATGGTGTTGATACCCAAACAGGAAGAGTCAAAACAGAGAAAGAAAACTATAGGCCAATTTCCCTAATGAATATTGATGTAAAATATTTTAAATAAAATACTAGCAAAGAGATTATAGCAAGGATCATACCCTATGACCAGGTGGGATTTATACCAGGAATGCAGGGCTGATTCAATATATCAGTCACAAAACCAACAGAAATCATATGATTATATAAGTAGATACAGAAAAAGGCTTTGACAAAATACAACACCCATTCTTGTTAAAAACACTGGAGAGCACAGGACTAAATGAAACTTTCTTTAAAACAATAAGAAGCATACATCTAAAACCATCAGCAAACATTTTCTGTAATGGGGGTATTTAGAAGTCTTCCATGTACAATCAGGGGTGAAGCAAGGATGCCCATTATCAGCTCTATTATTTAATGTTGTACTAGAAATATTAGCTATAGCAATAAGAGAGGGAAAAGAAATTAAGGGAATTAGAATAAGCAATGAGGAAATAAAAACATCACTCTTTGCAGATTATATGATGTTATACTTAGAAAATCCTAGAGAACCAACTCAAAAACTACTTGAAATTATTAACAAATTTAGCAAAGTTGCAGGATACGAAATAAGCCCATGTAAATCATCAGCATTTGTACATATTACCAATGAAGCCCAGCATCAAGAGATAGAGAAATTCCCTTTTAAATAACTGTAGACAATACAAAATACTTGGAAGTCTACCTGCCAAGGCCAACCCAGGAATTATATAAACACAATTATGAAACATTTTTCACACAAATGAAGTCAGATCTAAACAATTGGAAAAATATAAATTATTTATATGTAGGCAGATCCAATATAATAAAAATAACAATTCTACCTAAATTAATCTATTTACCCAGTGCCATACCAATAAAACTACCAAACATTTTATAGGCCTAGAAAAAATAAAAACAAAATTCATCTGAAAGAACAAAAGCACAAGGATATCAAGGGAATCAATGAAAAAAATGCTAAACAAGGTGGTATAGGGGTAACAGACCTCAAACTACATTATAAAGTGGTAATTATCAAAACCATCTGGTACTGGCTAAGAAATGGAGTGGTGGATCAGGGAAATAGATTAAGTACAAATTACATTATAGTAAATGACCACAGTAATCTGGTATATGATAAACCTAAAGATCCAAGCTTTTGGGACAAAAATTTATTATTTGACAAAAACTACTGGGAAAACTGGCAAACAGTAAGACAGAAACTAGTAATATATCAACATCTCATAACATCTACCAAGGTAAGGTCAAAATGGGCACATGATTTAGACATAGAGGGTGATACTATCAGCAAATTAAGAGAGAATGGAACAGTTTAACTGTTAGATTTATGGATAAGGGGAAAAATTAGGAGCAAAGAAAATATAGAAAGCATTACAAAATATAAAATAGATAGTTTTGGTTATATAAAATTTAAAAAATTTTGAGCAAACAAAACCAATGAAACCAAGTTTATAAGGAAAACAGAAAAATGGGGGAATATTACAATAAATATCTCTGTTAAAGGCCTCATTTCTTAACTATATAGAGAAATGATTCTAACTTATAAAAAAAATACAAGTCATTCTCCAATTGATAAGTGGTCAAACGATATTAACAGGCAGTTTTCAGATGAAGAAATCAAAGCTATCTATAGTCATATGAAAAAGTGCTCTAAATCATTATTGATTAGAAAAATACAAATCGATAACTCTGAGGTATCACCTCTCACCTATTAGAAAGGCTAATGTTACAAAAAAAGGAAAATGTTGGATGTTGGAGGAGATGTGGAAAACTGGAACACTAATGCATTGGTGATGGAGTTGTGAACTGATCCAACCATTTTGGAGAGCAATTTGGAACTATGCCCAACAGTTTATAAAACTGGACATACCCTTCGATCCAGCAATACCATTACTAGGTATGTATCACAAAGAGATCACAAAAATGGGGAAAGGACCCACATATACAAAAAATAAAGCAGCTCTTTTTGTGGTGAAAAAGAATTGGAAATTAATGGGATGCTCATCAATTGGATTATGTTTAACAAGGTGTAGTATATGATTTTAATGAAGTATTACTGTGCTATAAGAAATGACAAGCAGGATGTTTTCAGAAAAATCTGGAAAGACTTACACGAACCGTTGGCAAGTGAAGTGAAAAGAACCAAGACAACATTGTACACAGTAAAAGTAATCTTGTATGCTGAAGAACTGCGAATGACTTAGCAATTCTCAACAATACAATGATCTAAGACAATCCCAAAGGATTAATGATGAAATATACTATCTACCTCCAGAGAAAGAACTGATATTGGTTGAATACAGACTGAAGGTTGCTATTTTTCATTTTCTTTCTTTCTCTTACTGAGTCTTCTTGTACAAAATGACTAATATGGAAATGCTTTACATAATTGGACTTGTACAACCTATATCTGATAGCTTATCATCTCAGGGAGGGTAGACGGTAGAGAGGTATAGAATTTGGAACTCAAAACTTTAAATGAAAGTGTTAACAAATTTTGAAAAAAATTAAGACTGCCTGAAATTACCGTCATCAATTTTTCAGGATTTTTTAAAAAATTTTCAGCCTTTGATTTAGTAAACTCCTTTTTGTTTTCCCATCTATAAACTGGGCCTACCTCTATTCACCTGAGAGGGTTGATGTGGTCATGATTAAAACCTTCAAATAACAGAAACTGAAGCAAAAGAGTACCAAGTGTGATTAGTTTATTAGCAATTTGCCAGTAAAATAGGTGCACAGCAACCTCATTTGGTACAAGGGCCTCATTGTGAACTCACAGAGCATTTTTCAGGTATAATTGAGGAACATTAGAAAGTAGAACATAAACAATAAATGAGGAACATTGATCATATTGTTTCACATGGGCGTTTACATTTTCTGATTGGCTGAGGTATTCCAAGAGTTTTCATGATCATCATAGAAATGTACTTTGTGTAAGCAGTTCTGACAAGAACCTTTACAGGAATAGGGAAGAGTTCAGCAGTTCTCAAGGTGTAGGCATTACTAGCCCCAAGAGATTATAATTAATAGTGGAGTAATTTTGATTTATTGTCTATAATAAGGTTTCTAATAGGAATGAGGAACTGAACTCAGCAGCTGATGGATTAATACTCAAACTGTTTAAGTCAAAAGAAATAATTAATATGGAAGTGAGTGATTTAGAGATGAAACGACCGGCAAGTGTATATTGGGCACCTTCTCCATCTTGGACACTTGGCTGGATGCTGTAGATTCAAAGACATAAAGAAAACAGTCACTGCCCACGAGGAGTTTACAATTCATAAGGATTCTCTAAGGATTGTCCTCATCAACCTGGGGATGTCTCCTGTCACTCCCACAAACTCTCCAAAACCTCCCCTAAAATCACAACCAGCATATGAATTATATGAGCAAGACACCAAAAGGTAGCCAATCAAACAAAAAAGAAACCTAATTTGGCCCCACTGTTTGAGGTAGGAGAGGAAAAGCATTGGTTCTCTGTTTCTAGCATCACAAAGTTTTACATTTAGAACTGGACGGGACCTTAGAGATCCTCCTCCTCCTCCTCATTTTAGGTGAGGAAACTGAGGCAGAGGTTTAAATGCCCAAGGTCACACAGCTAGTAAGTGGCAGGTTTGGAATTTGAGTCCAAGTCCTTGGAGTCCAAGTCTAATAAGCACTCTGTTTTCCTTTTGGTGGTATTAATTCCTCTCCTTTTTCTGAGTGGGAAGGTTCAAATTGGGCCACAGATCCCCTCCCTTTGTCTCTTTCTCCTCTTCTCCCCACCTTGACTTCTTTCCCTTTCCCCACCCAAATTCCAAAGGGCAAGGTGGGTGACCCCTTGGAGGATAAGGATAGTTCAAAGTCCTTCCCCATGTCCCCTTGGAAGAACATCCTCCAGGCCTACCTTGGCTTACATCACTCGAGGAATGGCACAGATTTGGTAAGAAGCAGGAGCAGTGGTCACTCGAACTTCGGGGTCCAGGCTCAGCTTGGTGTTTAGGGGAGCCTGAAATGTGAATTTCTGGAGCAGGCAAGTGAAGAAAAGGAAGAGCTCAGCCCTAGCCAACTGTTCTCCCAGGCAGATCCTCTTCCCTGAAAGGCAAAGAAGTCAAAAACAGTCAATTGTCTAAAGCTTGGCACAGCCAGTGGTTTTCGGTAGGAGGTCCCCACAGCCTGGGTCTGAATCCTAGCATTGGATTGAGCCTTAAGGCTATTCAATGGCTTGTCCACAGTACAACCCGAATAAGAGTCAGAAGTGGAATTTGAACCCAAGTCTTCATTGTTCCATGTCAAGCACCATATCTACCATGCCATGCTGCTGCCAACCTCAAAGACATAGTACAGTTGAAATCCTGCATCTGTAAATAAAGGACCTGGGTTTAGATCTGTCAAAATATTAAGAGACACCCTGTTTTCCAGATCTAAGGCCCAGCAAGCACACTGTGCCCTGAGCTTGACATAACAGCAATCCTTTGTGCTCTAGATGATATCACCCTCTGTCTAAGTGTATTGCTTTGACCAGCCCAAGGTGTTCCCTGAGGGATTTGTGATTTTCATATTTATCAATAACTGTTTGAATTTGTGGGAGCTCCTCCTGTTTCCCAGGAACCTGAGACTCAATGTGCTGTAACCTAAAGTTATACATCATCTCTCTTTTTTTTTTTTAAGAAACGATTTCTTTTTTGTTTTTGTTTTGTTTTGTTTTGCAAGGCAATTGGGTTTAAGTGACTTGCCCAGGGTCACACAGCTAGTAAATGTCAAGTGTCTGGTCTGACACGAGATTTGAACTCAGGTCCTCCTGACTCCAAGGCTGGTGCTCTATCCACTGTGCCACCTAGCTGCCCCCATTGCCCCCATCATATCTCTTGACATGCTCACGATCCCTGTTCTTCCAAGTAAATTGAACTAGGTATTGCACTCCTATTCCCACCACACTAACTGTGGTTCTGTACTCCACTACATAATCACAAAGCTCAATGACCTTTAAGATTTGAGAGAATCAATTTAAAAACTGTTCCCATAGGAACCAGGAATGCCTACATTGTCCACTCATGAGCCTGCCATGGGAACTGCTACTCAAGACCTAAGAATGATTCTGTCATGGTCCAGTCCACTGTTTTGTGTTGTTGTTTTTTTTAATGTATATAAGACCTTCCTTTGTCCCAGAATGTTAAGCCCACCTTCTGATGAAGGGGGACTTCTACTTCCAAGTGTTTTTCTCCCTTTGAAATTAATTAAACTTCTATTTGTATCCTGAGTCTCTTGTCTCTAGCCTGTTCTGCTTGGCTCTGGCCATTCCCAGGTTAGAGGCTGGTTCTGGTCTAGTTGACAGATCCTACCTTGGATGCTTCTTATCCAGGTGGCATTGGACAGTCACTTAACATGAGTAGGTGTGGACCCTAAAGACCCTTCTAGCTCTAGATCTACGATCCTACTTCTGTGTAGCCTTAGGAAAAACAGGTCCTTTTTCTGAATTTAAGCCAGGTGTGATCAGTGGAGAGTGTTAGAGCTGTAGTTAGGAAGACCTGAGTTCAAATCCTAACTTTGATACTTAGAAGCCGTGTGACTCTGAGCAAGTCACCTAACTGTTTTCAGTCTCAGTTTCCTCATGTATAAAATGGGGATAACAATAGCACCTAACTCACACGGTAAAGATGTAAAGGACTTTAAGAACCTTAAAGGACTGTATGAATGCTAGTTATCATCATCATCGTCATCATCTTTATTACTAATATTACTGGGGCTATTGGATGCTATTACTACTAATATAACAATTAATATTTTTCTTCTCTGTCTAATGCAAACAATATTGGCATGTGCTTCACTGGGGTATTGTGAAGGCTGAATGGGATAATGCATGTCAGGCCTTTGTTAGTCTTACAGTATCAATCTCTTCTCATCTGCACGATGGGAAAAAACTTCTGATCCTGCCTTCAGAAAATCCAGGTCTTGTCTCTGATACTCACTAGCTTTGTGATATTGGGCAATCCATGGGCTCTTAGGGATCAAAGCAGCTCTCTAAGACTTGAGGAAACATAGAAAGTGCTGACCTGTCTCTGGCAGGTATTACCAAGAGGAAAGACTGTGATGGCTAGCTGGTGCATTATCTCAGGAGAAACTGGGCTTGAAACTATAGACTCTTCTGAAGGAGGAGGTTGAGGAAGAAGAAGACAGAACTGAACAGATCCAATTATCTGTGTAACCAGACTTGAGTATGACTGGATGTTAAGTGCACACCTGGTCACCATTTCCAAAGGAGCCATCCTCACTCCTTTTTCCTGGAAGTCACTCTAAGGAATCTCACATTATTTATGATGAGAAAAGATGCCAGTACAGCTATCAAGAGAGTAAGACTGTGTGCCAATGCCCTAAGTGCCATGACAAGAGCTAGCCAAACCAGCTGTTTGATATAATTGAAACAACCAGTGGGTTAATGAATGATCCTGTGACTTTTCAACACCTCTGAGGTTCCTGTCCTTAGTCTTTTACTGTTTCTCTGGGAAATTCCAGGAAAGTGGCTCCCCTCCCTCCACCTTCCTTTTTGGTATATGGAAGAAAAGAGAAAATGTAGACTCATATCCAACTGGACAGAGGGCAGGCCTTGAAGCCAGGAGTATCAGAGGATCAGAGATCAAGGGCTCAAAGGGACCTCAGAAAGCCTTGTAGTCCAGCTCTCTTAATTTACAGATTTGGAAACCAAGTCTAAGGAAAGTTAAATGATATCATCATGTCCTCCCTTCCCACTTTTAATAATAGATGCAAGATCTTCCAGGATAACAATAAATGACTTATCTCTAGTAAGTTCAGCTTTACAAAACACTGTAGTACAAGCTTTATCACATCCAGGTGAGGCATTAACTAATTAATTCATTCAACAAACTCTTAACAATAGTAACAGCTAACATTTATAAAGCACTTTAAAAATTGGCTAACCTTGACCACATGGTACATTGTAGACCTGGGCAAACAAACACCCTCCAATAGCCAGACCTCCATGTGTATAAGTGTAGCCCCAGGGAAATTCGGAAACACCTCAATGGCCTCAGCTCATGCCAGACACCAGCATTAGGAATCCAGTTCAACACCAGGTAAGCTGATAGACCCTTACAGCCTCCAGCAATGCTAGCCACCCCAACCTGACCCCTTCAGCACAGCACCATTCCTAAGGGTCTCCTGTGGGCCTTAGGTCAACATCAGTGCAGCACCAGGTAAACAGCCAGGACCAGCAGCCCCTGGCATAAGAAGGCTGAAACAGTACCCCTTCCATTTCACTCAGGAAGCAGAACTCAAAATTAAAAGAAAGGGAAAAGGCCAAAAAAAAATCAGCAGAAAAAAACAAACAAACAAAAAAAGAATCTGACTATAGAAAGTTATTATGGTGACAGGGAAGACCAAGACACAAACTCAGAAGAGGACAACAATGTCAAAACACCTCTGGGCAAAATCCCAAAGAAAAATGGGAAGTGGTCTCAAGCCCAGAAAGAAACCATAAAAGAGATCAAAAAGGAGCTTAAAAATCATAAAAGAGAGGTAGAAGAAAAAAATAGGAAAAGAAACAAAAGTGATGCAAGAGAATTAAGAAAAATAAAAGGGGCAACAGCTTGGAAAAAAGAAAAACACTGCTTAAAAATAAAATTGGACAAATGGAAAAGGAAGTACAGAACCTGACTGAGGAAAACAACTCCTTAAAAGTTGGAAGCTAATGACTTTATGAGACATCAGGAATCAATCAAACAAATTCAAAATATAATGAAAAAGATAGAAAAAATTGTAAAATACCTCATTGGAAAAACAAGTGACCTGAAAAATAGATCCAAGAGCGACAGTGTTAGAATCATTGGACTACATGAAAGTCATAATCAAAAGGAGCACCTGGACAGCATCTTTCAAGACATTATCAAGGAAAACTGCCCTGATATCCTGGAACCAGAAGGCAAATAGGCATTAAAAAAATCCACTGATCACCTCAGGAAAGAGATCCCAAAATAAAAACTCCAAGGAACATCATAGCCAAATCTGAGAACTATTAGGTCAAGGAAAAAATACCGAAAGTGCCCAGAAAGAAACAATTCAAATATCCAGGAACTATAATCAAACGTACCGGTAATGGAACATTATGTTCCAGAAGGCAAAGGAGCTAGGACTACAAATCAGAATCACATACCTGGCAAAACTAATCA
Source organism: Vombatus ursinus (assembly GCF_900497805.2). Lineage (NCBI taxonomy): Eukaryota > Metazoa > Chordata > Mammalia > Diprotodontia > Vombatidae > Vombatus > Vombatus ursinus. The sequence continues at coordinate 7,035,219 of NW_020949602.1, forward strand.
TAATACTCCAAGGAGAAAAATTGCCATTCTATGACATAGAAGGATTTCTAGCTTTCATAATGAGAAAACCAGAATTTAAAAGAAAAAAAGATCTAAAATATCAAGAATCAAGAGAAGCCTAAAAAGATAAAAAGAGAAAAGAAAACCTAAAGGATTCAATGAGCTGAACTCTTTACATCTCTTCATGGGAAGAGGATACTTGTAATTCTTAAAAAATTATACTACTAATAGTACAGTTGGAATATACATAAAGGTATGGGTATAAGGTGAATTTGAGGGAATAATATAAAAATAATTAAGGGATGAAAAAGGAGTACACTGGGAACAGAAGGAAAGGAGAGGTAGAATGGGGTAAATTATTTCACATGAAGAAGAATGAAAAAATTAGAGTGGAAGGAAAGATGGGAGGGTGGGAAATGGGCATTGATTGAGTATTACTCTCATCAGTACTGGCTCAAAGATGGCACAATCAGGCAGAGCCAAGATAGTGGAGCAAAAGCAGTGACTTGCTTGAAGTCTTTCCCAAACCCCTCCAAATACCTGTAAAAAAGGCTCTAAACAAATTCTAGAGCAGCAGAACCCACAAAAATACAAAGTGAAACAAATTTCCAGCCCAAAACAACATGGGTGGTTGATGGGAAAGGTCTGTTGTACTGGGCTTGGAGAGGAGCACAGTTCAGTGTGGGTAGTGCAGGCAAACACTGGGCCTCAGTGAACCTGAAGCAGGCCTCAGAGAACTAAATCACAGGAAGCTGCGGCAGTTTCCAGACTTCTCAACCCACAAATGACAAAGACAACTTAGAGGGTCAGTAGGAAAAGTCTGTGACCATAGTGAGAGAGAAGCTCAGTCTTGACCCCAGTCCCAGCACTGCCCTGGGGTGGTAGCTGCTTCTGGAGCTTCTGGCCCACAGAGAGGGGGTATCATGTGACTTATCAGAAGGAGATTGCAGGGATCTCTTTGCCAATGCTGAGATAAGAATCTCTTGCTTTCCCTGTGCTTAGATCTGGATCATAGTTCTGGGTGGCAGTCCTGGGGCAAAGAGGAGCACTGGCATGTTGGAGCTTGTGGCAGAATTGGAGGGGGAATCCTCACAGTTCCAAGGCAGAAAAGAATGCTTGTGGGTGCTCATAGACCAGAGTTCAGGTTAGGAAAGGAGTAAACACCTCACTCTTGATTATATCAATTTGGAAGAACAAAAAAATCACAGGTCCCTAGAAGTATCTCTGAAAACAGCTGCACAAAACTCCTAAATTTTGGGACAGTACACTCCCCAAACTGGAAGCAGACCCCTACCTTAACAAAGAGTTTAAAACTCAAGTTTTAAATTGAGATCATGAGCAAACTGCATGAAAAAAGTCAGACCATAGAATCTTTCTATGGTGACAAAGAAGATCAAAACACAACCAGAAGAAGAAAACAAAGTCAAAGCCTCTACATCCAAAGCCACTAAGAAAAATATGAATCAGTCCCAGACCTTGGAAAAGCTCAAAAAGGATTTTGAGGAGGAAGTAAGAGAAGTAGAGGAAAAACTGGGAAGAGAAATGAGAGTGATGCAAGAAAATCATGAAAAATAATTCCAGAGCTTGCTAAAAGATACCCCCCAAAATACTGAAGAAAATAACACCTTAAAAAATACCCTAACCCAAATGGCAAAAGAAGTTCAAAAAGCCAATGTGGAGAAGAATCCCTTAAAAAGAACAATTGACCAATTAAAAAAGGAAGTCCAAAAGTTCACTGAAGAAAATATTTTCTTAAAAATTAGAAAGGAGCAAATGGAAGCTAGTGACTTTATGAGAAATCAAGACATTGTAAAACAAAACCAAAAGAATGAAAAAATAGAAAACAATGTGAAATATTGCATTGGAAAAGCAACTGATCTGGAAAATAGATCCAGGAGAGAGAATTTAAAAATTATTGGACTGTCTGAAAGCCATGATCACAAAAAGAGCCTAGACATCATCTTTCAAGAAATGATCAAGGAAAACTGCCCAGATATTCTAGAACCAGAGGATAAAATAGAAATCAAAAGAATCCACCAATCATCTCCTGAAAGAGATCCCTGAAGGAAAACTCCTAGGAATATTGTAGGCAAATTCCAGAGTTCCCAGGTCAAGGAGAAAATATTGCAAGCAGCCAGAAAGGAACAATTCAAGTGTTGTGGAAACAAGATCAGGATAACACAAGATTTAGCAGCTTCTAGATTAAGGCACCGCAGGGTATGGGATATAATATTCTGGAGGGCAAAGGAGATAGGATTACAATCAAGAATCACCTAACCAGCAAATCCTTCAGGGGAAAAAAATGGGCGTTCAGTGAAATAAAAGACTTTCAAGCAATCTTGATGGAAAGACCAGGGCTGAATAGAAACAACTTTCAAATACAAGACTCAAGAGAAGCATGAAGAGGTAAACAGCAAAGAGAAATCATGGAGTACTTATTAAGGTTAAACTGTTTACATTCCTACATAGAAAGATGATATTTGTAACTCTTGAAACCTTTGTCAGTATTCAGGTAGTTGGAGGGAAAAATTATATGTATGTAGAGAGGTACAGATTAGAGGTACAGGTAGAGATTGATAGAGGGCACAGGGAGAGTTGAAGATGAAGGGGTGATATCTAGAGAATAAAATTAAGGGTTGAGAGAGGATTATATTGGGAGAAGGAGAAAGGGAGAGGTAGAATGGAATAAATTATCACACATAAAACCGACAAGAAAAGGCTTTTACAGTGGAGGGGAAGTGGGGGAAAGTGAGAGGAAATGAATGAATCTTATTCTCATTGGATTTGGATTAAGGAGGGAATAACATACACACTAAAATGGGTATGGAAATATATCTTACTCTACAGGAAAATAGTGGGGAAGGGGATGAGAAATGGGGAAGGCAGATTGGAAGAGGGGGTAATCAGAAGCAAACACTTCTGAGAAGGGACAGAGTCAAAAGAGAGAATAGAATAAATGGGGAGCAGGATAGGATGAAGGGAAATATAGTTAGTTTTTCATAACATGACTACTACTATGGAAGTGTTTTGCATGACTACACATGTATAACCAGAATCTAGTTGCTTGCCTTCTCAATGAGGCTGGGTGGTGGGAGACAAAGAGAGAAAATGTGGAACACAACATTTTAAAGACAAATGTTAAAAATTGTTTTTACATGCAACTGGGAAATAAGATATACAGGCAATGGGGTATAGAAATCTATCCTGGAGCAGCTAGGTGGAGCAGTGGATAGAGCACTGGCCCTGGATTCAGGAGGACCTGAGTTCAAATCTGACCTCAGACACATAACATTTACTTTCTGTGTGACCCTGGACAAGTTACTTAACCCCGTTGCCTAGCCAACAAAAAAAAGAAAAGAAAAGAAAAGAAATCTATCCTGTCCTATAGGAAAATAGAAGGAGAAAGAGATAAGAGAAGGGAGGGGGAGATAGAAGGGAGGGAAGATTAGGGGAAGGGATATTCAGAATGCATGCAGTCTTGGGATGAGGGAGGGATGAGATGGGGAGAAAATTTGGAACTCAAAATCTTGTGGAAGTGAAGGTTCCAAACTAAAAACAAATTAATAAATAAGGAAATCTTAAAAAAAAAAGATGGCACAATCTATAAAATCAGTTGAAGATAGGAATCTATCTTACCCAACAGGAAATTAGAAGGGAAGAGATTAAGAAAATGTGGGTCAGGGAGAGGGAGAGTGACAGAAGAGAGGGCCAGGTGAGGTGGTAGATAGAAGCAAAATGCTTGAGGAGGAAAAGAATGAAAGGAGAGAGGGGAGAAACAGGTCTAAAAGTAGGATGAAGGGAAATACACAACTAGCAATCATATCTGTGAATGTGAATAGGATGTACTGTAAAATGAAAAGGAAGTAGATAGCAGAGAGGATCAAAAAAAGAATCTTACAATATGTTGTTTACCAGAAACACACTTGCAGCAGAGAGAAACACACAGATCAAAGGTAAAGAGCTTGAACAGAATTTATTATGCTTCAACTGAAGTAAAAAAAAAAAGCAGAAGTTGCAATCCTGATCTCAGAAAAGACAAAAGAAAAATATACCTAATTAAAAGATAAAAAAAAAAACAAAGAAACTACACCTTGCTAAAAGGTACCATAAAAGACAAAGTAATTGTGTGCACCAAGTGGTATATCATCCAAATTCTGAAAAAAGCTAAGTGAGATACAGGTTCATGACCAAACAAGAGAGAGAGAGCATTATGAAATATAAAATAGATCATTTTGATTACATTAAATTAAAAAGCTTTTACACAAACAAAACCAATGCAACCAAGATTAAAAGGAAAAGCAAAAAGCTAGGAAACAATCTTTACAACAAGTATCTCTGATAAAGGGCCTCATTGCTCAAATATGTAGAAAACTGAGTCAAATTGATAAGAATACAAGTCATTCTCCAATTGAAGTATGATCAAAGGATATAAACAAGCAATTTTCAGATGAAGAAATCAAAGCTATCTGTAGGCATATGAAGAAGTGTTCTAAATCATTTTTGATTACAGAAATGCAAATAGAAACAACTCTGAGGTATCACCTCACACCTATCAGATTAGCTAATATGACAGAAAAAGGAAAATGATAAATGTTGTAGAAGATGTGGGAAAATTGAAGCACTAATGCACTATTGGTGGAGTTATGAACAGATCCAACCATTATGGAGAGCAATTTGGAACCATACCCAAAGATCAATAAAATTGTGCATACCCTTTGACCCAGTAATAGTACTTGTTGGGCTGTATGGCAAAGTGATCATAAAAATGGGAAAAGGACCTACATGTGCAAAAATATTTATAGCAACCCTTTTCATGGTGGCAAAATATTGGAAATTGAGGGGATGTTCATCAATTGGGGAATAGCTGAACAAGCTGTGGTATATGAATGTAATAGAATATTCCTGTGCAATAAGAAATTATGAACAGGAATATTTAAGAAAAACCTGTAAATATTTGTATGAACTGATGCAAAGTGAAATGAGGAGAACCAGGAAAACATTCACAATATCAGCAACATTATGTGATAATCACCTTTGAATGACTCAGCTCATCAGCAACACAATGTTGCTGACCAAGATAAGTACAAAGGACTCACAAAGGAAAATGATATTCATATCCAGATAAAAAACTGATGGACTCTGAATGCTGATCAGAGAGTACATTTTTTGCCTTCTTTATTCTTTTTCATGTTTTTCTCCTTTGATCTGTTTCTTCTTTTAGAACTGTGACAAACATAGAAACATGTTTTGCATTATAGCATGTGTATAACTTTTTGTCAAATTGCCTACCATTTTAGGAAGATATGATGTTGGGAAGGCATGAGGGAGAAAAATTAAGATCTTAAAAATCTTTTTAAACTGAATACTAAAAATTATCTTGACATATAATTTGGAAGAAATAAAATACTATTAACATATGTGTAAATATATACATACATATATGTCATCTGATTTAATCTCAAAAACAAATCTGGGAGGTAGGTGATATCATTATCCCCATTTTATAGATGGGGGAATTGAAGAAAAGAGTAGTTAATTGACTTGCCTAGCTAAAAAGTGTCTGAGGCCAAATTTGAACTCAGGACCCCCTAACTTCAAGCCCAACACTCTACCCATTGTACCGTCTAGCTACCTAGGTTTCTATTAGGCACTTACTATATGCCAGGTACTAAGTTAAGTGTTGGAGATAAAAGAAAGAAGCAAAAATTATTCTGGCCCTCAAGGAGCTTACATTCTAATGAAAAAGAGGATACCATGTTCATAAATAGATGCATATGAAATACACACCAAGAAGAAGGACCAGGAAGGGCCTCTTGGAGAAGGTGGCATTGGAGCTGGATCTTGAAGGAAGCCAGAGATCCCAACATGTGGAAGTGAGGAGGGAGGGCATTCGAGGCCTGGGGGACAGCCAGTGCCAAGGCATGGAGTCAAGAGATAAGGGTGTGGTGTGGGCAGAATAGCCCTCAGGAGTAGATGGTGGAGGGGAAAGGCAGGATGAGGCCAGGTTATGGAGAACAATCAATTTCAGGGCAGTTTATATTTGATCACAGAGGCAGTAGGGAGTCCTCAGAGCTCACTGAGTGGGGTTGACAGCAGGGGGTAATATTGTTAGATCTACACTTTGGGAAACCCATTGTGGCAGCTGGGTGGAGAATGGATTGGTTTGGGGAGTGACTTGAAAAAAAAGATAACTTAGGAGCCTCTTGCAATGGTCCAGGTGAGAGATGATGAGAAGATGATGAGATCCCCCAATAGAGATGATAACACTTTGGAAAATGTAAAGCACTATACAAATTGTATGTATACATATATATGTATATGTGCATGTATATATATATATATATACACATTATATATAATTATTAAAACCTAAAGATATTTTAATATTTTTAAGAATTTAAATTAAACTTTAAAATTTTATTTATTATTAATAAATAAAATTTATGAAATTTGATAAGTTTAAAATAATTTTAAGAAAATGTGAGTTTGCAAGTGAAGGAAATAAATAGCATTTCATGACTTGGGAATCATCTAGTACAAAACAAGAAGGAAGGACTGCCCCAAATGTTATGCTTGACAAGTGAGCATGTCACCTCCAAGAAGGATGAAGGAGGCCGCCCAGTTTGTTAGGACATTGTTGTTCCCACCTCCATTCCTTTGCACAGCACAGGCTGATGCCTCAGATTAGTTGGCACCTTCTCCTCCCTCCTGCCTGTTAGAACCCCCAGCTTCATTCAAGGCTCAGCTCAGAGGCTGCCACCAGTTGTAAGGGTTTTCTCCTCACTGAAATTCCTTTGCATTTACTTAGGAGCAGAATATCACAGATTTGAGGGTGGAGGGCACTTTCCAGGCCACCTATTTCATCCCTCTCACTTATTAGAGATGAAAAAATGGGCCCTGAGAGGGTCTGAGTCACTGCAAGTCACACAACTAAGAAGAGATATAATTAAAACTCAGATCATCTGGTTTTGAATTCCTGGGATTCTTGGGTCATGGCTTTAGGACTGAATGGAACTTTATTGGTCATCTAGTCCAATCCCTTCATTTTATAGATGAGGAAACTGAGGCCCAGGATGCTTAAGTAAGGTCTCCCAAGGAAACCCGGGAGGGTGTAGCAGAGTTTATGGGTGGTGGGTACTTCTGGGGGAATTCTGGGGTCCTAGAAGAGGGTCTGTAAAACCATCAGGCAA
>NW_020949602.1:7042418-7061903 GCF_900497805.2 Vombatus ursinus
TTGCCTGATGGTTTTACAGACCCTCTTCTAGGACCCCAGAATTCCCCCAGAAGTACCCACCACCCACAAACTCTGCCACACCCTCCCGGGTTTCCTTGGGAGACCTTACTTAAGCATCCTGGGCCTCAGTTTCCTCATCTATAAAATGAAGGGATTGGACTAGATGACCAATAAAGTTCCATTCAGTTCTAAAGCCATGACCCAAGAATCCCAGGAATTCAAAACCAGATGATCTGAGTTTTAATTATATCTCTTCTTAGTTGTGTGACTTGCAGTGACTCAAACCCTCTCAGGGCCCATTTTTTCATCTCTAATAAGTGAGAGGGATGAAATAGGTGGCCTGGAAAGTGCCCTCCACCCTCAAATCTGTGATATTCTGCTCCTAAGTAAATGCAAAGGAATTTCAGTAAGGATAAAATCCTTACAACTGGAGGCAGCCTCTGAGCTGAGCCTTGAATGAAGTTGGGGGTTCTAACAGGCAGGAGGGAGGAGAAGGTGCCAACTAATCTGAGGCATCAGCCTGTGCTGTGCAAAGGAATGGAGGTGGGAACAACAATGTCCTAATAAGCTATGTGGCCTCATTCCTCCTTCTTGGAGGCAGCTTGTTCATTACTGTGCTCTCTATTCCTCACAGGGTCTTACACACAGTTATCAACTCAGTAAATAAAAAAAATTAAACAGGCCAGAAAACCTAAGTTTAAATCTCAGCAGCACTTAACGCAGTGCCTGGCACATAGTAGGAGCTTTATAAATGTGTATTACCATGAAGGAAATTCTTTTGAAGTGATGTAGCTCTGTGAAAATAGGAATTGTTAAAATGATTTCTTAATCATGATTTCCATTTAGGCTCCAGGGCCTAAAGTGACTTCTGTGAAAGGTGCAGTCTGGATTACAACCAGGGCCCCAGAAAAGGGTGTTGGTGGAGCTACCCTGGTCAGGCCCCAGGAGTGCAATGTGGGGGATGGGGGATGCAAATAACTCCTTTAGAATTCTATGCTCAGTGTCTGCCTGAGTCTCTTTAGCCACTGTGACTGAGAAACCATTGCCGTCTGGACAAATATGATTTGTTTTGACCAGAAGAAGTGGGGGAAGGTCCAGGTTAGACCCATCATGCTCATATGACTATAGAGTCCAGAACAGTTGGAAGAACATTTAATAATCATCTAGTCAAACCATCTCATTTTTCAAATGGGGAAACTGAGTCCCAGGGAGGTGTCACACATAGGGATGTCACACATAGGGAACCTAAGTGCACAAAAGTAATTTAAACACAGCATTAAAAGTAGGTTTTAAGCCCAGTCCCTCTGCCTCCAAATCCAGTGTTTCGGTTTTTTTTTTTCATCCAATTGTAGGAATCAATTATTTTAAGATTCTAGTCCAAAGTTCCATCACCTTTTTTATCATGGAGCTCTTTGGCAGTCAGTATGGTGAAACTTATGCTCCCTTTCTCAGAATAATGCTTTTTAAAGTATAAAAAAATACATAGACTTAACAAAAAAAAACCCTCAATTATATGGAAATAAATTACATATATATATATATATGTGTGTGTATGTGTATTTAAAGACCAAATTTATGCACCTTACATCAAGAACCTTTGTTCTATAATATATGCTTTTTTTGTTTCACCTTCTTTTTAAAAAAATCTATTTATTTATTTTTAGTTTTCAACATTCTATTTCATAAGATTTTCAGTTCTAAATTTTTCCTCTCCCTTTTCTCCCCCCTCCTCAACATGGCATGCAAGCTGATATAAGCTATACATGTACCATCACATTAAACATATTTACACATTAATAATTTTGTGAAAGAAGAATCAGAACAAAAGAGACAAACCACGGGAAAGAAAAAAAAAGAAAATAGTATGCTTCGATCTGTATTTAGACTCCATAGTTCTTTCTCTGCATGTGGGTAGCATTTTCCATCATGAGTTTTTGGAAGTGTCTTAGATCATTGCATTGCTGAGAAGAACTAAGTCTATCATTGATAATTTTACAACGTTACTATTACAGTGTACAATTGTTTCACTTTCTTCTACTCCACACCCCAGGGTATATGGAAGCCATGGAGCCCCTTCAGGTTCATGGGAGAAAAAGCCATTTACCTTTGGCACGTGGTATCCTGCCACTGTGGTATCAACTGTAGCCACCCGGGGCACATTGAAAGGAAGAATATCACCCATTCTCTGAACTTCATGAATGGCTGCATTAGTGTAGGGCATATTCTCCTTATCAGCCATGGTGGGCTGCCTCAACTGGCCAACCACCCGGTCAATCTCAGCTTGTATTTTGCCTGGAAAGAAAAGTTAGAGTTTTTTGAGACCCCAAATAAGAGCTCACATATAGAGAGTGTTTTAAAGTTTGTAAAACATTTTACAAATATTATCCCATTTGATCCTCACAATAATGCCAGGAGAACAGTGCTATTATTATCCCAATTTTATAGATTAAAATGAAGCAGACAGAATTTAAGTGACTTGCTCAGAGTCACAAATCTAGGTGGATTTGAACTCAGGGCTTCCCCCCCTTCAGTTTTCTCTGATCATGGAGGAGAATCTTAGCGACATGTATAGTTGGATTAAAGTTTGGCTTGACACTTCAACAAAAGTGCCAATCCCCACAGCCTAGAAATGTGGAGACTTAACTGATTAATTGTTAATAAGGATATTTGTATTGTTAGGAAGACATCCAGGAATTGGCACCATGGAAAGCATGCTGGAGCTAAAGACAGAAGACCTGGATTCAAATTTCAGCTTTGCCCCTCACTATTTGAGTGTCCATGGGCAAGTTACTGAACCCCTTGAGGCTTTCGTTTCCCTGTCTCTAAAATAATCAGGATTGACTACACTGTCTCTAAGGTCTTTAAATTTATTTATGTATATTATATTTATTCATGTAGCTTTATATTTAGTGTCCAATGATCCCTGATTCCAAGTCAACCAGATGTAGAATGCAGTTCTGAAGAACAAGATGGTAATTTTAGAAGAAAGATAATTTTGTTCCCTACGTGAGCTTATCCCTGACAAAGCATTTATGATGAACCATGTAGACAGAAACAAACTATTTCAAGTAAAGTCAACAAGCATTTGTTAAGTACCTACTAAATACTGAGAAGACAGAGAGATGCAAAAGACAGTCCCTGCCCTCCAGGAGCTTACAATCCAACAATGGAGACAACATGCAAACAAGATACATGCAGGATAAGTTGGAGACAATAACAGAGGGAAGGCACTAAGATTAATGGGGATTGGGAAAGTCTGTTCACCTAAGGTAGGTTTTCTTCTGGGAATTTAAGAATGCCAGGAAAACCAGGAAGCAAAGATAAGGAGGGAAAGCATTCCAGAAATAAGGGGACAGCTACAGAAAATGTCCAGAGCCAAGAGATGGAGGGTCTTCTTGGTGGGACAGCTAAGAGGCCAGTGGCACTGAATCAAAGGATAGGTTTCATGGATTAAGGTATAAAGAGACTGGGAAATTAGGAGGGGGCAGCCCATAAAGGACTTTGAATGCCTAACAGAGCATATTTTATTTGATCCTGGAGGTGACAGTGTGATATTGGAGTTTACTGAGTGGGAGAAATCACTCGATGATCATAAAATGGAGGTTGGATTGGAGTGAAGAAAGACTTGAGGCAGGCAGATCCTATCACAGGCTGTTGCAATAGTCCAGGTGTGGGGATATGGAGGTCTGGACCAAGGTGCAAATAGTGTCAGAGGAGAGGAGATATTCAAGGGATGTTTCAAAGGGGAAAGAAGTAGGCCTTTCCAAACAATTAAATGGGGGAATGTGAGAGATTATGAGGAGTTAAGGATGACTGCTAAGTTTTGAGACTGAGGGACTAGAGAATGGTGTTGCCCTCTATAGTAATAAGAAAGGTAGAAGGGGAGATGGGCTTAGGGGAAAGAGAATGAATCCTGCTTTGTACATATCAAATTTAAATTTGACATCTAGTTCATGCATTTTAGTGCAAGAGGTAGCTGGAGATGAGAGACTGGAAGTCAGCAGAGAGCTTCGGGCTGGATAAATAGACTTGATAATTATTAGCATAGAGATGATAATTGAATCCATAGGAGTAGATGAAATCACCAAGTGAAATGGTATAGAGGGAGAAGAGAAGGCCCAGGACACAGCCCTTTGGAACAACTATATGTGTGACCTGGATGCAGATGTGACCTGGGCTAAGGTCTAACAAAGGAGACTGAAGAGTGGTCAGATAGATAGAAGGAGGACTCAGAAAGAATGTCATGAAAATCTAGAGAGAAGAGAATATTAAGAGAAAAAAAATGATTGGCAATGTGAAAAGGAGGTCAAAGTGGATGAAAACTGAGAAAATATCATTCTATATAGGAATTAAGTTACTTTGAAAAGATTGGTTTCAGTTAAATGATAAAATTGGAAGACACACTAGAGAATTAAAAATGAGATGAAAGGAAGTCAATGCATCTCTTGCAGATAGCCTTCTCAAGGAGTTTAGTCACAAAAGAGAGAACCAATATAGGACAGTAGTTAGTGGGAATGGATCAAGTAAGTTGTTTTTTTTTTTTTATTTTTTTTGTTTTTGGTTTTTTAGAATAGGGGAGACATGAGTATGTTGTTAGGCAGTAAGGAAGCCACCCGTTCACAGGATATGGTTGGAAATAAAAGATGGAGTGGGAAAGATAGAGACAACAGCCTTCTAAAGAATATGGAATGGAATGGGATTATTTGTGTATCTAGCAGAGTTGACATTAGCAAGGGCATGAGTTACCTCTTCACGGGAGATAGGATTGAGGGAGACAGTAGTGGCAAAAGACATCTGGGTTATGTAAGAGGAGAAGGAGGGGAGTTGAAGGAGTTCGAGGTGAATGGCCCCAGATTTGCAGTAAAATCAATTGATGCAAAGTGAAGTCTGCAGAACCAGGAGAATCTTGTCCACGGTAGAAGCAATATGATATGCTGAAGAACTGTGAATGACTTAGCTATTGTCAGCACTACAATGATCCACATTATCCCAACTGGCTAATGATGAAGCATATTATCTGCTTCCAGAGAAAGAAATCATATTGTCTAAATGCAGAATGAAACATGCTATTTTTCACTTTCTTCATTTCTTTCATTTTTATGCAAGTCTTTTTGCACAAAATGACTAATAAGGAAATGTTTTACATGAGTGTACATGTCTAACCTGTGTCTGATTGCTTACCATCTCAGGAAGGAGGAAGGAGAGGGAGGGAAGGAATTTGAAACGCAAAACTTTAAAATATGTTAAAAATTGTTTTATATGTAATTTAAGGAAAAAATATCATAATCTGTATATATCAATTTACAATAAAATATGAGGCAAGTTTCACAGCTGAAATGGTTGGGGGAGAGGGAGTCATGCTCCCATGAGAAGGGATGAGAAGGTTTAGAAGAGCTGCTGCAGTAGATAGGAAAATTAATTAATTAGGGAAATGTAAAAAGATTACCTTGCAGCAATAATTATTAGACAATGTAAAATAGATTAGTAGTGGACACAGTCAATCTGGTTTTGTGGTTTTCCTTACATTCATTTAATGCATATGAATGAGACTGAAGTCCAATGATAGTTGAAGTGAACTAAGCCTGATGTTTGACAGGATGAGAGATGATACCATAGTGGGGGAAGTATAGATTGAATTGATTCGTGAAGGGGTCAAGATGGAAAAATGAGGAGTGTGAGGCTAGTACAAGGGTGATGGCCCGGGAGGGAACTGAGGAGTCAAGAAATTGGCAGTCAAGGAAGGAAAAAGAAGAGTTGGGATATCAATAGATTGAGATCAGATAAGTCAATTTCAGAATTCATGAATTCGGTAAGTTGTATATTTGTGGGCAATGGCCAGATCGCCCTTTTAGAGTTGCTTATAATTAAGCTTATAATTATAGTATGTTTATATATAATGTATGAACTATATAATATACTAAATATAATATGCAATATAAATATATATTAGAGTAGCTTATCATTAAGTTAATGCTTGTTGACACTGTGATTCTTAGCATGAATATGATTCTTAGCCCATATCCCATCATTCTGCTGTTGTCATTGTAGAAGCAGGAGATGACTGCAGAGGGCTGAGGGTCATTTTGTATCATTCTTTGTGTCAAGAGATGGGTTGGAATTTATGGTCTTTAAGATACCTTCTAACTCTAAATCTAAAGATGTTATGACCTTCTGTAGATTTTATTCATAATGCATCCTTCACTTAAATATTTTTATTTTGAAATCTATGGAGATTTGTCACATTTAATAGAATACAAATACATTTTAAAATGTTACTTTTTGTTATCACATACCTTTGCAATCGAAAAAGTTACAGTGCACTAAAATAATAATTAATAATAATAAAATAATATTTGCTATTTATATAAAACCTTAAGGCTTACAAAGCACTTTATGTTTGTCAACTTGTTTAATCCTCATTACAACCCTTTGAGGTAAGGGCTATTACTATCTCCATTTTATAGATGAGGACACAGAGGCTGAGAGAAGTTGTGATTTGCTCAGGGTTACATGGTTTGTGAATTCCTGAGGCAGGATTTGCATTTACATCTTCCTGACTCCAAATGCTACACTCTATTGCCCAAGTCGACAACTACCATCATATGGGGAGCTAAAAGAAATTTTGATATTAAAAAAGGGTCTGCATGACTGTGAAAAATGGTAATCACTGCTCTATTCCAATGAGAATTGAAAGATTATGTATGTAAAGTGATTGGCAACTTTCAAGTTCTCTAAATGGGACCTCTTCTGGGCAGAATTCTACAAGGGCACATAGCCTGGGGCAATCACTGTACCTTGGATCTCTGGATAAAAGGCCATATACAGCAGTGCCCACCTCAGAGTGGTCGAAGTTGTCTCTGTTCCAGCAAAGAAAAGGTCCAGGGTGCAGAAGACTAAATTTTTTTCATCAAAACTAGAATGGATATTATCCTTAAATTAAAAGGACAGGCATCAGTTGGTGAATAATAATAATAATTATAATTATAATAGTAATCATAATTATAATGACTGGCTCCAAGTATGAGGAGTTCCACCCTCAGTGGGGCCTTGGAAGAGTCCAGGTGGCAGATCCTGGGCTTCCCACTAACACCCAAGAATACAGTAACCATTTCTAAGAATGAGAGTTCCTATTTCTTTTTTGGTTCCAACTACATGTAAAGGCAATTTTAACATATTTTTTGTATAAAATATTGAGTTACCAATTTCTTCCCTCCTTCTCACCCACCTCTAAAAAGATGGTAAGCAATTTGATATAAGTTATATAAGTTCCTATGTCCCAAGTTTATCTTATTTTCTGAAGTGTACATATTTGCCTTTTCTTTCATATTAGCCAATCTGTAGGTGTGATGTGGTACCTTAGAGTTGTTTTAATTTAATCCATTTGTTTCTCTAATCATTAGTGATTTAGAGCATTTTTTCATATGACTATAGATAGTTTTGGTTTCTTCATCTGAAAACTGATTGTTCATATCCTTTGACCATTCATCAATTGGAAAATAATGTGTATTCTTATCAATTTTTCAATAATGATTTAGATAATTTTTTATATCACTATAAGTTGTTTTGATTTATTCATTGGAAAACTGCTTGTTCAAGTCCTTTGATCATTTATTAGTTGGGTAATGGATCATTATTTTAGTTTTGACAAAGTTCTTTACATATTTTTGAGATGAGACTTTTGTCTGATAAACCATGTATATAATTCCCCGCCCCCAATTTTCTCCTTTACTTCTGATCTTGGTTGCATTTGTTTTATTTGAACAAACCCTTTTTAAATGAATGTAATTGAAATTGTCCATTTTATACCTAACTTTGCTCTTTAATTCTTGTTTATTCATAAATTGTTCTTATATCTATAAGACTGATAAGTTATATATTCAGTGTCTTAATTTTCTTGTAAAATGTCTCTCGATATGTAGGTCATGAATCCATTTTGACCTTAAACAATGTAAGCTATTGGTCTGTGCCCAGTTTCTGCCATACTGCTTCCAGTTTCCCCAACAACTTTTTATCAGATAATGAAGTCTTATCCCAAAATCTTAACTCTTTACACTAATCAAGTACAAGATTTTTATGTTTATTTGCTGCTGTAAATCATATTTCTACTCTATTCCATTTATCTACCTTTCTATTGCCCAGCTAGTATCAGATAGTTTTGCTAATTACTCCCTTATAATATAATTTAGGATCTGGTACTGCTAAACTTCTTTTCTCTATACTTTTTTTTTAAATGTTTCCTTCGATATTCTTGATATTTTGTTTTCTCCAAATGAATTTTGTTACTATTTTTGCTAATTCACATTTTAATTTATAATTACTATTTGTGAATTTCCTCCACCTTATTTTTACTTACTAGTTTCCTTCTCAGCCTCTCTTTTCATCCTATCCCTGTTACTTTATCTTCTCTTACCCTCTTATTCCTTATTTTAGCCACCCCTCTAAAAATCCCTTCTTTATCTATTCACCTGACTCTCTTAATCTTAATTTAAATACCTTTCTAATAACCTCTCCCTCACCCTATTCCCCAGTTTATTCACCTCTCTAAAAGTTTGTAAGACTTCTAAACCTCTCCAGATGAATATGGTGTTTCCTCTTCAACCCAGATGAGAGTAAGGATCCAATATTACCAACGCTCTATCCCCAACTGCTTGCTCTGAATGAATTCTTGCCTTCATTTTTATGAAATGCTTTCTCTGTTTATTCTTTTCCTACCCAATTTTGTTTTTAGAATTGCCTCATCATACACAATTCAGCCCCAACCTTTCTTTGACACTATCTCAGTAATGAAAATAGGTTTAAAAATACTATTACTACTACTAATAACTAACAATTACTAATATTAATAGCATTTTCAAGTGTCATAAGTCAACAGTTTGACCTTAATCAGAGCCTGGTAATTAGTCTTTAATGATTTCCTTTTATTTCTTCTGGATCTTTTATATTGAATTTTCCATTTACTTCTGGTCTTTTGGTTACAAATACCTGCAAGTCTTTCAGTTCATCAAATGTCTTTTTTTTTTCATTCAGAGTTATACTCAACTTTGCTGGATAAGTTATTCTTGGATGCAAACCCAGCTCCTTTGCTCTTTGAAATATAATTTTCGAAGACCTAAAGTCTTTTAGTTTAAAAACAACTAGATCTCATGAAATACTTATTGTTTTTCTGCAGTATTTAAATTGTTTTTTTTTCTTATTGTTTGCATTATTTCCTTTTTAACCTGTGAATTATGAAACTGGGCTATGACATTCCTGTAAGTTTTCTTCTTGGGATCTCTTTCAAGTGGTGATCAGTGGATTCTTTTTTTATTTCTACTTCACCTTCTTGTTCTAGGACTTCAGGGCAATTTTCTTCAATAGTTTCTTATAATATTGTATCCAGATATTTTTCCAATCATAATGTTTGGGTAGACTGACAATTCTTATACTCCATCTCCTCAATCTATTCTCTAGATCATTTGTTTTTCTAATGAGATGTTTCAGATTCTCTACTATTTTATCTACTGCTGGTATGTCTTGGTGTCTTATAATGTAATTTGATTCCACCTGCCCATTTCTAGTTTAAAAGGAGTTATTTTCTTCCTTAAGTTTTATACCTCCTTTTCTATTTCATTAACTTTTTTTCATAATTTTCTTAGATTGTTTTTATTTTTTCTAATTTTTCCTCAGTCCCTCTTATATGATTTTAAAATTCCTTTTTATTTTCTTTTAAATTATCTTTTTGGACTTGTGATCATTTGACATTACTCTTTAGAATAAGAGTGTTTTTTTTTTAACCTCACTATCTTCCTCTGAATATGAATCCAGGTCTTCTTTTGAAACAATGTAGCTATCAATGGCTGGATTCTTTTTCCTTTGCATGCTCATTTTTATTTTTATTATTTTTAATTTGATGTACATTATCTTACACAGCTAAATATTATTGTGATGAAGTTTTAATCCTTAGTTGTGGATAATGGCACCATAGGCCTCAGGTCCTTCTTTGCGTTGTTTTCTGACTTCTGTCTGGGGCTCAACTTTAGGACTCCTCCCTTCCTTCCTTAAGTCCCAGCCGTGCTGTCTGGGTTACCTCTCTCACCTGTCATGTCCTCCCTCCTCCTTGCCCACAGCCACGGCCAGGGATCAATCATGTCTGGTCATCATGGCTGGACCTGACCAATCTACCGCTCTTTGCTACATCATGCCACTGCTTGGCTCTGTGTGCATGATCACCTTCCAACCACCCCCTCCAGTGCCACACACAAAAAAGAATGGGCATTAGAAGGAGATTATGAGGCCGAGCAATTGTTCTATCATCTCACCAAGATAAGTGCTGGGCACAGGTGCCTAGTGTGCCAGATACAGAGAAACTTCTATTGAATTTGCATCTTTATTTGTTTGTATTGAATTCATTCTCCTCCTCCTTCTCCTCTTTTATTTCTTCTCCTTTTCTCTCTCCTCCTCCTTCACATTGTTTCTTTCATTCTCTTTCTCATCTGTCTCATTCACCCCCTCCTCCTCCATCTCCTTTCCCTTCTCATTTTCTTCATTGTCCTTATTATCATTCTCATTATTTTTTTTATTTTCTCTCTACTAAAAACCTCTCCACTTACCTGTTAGTGGCTGCTGATATTTCTTCATCTAGCAGGGATAAAGCTGGTTGTGAAATAGAGAATAATAATAGCTAGCATTTCTCTATAGCGCCTACCATGTGTCAAACACTGTGATAAGGGTTTCACAAATATATTTTCATTTGATCCTCACAACAGCCCTGTGAAATAGGAGGTGTTATTGTCTCCATTTCACAATTGAGGATACTGAGGCAAACAGAGATTTTCCTGGATCACATGGCTAGTGTCTGAGATTGTATTTGAACTCAGGTCTTCCTGACTCCAAATCCAGTGCTCTATTCATGTGCAATGTAGTTGCCTGGATGGCCTTCCTTTAGTTCTAGGTGCAACCCTCACCTGTTTCATGCTCTTAAAATAGAGCACTAAGTCAAAAGAGCAGGGTTCATATGCCCATGCTCCATGATTTTTGGATGAATCCTTTAATCTCTTTTAGTTTCAGTTTCTTCATCCAAAAAATGGATATAATACCTATGCTGGCTATCTCATGGCATTGTTTGAAAGGGAAAATGAAAACCAAAACACTTTGGACACCTTGAAGTGACATATGCATCTAAGTAGCATGTATTTTTCATTTCTTAGCATTAATATTCTTCTAAGTAAGAATAGATATTTTACCCCATTGATTCAGTCTTTTAATCATGAGAAAACTAATAGTATTGAAATACTTTCCAATTTGCCAACTACTTTCCCCATAATCCTGTGAAGTAAGTAGTACTAATAATATTGTACCCATTTTTTCAAATGAAGATACTGAGACTTAGATAAATAGCTTGTTCTCAGGTAAACTTGACTGGTGAATTCAGGATCTGGAATTCAAATACAGATCCAACATTATTGAACTATATAGGACATAATCACAAAATCTTGAAGTTGGAAAGGAACTCCAATCATGTCAAAAGCAAAAGAAATGGGGCCACTAAACCATATGTAAGGATCCCCGGGGACTATATATTGACTTACATGATGTATGTTCTAATGCATTTTTATTTATTATGTTAAATATTTCTAAATTATATTTTTAATCTGAATCTACAGTACTCATGAGCGATATGGGCTACAGTACTACCCACATGTTTGACTGATGCACAAATTTTCAAAGGTGGTTATATTTTGATTGTGCATATAAGATTGATAATTTAACTTATTTTTATAGTATTGTGAGGTTTACAAAGAACATACACATAACAATTCTGGATGGTATAGGGAGTAGATAAAATATCTTAATGTAATAATGGATGAGAAAAGTGAGGTGCAAAGAGATTAATTCAAAGGGATGAAATATCAGGGCCAAGACTTAACCTCAATCAGAGTAGGTTCAAATGAAAAGGACACCAGACTTGGAGACAGAAAGAGCTAGGTTTAATTCTAGCCTCAGATCCCTAACATCCTGGAGCTAGTCAATTAACCTCTCTATGCCTCAGTTTCACACCCCTTTCATATAAAATCAGGAGGTTGAACTCAATGAGCCCTATGGTCTCTTCCAGGTCTAAGTAAAAATTGTTAGCTCTTCACTAGAAAGTTCCATTACTTACACTTTACCTTCCAGGGTTGTCATTGAGGAAAAGTATTTACATTATGAGGCAGATGTAAAGTTTGGAACATTTTAACACACTTACACCCACATCTCTGCGTTTCTTTTTTTGGGGGGGGTTCTAAACACACACTGCTCACTTTCTGTTATCTTCATTACCTTGGACAGCTCCTTCAAGTAAGCATCAATGAAGTCCAGCGACTCTTCTGGGTTTAGATCTTCCTTATGTTGTTTGATGACACTTTCTATAAAGGACTCGAGCTTCTTCCATTCTTGAAAGAGTTTCTGGTGAGATCCTGGCAGGTATTTCATTGCCCAAGGAAAGATATTGAAGACCTAAATAATGTAAAAAGAGTAAGGGGAGGAGGGATCAGTGTCAGTTCCTGTTAGGTTGCCCTATCTCTTCATCTTCCTCATCCTAATTCAGGCCAGGGTACTTGACCACTTTTGTCATGGAATTTACCATAATTCCATGTCTAACCACTCCTGAAATACACTCTCCCTGTAACTACTGTCTATCCTTCCATACTGTTGCTTTCTTGACACCCAGGCTAGCATCTAACCATCTCTTGTCTCAAACACCAGCCCCTTGGGTATCCTCATTCACCTAAATAACTCTTTCAAGATGTCACCAATCTAGGAAGCCTCACAACCTGCAGAGAAGAAGAAGAGAGATTATTTCTAGAGTATTTGCTAGCATTTGGCCTGTATTTCCCTGTTAGCCCCACAGAGTTCCCTTCTTTTAAGTTTCCATTTTGCTCCTCTTAGGGAAATGAGAACTAATGTTATTCACCCTTTTCCCTCAATTTCTTCCATAGATAGACTCCTGAAGAGTTAAATGAAGTCGTGAGCCAATGACTCCTTTGGTGAACCTCACTCACTGACCAACCAGGAGGCATAGTCAATGGTGTGATGGAGTAAGACTCAGGAAGACCTGAGTTAGAATTCTGCCTCAGACACTTGTTAGCTGTGTGGCAAGTCATTAACTTCTCTCAGCTCCAGTTTCCTTAACTGTAAAATCAGGATAATAGTAGCAATTATCTCAAGGGGGTAGTTGTGAGGATCTAAAAAAAATCAGTCAATCAACAAGCATTTAATAAGTATTTACTATGTGCTAGGTACTGTGCTATGTGTTGGGCATGCAAAGGGAGGGGAAAAAATGACAGTCCCTGTCCTCAAGTAGTTAAAATTATAATGGGAGAGACTACATGGAAATAATTAGGTACCCGCAACATATATGCAGAGTGGTTGAAAGTTAATCTCAGAGGAAGGCACTAGCAGCTATAGGGACTGGGAAAGATATCCTTCAGTAGAAGGTGAAATTTTAGCCGATTCTTGAAAAAAGCCAAGAAGGGAAGGTGAGGAGAGAGAACATTCCAAGCATGAGAGAGAGTCAGTGCAAAGGCACTTGAGGTGGGAGCTAATATATGTAAAGTTATTTACAAACCATAAATGTAAGCCCTTAAATTATTCATGTCTCTCAGATTGTGTCTATTCTCTCTCTACATCTCCCTCATTATATTTCTCTAGCTGTCTATATCTTTTTTCTCTATCTCTGAACCTCCCTTCCTTCCTCCCTCTCTCCCTCCCTTCTGCCTTCACTCCTTCTTTCCCATCTGTCTCTCTCTGTCTCTCTCTGTCTCTGTCTCTCTCTCTGTCTCTGTCTCTCTCTTTCTCTCTCTCTCTCTCTGTCTCTCTCTGTCTCTCTCTCCCATGCAGAGGTGATGATAAAATTTCTTGTTTCCCTCAAACTCTACTCAAGAGACAGCTTCTCCATAAAGTCTTTCCTAGTCCTCCTGGCTTCTAATACTGCTCCTACCAAAACTTTTCCCATTGTATTTGTTCATTTGCATATACACACATTTGAGGGCATGTTGTCCCCTCCGACAGAATGTAAACCATTCAAGGTGAGGAGCTGTTTCATTTTTGTCATCGTATCCTCATCTCCTAGCACAGGGCTTCTTAAATTTTTTTCCACTTGCGACACCTTTTCGCCTAAGAAATTTTTACACAATCCAGGGTATATAGGTATAAAAATAGGTTTACAAATTAAACATTTACTAATAATAAATCATGAAGAAATGTATTTTAAAGCAATTCTTTGTTATACATATAATTTTATCATTTATTAAAGTTAAAAGTAAATTTGCATACTAATAAGATGGATGTACTCATTTATTTTTGCATAAAGAATTAAATCTTGGCAGAATATTTGATCCTGCAAGCCTTAGAGTATATTCAACATTTTTCAGAATTGATTGGTATTTTGATTTAATAATTGTCAATGCTGAGAATGCTGCTTCACATAAATACATAGTACAAAATGGCAGAAGTATGTTTAGGACCATTTCAGAAATTGTTGGAAATTCTGTCCTAATCCCAAGCCAAAATTCATTTAATGATTTTGTATGTACAGTAAAAACACTGCAATTCATAACACACAATAATCTTGAATCTGAGCTGAGATGTTTCTGGCAGTATTTGCTGATGTTGCCTGGCATAATGGCAGGTGCAGTGCAAAGTGCACATTTTGGGTGTTCAGAACCCAGGCTGCAGTGAAGTTGCATGATTCAAAATGTGCAAGCACTGAAAGAAACACCTCGGATTCATCATGCATTTGATTTTGAACTAATTTATGGTCACTGCATGTTCAGAATCTTCTACTGTTGACAATTTTTAGCAACTCCCATATTCAATTACAAAACCCCATATGGGGGATGACCCATAGTTTAAGAAGCACTGTACCTAACACTGTACTTGGCACACAGTTGGTGCTTAATAATTTTTTTGTAAATTGATAATCTTGGTAAAAATCTTATAAAAACTTAAAACCGTATAGAAATTTGTTTCCCATTATTTGGATATCACAGTGTTCTCTCAAAGCATTGGGTCCCCCAGGCACGTTCTTTAATGTCACTGTTTACAAACTCTTCTTTCTTTCCTCTCCCCTTTTGAGTCACCTTTACTACTTAGAGGAACTCATGCAAAAGCTGACTCAACTCCTGCCAACTTCTCACAGCCATGCTAGTTTCTTTTTCCTGTGGAGGAAATATGAGGCCCAATTGAGGCTGAGCCTGCTCTGCTGAGGAAGGAATGGCCTCTTACCTGGCATTCCCACCTGGTTTCAAGCTTCAAAATATCGTCCAAACTTTTCAGTAGCTCCCGAAAATGAGAATCATGGTACTCAAAGCGATGCCCGAAAGTTATAGAGCAGATGATGTTAGAAACAGCATTGTTGATCTGGAAGTGGGGGTCAAAGGGCTGTCCTGTTGACCAGAAGAGAAAAGGGACAGATCACTCTTCATTTCACTCATGCTCTTTAAAGGAACCCAGCAGAGCTCTCTATCTTTTTCTACTAAAGAATTTTTTCCTCACCTTTCCCTTCCCTCCCCTCTGCCATCACACATCTGCTTTATTATCATTTTACTTTACCAGTTACTGCTTAAATAGATGTGAGACAAAGAAAAGAACATGCCTATTTTCTAATGTTTCAGTCAAAAATTATGATTTAATTGGCATATTTTGTTTCCACATAGCCTACTTATGTGGCTTTGGGCAAGTTATTTTATCTGTCTTTGACTCCATTTATTCATCAGTAAAATGAAAGGGTAGGACTAGATGACCTCTGAGGGCCCTTCTAGCCTTTATCTATGATTCTATATCTGATATACCATGTGTATAGGTACACAAAGGTGTGCCCATCTGTGTAATGGGCATGCAGACACATGTGCACAGAGATGTATGTGTGCATATACCAATACCCATGACACCTGTGGGCTACTTGCATGCATGTGAGTAGCAGAGCTGAAAGGATGACTGGGGATACTAGAATGAAAAGAAAAGATATGAGAAGGTGAATAAAGGAGGGAGCCAGTATAAGGCAGTGCATGAGGTACTGGACCTGAATCCAGGAAGACCTGGTTTACCTCAGACGTTTACTCAAATCCTCTCTCAGACTAGCTTTATGACCTTAGCTCAAGAGTCTTCCCACTGTTGATTATTTCCAGTTTCTCCTGTTCTTAGAGTGTTTGTACATAGTTGTTTGCATGTTGTCTCCACCCTTAGATTAGGAGCTCCTTGAGGACAGGATCTCTTGTTTTTTCTTCCTTTCTTTATATCCCCAGGATTTAGCACAGTGCCCGGAATATAATTTGGCATAGGTCCTTGATAAATTATTGTTGACCGAATGGCTGACCTTAGACAAGCTTCTTAACTGTTCCACTCCTCAGTTAGCTCATCTACAAAATGGGTGGGAGGATTGGATTTATGGGTTCCAAGTTTCATTCTTACCCTAAAACTATAATAATAAGAGAAAGCAGCAGGAAAAGAGTAGAAAGGGACAGTGGATGAGGATGGGAGGATTGGAGAAGGAAAAAGAGGCATAAAAAGAGGAGGAAGTGTGGAAGAATGGATGTCAACAATACTGACATTGTGAAAATAAAAGTAACTTGGAAAGACTTAAGAAGGTTGATCAATGCAATACCAACCAAATTCCAGAGGAATGATTATGACACCTGCTACCCAGATCCTGACAGATGGTGATGGACTTAGGTTACACAACGAGATATATGTTTTTGGGTATGGCCAATGTAAGAATTTATTTTGCTTGACTGTATATTTGTTATTAAGGTTTTGTTTTTTTCAGTGAGTGGAGGAAGAAGGAAAGAAAAGAAATGATTAATTGAAAAAGTAATAGGGGCAGCTAGGTGGCACAGTGGATAGAGCATTGGACCTAAAATCAGGAGGACCTGAGTTCAAATCCAGCCTCAGACCAAACACTTGACACTTCCTAGCTGTGTGACCTTGGGCAAGTCACTTAATTCCAATTGCCAAAAAAAAAGAAAAAGTAATATTTTTTTTAAAATGAAGACAACAATATATATATATGTACATGTGTAAATATATATGTATACACACACACACACACACACACATATATATGCCCTAAGGAGTAGAAATAGGAGAACAAAGAAAAAGAGAAAAGAAGAAAGAGAAGAAAGAGGTAAGACACTGAGAAAAGGAAATAAATGATTCAATAAGTAGAAAGGAAGAAGGATGACTAGGAAGAAAAAGGAATTATAGAAGGGCAGATGGGGAGAATAGAGGCAGGGGTATGTGTACATGCATGTGTGTGTGTAGGGGGTTCCTGGAGTGGCCAGCTAAGGCAATGCCCCAAGTGACATTTTAGGGAGGGAGGCATGAAGGGTCTATCTTTTGATAGCATAACACAATTATAACAGCATTCAAGAGAATGGACCAACCAGAGTTCCTGTCTTTGCTTATTGCCTCATTTCTTCCCTGAGAACAATGTTGAGATGCTGTGACATTTTGCCTCTCCCCAGTCTAGGGATGACCTCTTCCTTTGCTCCTCCCACCCATAGTTACAGATTCTCTTTAATGATCATTTGGCCAAAAGTACAAGCAGAAGTAATTGCAAATCCCTCTGCCTGACCAGTGCTCACCTTCTTCTTCCTTGATAGCCTCAGTGAGATACCTGGCCTCCTCCCGGATGCGATCTTCCAGGGTCTTCTTTCCCAAACCAAAGTTCCTTAGGGTCATCAAGGCAAATCTTCTTTGCTGTTTCCATGTTTGGCCATTAGACATTACTATGCCTAAACAACAACAACAATTAGTATATATAAATATTTTAAAAGACCTGTAATTTTACTAGGATTATTCCCTTTATGAGCAATGGAATTCATTTGAACATGCACTTTAAAATACCTACTATATACCAAACACTGTGCTGGGCATACAAATAGTAAGGGTTAGACAGTTCTGGGTCCCAAGGAACTTACACACTGAGAGGGGAAATAACATTTAAAGTTCAACTATAGGGAACACGGAAAGACCTGGAAGTTCTCAAGACAAAGCAGAGGGAGATATCAAGTCCCAGAGGTCTGCAGGGTCTGTAAGTTGGCCATGTACCTTGGGGTATGTAACTATGAGATTCTGATTTCCTCAGTCAGAGAACTTGTTGCTTGATGAGTTTCTGTTTTGGAGAAGCCAGCTATGGATAGGAGACGGAGCTTAAGTCCTGGTCTGGATGGCCAGATCCACTTTGAGCAGCCTACGCCATCTCATGTGTTCCTTGATCACTTCATCAGTGTCATGGCCCAGGTAAGGCAGTGATGCCTTGGCCTATGGATGCTGCATGTGCCACAAGCAGGCTCATTGTCCCCCCTTTGCTCAATGTCATATAGAACTGATAAGGCCACTTGACCTTGCTGACCAGTAATGAATAGTCAACCTTGTTTCTTGCTGTCCAAGAGGGGGGGGGGGGATGGATGGAAGAAGGGCCCTGGGTTGCTCTTCTCCCTGGAAGTATCTTTGCTATGAGGAACTTGGGAACCGAGGCATAGAGTTTTTGGAAGGCACCATAGGATAGGATTGTTTAGAAATATGTCGATACGTTGCTTTTTAATGGCAGAGGAGAGGTCACACTGTTTCTGTATAACTACCTAGACTCAGGGACAGCTAGGTGGCACAGTGGATAGAGCACCGGCACTGAAGTCAGGAGGACCTGAGTTCAAATCCAGCCTCAGACCAAACACTTGACACTTACTAGCTGTGTGACCCTGGGTAAGTCACTTAACCCCAACTGCCTAAAAAAAAATATGAATAACTACCTAGACCCCACAGAAAAAAAGTTTCACAGAGGCCTCTAATTGGGTAAAGAAAAGGGGAGGGAATGGAATGGAATAAGCTTTATTAACCGCCAACTGTGTGCTAGGCACTATGCTAAGCATTTTACAAATATTATCTCATCTGATACTCGCAACAATCCTGTGAAGTAGGTACTGCTATTATTTCCATTTTACTGTTGAGGAAACAGATTTAGTGACTTGCCCAGGATCACACAGCTAGTAAGTGTCTGAGGCTAGATTTGAGCTTAGTTCTTCTTGACCCAGCTCTCTATCTACTGTATCACCTAACCACCTCCTTCTACCTATGGGGGCTCCTAGGGGGGGGGGGGGTGGGGGAGTGGGGTGATCTCAACTGGTGGGCCAGTTAACACTGAATGGATAGTGCCTTGGGGAAACTGCCAACATAAATGCAGGCCCTGGGACAGATTGCATGCAAGAGGGCAATAACATCTTAGCTGCCTCACTGAAGATAGCCATGACCCACAATTCAGTTTCAGTACTGGGCTGCAAGTGGTCAATTTACACCATATTCTTCAGGTTTCTTGTGCCACTCCTCCTTTCATCAGAAGTTTCACTGTGGACTGTTTCTGACATTACCACTGCCCATGAACTGCACATGCTCAGGGGACTGTTACATTGCATGCTATCTCTAAGTGTGTGTGTGTGTGTGTGTGTGTGTGTGTGTGTGTGTGTGTGTGTG
>NW_020949602.1:7061913-7089706 GCF_900497805.2 Vombatus ursinus
GTGTGTGTGTGTGTGTGTGTGTGTGTGTGTGTGTGTGTGTGTGTGTGTACACATTTGTCCAGTATTTTTCTCCTCTTCTACTCCAACCCATCCCAGGCTTCTCATATGCTTTGGTCATGGCTGTCCAGTAACTGCCTTAAGGCCATTTAAGTGCTACAGCATCCACTAAAATGTATTTAGGATTTTGCCACCAAGGGGCGGTGTGGGATAGGAGCAGAATCTGTTAAATTTGAAAGTCTCTTTTCTGTAGTTGAGGCTATTTTTACTCTAAAAAGACAATGAAGATTTCCTATACACTTGACTATTCCAAGAGAAAAGACTCAAGTATTTGATGTAACTTTGAGTTTTCCTGATGGTCTTCATACTCCTTCATGAATCAACACCCTCTTCTGAATGGGTATGTCTCTGTATTGAGAGGAAAGAAGTCTTATGCAATGGGACTAATGCTTTTCCTTTGCTGAATATCCTCCCCATATTATTGTTAAGGAAATTTCCTTATGTTAAAGGTTACACATTCTATAAGTGAATATCTCATTTTGCTCTAATTCTAAGCCTCAACCACAAGACTGCCCTCCTGATGTCTAGATTTTTAAAAGAACATTTTAAACATTCTTTTAAAAAGTGAATTCCATTGATATATTTTGTTTTCAGATTGTCTATATTTCTTCTGTATCTTATCTCTTCCTCCCTCCCAGACAGCCATCTCATATGATGAGTAATTTTTCCAATCTCTTTTAATTTCAATTATACCTCACTAGTTTATTGTGAGATGACTTACCTCAAACCTATACTTCTCATTTAGTTAACATAAGTCCCCCATCTGCTAGTGATATATGAATAGGACCATAGGATCCTATGTTTGGCATTGGAAAAAAGAAAAACATTTTAGAGGTGATCTAATCTGAATGCCTTGTTTTACATAGAGAAAACTGAGGCCTAGTGAGAGTAAAGTATTTACACAAGGTCATACCGGAAGAATGTGACAGAGTCAAGATTCAATCTGAGACCTTGTGATTCCACAGTCTATGACCTTTCCATTACTTCTCACTATCTCATAGGAGTATGCTTTCTACTCTGAGACTATCCTCTTATGTATTTCCCATGAAGGTCCTACTTTTAGACAGAGAAGGCCTTTTGGAATGAAGAAGTCACCACATTCATTTAGGCAACCCAGGCCCAAGAGGCCCAGGCTGAGATGTCCTTCACTTTATTTCCTCAAAGCAGAGTGTCTCTCCATATTGACTCGATTTGTGAATGGTTGATCTTTCCATGTCACCAGAGTCCTGTTTCATTGGCTTATTAGAATAGATCAAATAACAGAGAGAGAGAGAACTTATAAGAGTGAAAAGGTGCTAAAAAAAAAGAAAGAAGTAGAGAGATGTGTTTGGGCCAAGAGAATCATGGAAATTCACAGTGGTTGCTGCTTTCATGTTATACAATCTGACAGGCTCACCCCAATAACATGCAGTAAGTCATAAATTATTGTTAAGATAAAAAGAGAGAAGAGGAGCTAGTAGAAAGTTAACAGTATTGTATTGATGGTGTCATGTGGAAGAGAGATTAGCTTTTTTCTGCTTGGCCCCCCAGGGCAAAACCAGGAGAACTGAAGTTGAAGGGAAGAACAAACTTCTGACCAGTTAGAATTACCCTAGAGTGTCATGGGCTTCTTTGAAATGTGGTGGGCTCCCCATCCTTGGAGGTCTTCAAGCAGAATCTGGATAACTATTTGTTGGGCATGTTGAAAGGGGGTTCCAATTCAGGTCCTAGCAGTCTTGGGCAGTTACTGAGGTCCTTTATGCCTCTGAGATCCCATAATTCTCTCAAATGTCAAAGTATGCATCCTGAGCCTTTTCAATCATTCATTCAACATTCATTTATTAGAGAATGAAGATCTGCAAAGGCTTGCATTATGTGATGATAGAGATACAGGCAGTATTAGACTGGCTGAGCTTTAACAAATTAAATTTACATCTTGTTGGGAAGGTAAATCAGAAACTCCTCCATAAATACATAAATGTCAGTCCACAAACCTTTATTATTATGTTTTGGGCACTGTGCTAAGGACTGGCATGGATCATAACTATAAATTAATATATAAGTTCAACACTAGTACAAAATTTCTGGATAACAGAGACAGAAGGATTTATTATTGACAAGGGACAACTTCATGGAAAAGTTAAGCATGTGAATTGGATCTTGAAAGATTTCAGAATGCTAAGAGGCAGGAAGGAAAATCTTTCAAATAAAGGGCATAGCAAGGAGTAAAGGTATGGTTCTTAAACTAGAGCTTTGGTCTTGGAGTTAAGATCATGACTCTGATATTTATGAACTCTCGACTTCAATGGCTTCATCTCTAAAATGGGCTGGAGGGTTGGACTGGGTATCCTCTAAGTTCCCTCCCAGCTCTAAATCTGTAATCCTATGACTGGGCTGGGGATGGGGGAGGTGCATTTGGGTAAGAGTGCATAGGCTAGTTTGGCTAAAGTGTGGAGAACACAAACAGATAATGATGGAAAGATTGGCTGAAGGGCCATCAATCACGTGGTAAAGAATCACAGACCCACAAAATGCCCAGATGGGTAACTAACTCCAACTTGACCCTTATTATGCCTGGTCAATCCTTCTACTCTGCCCTTAATGACTCTTTATCAAAGTCTTTACAGTGACTTTTCTAAACCTTTATCTTCTCTCATCCACTACCAAGCTAAACTTAGGGCAGATATCTAAGCCTCTCACTTCTCAAAGAAGATGTTCTCCCATGGGTTTCAGGTCCATGTCTTCATTTCTGAAATCTTATCAACATCAATTCTCTTCTTCTCTTCTGAATAATAGAATAGGTATCTCTAATCCATGCTAACTCCTTCATCTTTGTTCCCATTCACTCCCACTACCCCTCCTCAGTCACCTCCTACCACCTTCCCCCTCCAAGGCTTTGACTTACAAAAATAAAAGAAATCCAGGAAAATTATGAAAAGAAATTTAACTAACTTGAAAAGAGAGATACAAAATCTTAAGGAAGAAAATGACTCCTTGAAAACTAGAATTGGGCAAGTGGAAACAAATTGTATTTTAAGACGCCAAGAAATAATGAAACTAGAAAAAATACAATAAAATTTGAAACATCTCATTAGAAAAACACTTGATCTGGAGAACAGATTGAGAGGAGACAATATAAGTATTGTTGGTCTATGACAGTTATGATCAAAAGAAGAATCTGGACACAATATTACAAGAAATTATCAAGGAAAATTGTTCTGAAATTCCAGAACAAGAAAGTAAAGGAAAAATAGAAAAAAAGAATACACTGATCACCACCTGAAAGACATTCCAAGAAAAAGGCTTATGGGAATGTCACAGCCCACTTTCAAATTCTCAGGCTAAAGACAAAACATTACAGGCAACAAGAAAAAAAAAGAATTTAAATACTGCAGAAAACCTATCAGGAATTCACAAGACCTATAAGTTTCTACACTAAAAGACCATATATCTTGGAACATTGTGTATCAAACAGCAAAGGAGCTGTGGTTGAATCCAAAAATAACTTACCCGGCAAGTTGAGCATAATTATGAATGAAAAAAAAATGGATATTTGATGAACTGAAAGACTTTTTGGTAATTGTAACCAAACGTCCAGAAATCAATGGAAAATTTGATATAAAAGATCTAGAAGGAATATAAGGAAATCATTATGAAATGATTATATGGCTCTGATTAAGGTCAAACTGTTTACTTATAATACATGGAAATGTTATTAAAGTTAGTAACTGTTAGTTATTATTGGTAGTAATAGTATTGTTAAAACTGTTATCATTACTGAGGTAGTTTGAAAATAAGGTTTGGGCTAAATTATGTATGATGAGGTGATACTAAAACATGAAATTATATACATAAAGGGTAAAAGGGGAAAGTATCTCATAAAATGGGTCATGAAAGGAATAACTAATACAGAGGAAACAGGTGGGGGTGGAGGGCTAGTAATATTGGAAACATACTCCCATCTAGGTTGAAGAGGAAACAACATATGCACCTGAAGATCTTTAGAAGTTTTATGAACTTCTAGAGAGTTGAGAAAACTAGGGAATAGGATGAAGGAGAGATTTTTAGAAGGTTATATAGATTAAGATTAGGTGGGCCAAATGAATATATGAAGGAGGGATTTTTAGAGGATGCTTAAAATAAAGAATAAGAGCATAAGGGGAGAAGATAAGGTAACAGGGATAGTATAAAAAGAAAGATTGAGAAGAAAAACAGTAAACATATGATTAAGGGAAATTCACAGATAGTAATTTTAACTTTGAATGTGAATGGAATGAACTCACCCATTAAATGGAAATGAATAGTAGAATGGATTCAAAATCAGAATCCTGCAATATGTTGTTTACAAGAAACACAATTAAAAATGAGAGATACATACAGAGTTAAAATGAAGGGTTGGGGTAGAATTTAACATGCTTCAGCTGATGGAAAAAAAATGCAAGGGTAGCAAGTACAATCTCAGACTAAGTTATGGCTAAAATAGATTTAATTGAAAGAGATAAACAGGGTAACTAAATTTTGATAAAAGGTATCATTGACAATGAAACTTTATCAATAATTAATTTATGTGCGCTCTATACTATAGCAGCAGAATTTATAAAAGAAAAGTTAAATTAGTTAGAGGTGGAAGCAAATTGTAATAGTATAATAGTAGGTGATTTATCACCGAGATAAATCTAACCAAAAATAAATAAATAAATAAATGAGAAAGGAGTTAAAGAAGTAAGTAGAATCTTAAATACACTAAATATGATAGATATCTGGAGAGAATCAAATAGAAATAGAAAGAAATACAGCATGGTACCTTTACCAAGATTGACCTCGTATTAGTACATAAAATGTTTATAGTCAAAAGCATAAATATTAAATGCATCCTTTTCAGATCATAATGCAATGTAATTTATATTTAATAAAGGATCAAGGAAAGATGGATTAAAAACTAATTCATATTAAACAACCTAATATTGAAGAATAAATGGGTTAAAGAACAAATCACAGAAATAATAATTTCATTGAAGAGAATGACAATAATGAGAAAACATATCAAACCTATGGGATAAAGAAAAACAGTGATTAGAGGGAAATTTATATCTCTAAATGCTTACATCAATAAAATATAGAGGGAGCAGACTAATGAATTGGGTAAGCAACTAAAAAAAAACTAGAAAAAGAACTAAAAATTCCCAATTAAACACTAAATAGGAAATCCTAAAAATTAAATGTGAGGTCAATAAAATTGAGAGCAAAAATGAATTAATAAGAAAACTGGTAGTTAGTTTTATGAAAAAAAACAAATAGATAAAAATTGGTTAACATGATTTTAAAAAAGAGAGAAAGGAAAAGATAAATCATTAGTATTAAAAATGAGCAGGGTGAAAATGCCACTAAGGAAGATGGAATTGCAGCAATTATAAGGACTTATTTTGTTCAATTATATGCCATTGAAATTAACAATTTAAGTGAAAATTTAAAAAAAAGTTATAAAAAATATACATTGCCTAGATTAGGAGAAGAGGAAATAAGATACCTACATAGACATATTTAAGAAAAAAAATTGAACAGGCCATCAATGGGCTTCCTAAAAAAAAAAGAACCATGACCAGTTGAATTTACAAGCAAATTCTATCAAAAAATTAAAGATCAACTAATACTAATATTAAGTAAATTATTTGGAATGATAGATAAAGAAGGAATTCTACCAAACTCCTTTTACGATACAAATATGATACTGATACCTAAACCAGAAAGAGTAAAAACAGAAAAAGAAAAATTATAGACCCATTTCAAATACAGAATATGGATGCAAAAATCCTAAATAAAATTTTAATTAAAAGATTACATCAATATATTTCAAAGATTATACATTATGATCAAGTGGGATTTATACTAGGCATTCAGGGATGGTTTAACATAAGGAAAACTATTAACATAATAGATTACAACAACAATAAAAGTTAAAAAAATCATGCGATTATAGACACAGAAAAAGCTCTTGGCAAAGTACAACATTCATTTCTATTAAAAATACTAGAATGTATTAGAATAAATGGATTTTCCTTAACTTGATAAAACAAAGCATTTATCTAAGACCATCAGCAAGCATTATTTTTAATGAGGACAAACCAGCAGCCTTCCCAGTGTGATCAGGCATGAAACAAAAATGCCAGCTGTCACCAATAATATTCAATATTGTATAGGAAATCCTAGCAATAGCAATATAAGAAGAAAAAAGGAAATTGAAGGAATCAGAATAGAGAATGAGATAACAAAATTTTCTCTTTTTTACAGATGATATGATGATATATTTGGAAAATCCCAAAGATTCAACTAAAAGTTAAATGAAACAATTAACAATTTTAGCAAAGTAGAAAACTATAAAGTAAATCCACATAAATCATCAGCATACCTATATGTCACAAGCAAAACTCTACAAGAAGATGTAGTAAAGTAAATATACTCTATTCAGAATAACTCCAGACAGTGTAAAATACCTGGGAATCCAACTACGAAAAAGAAAAAAAAAAAGGAACTATATAAACAAAATGATAAAACTATATAAATAAAATCAGACTTAAATAATTAGAGAAATTGATTGTTCATTATTAGACTAGACCAATAAAATAAAAATGAAAATTTTACCCAAAATAATTTATATATTCAACACCATTCAAATAAATTGCCAAAAAAATTTACTGAATTAGAAAAAGAATAATAACAAAATTCATTTGAAAGACAAAAAGTCAAGAATATAAAAGGAAATAATGGGGGAAAAGTTTAAAGGAAGGAGGTCTAGCAGTACCAGATTTTAAACTTTATTGTAAAGCAGTAATTATTTAAACTATCAGGTACTGGTTAAGTAATAGAAAGGTGGATCAATGGAACAGAGTAGACATATAATTTACAGCAATAGATAAACATAATAGATAAACATAATAACCTTGTATTTGACAAGTGTAAAGAGTTAAGATTGTGAGATAAGAATTCATTATTGGATAAAAATTGTTGGGAAAACTGGAAAGCAGTATGGCAGAAACTGATCATGGACCAATATCTCACGCCATTTACCAAAATAAGGTCAAAATGAATACATGGTGTAGATATAAAGAGAGGTTTTATAAGGAAATTACAAGAACATGGAAACTACTACTTATCAGACTTATGGATAAGCAAACAATTTATGAATAAACAAAAGATAAAGAACAAAGGTAAAATAGATAATTTCAATTATATTAAATTAAGAAGTTCAGTACAAGTAAAATAAAGGCAACCAAGATCAAAAGGAAAGCAGAAAATTGGGGAGGGATTATAGAGAGTTTATCAGATAAATTTCTCATATCCAAAATATAGAAAGAACTTTCTCAAATCTAAAAGAATATGAGTCATTCCCAACTAATAAATGATCAAAGGATGTGAACAGGTAGTATTCTAATGAAGAAATCAAACAATGTATATGAAAAAATTCTCTATCATAATTGATTAGAGAAATGCAGATTAAAACAACCTTGAGGTAGCATGTTACACCTACCAGACTGACTAAAATGATTGAAGGGGAGGTCAACAAGTGTTGGAGGGGATGTGGGAAAGTTAAGATCTAATTCCTTGTTGGTAGAATTGTGAACTGATCCAATCATTTTGGAGAGCGATGTAGAATTATACCCAAAGAATTACTAAACTATCTACACTCTTTGATCCAGAAATACCACTATTAGGTCTATTTCTGAAGATGATTAGGGAAAAGGGAAAAGAACTTATATATTCTAAAATGTTTATAATTGCTCTCTTTGTGGTGGCAAAGAATAGGAAATTGAATGGATGACCATTAATTGGCTGAACAAGTTGTGGTATGTGATTGTGATGGAATACTACTGTGCTATATGAAATGATGAGCTCAATGATCTTAGAAAAACATAGAAAGATTTGGCTTGAAGTAATGAAGATTTAAATGAGCAGAACGAAGAGAAAATTGTATACAGTAACAGCAATAGAGTTTTAAGAACCACTTTGAATGAATAATCTATTTTGTCTATTACAAATACTCAAATTAACTATCAAGGATATAGGAAGAAACATATTGTCTGCCTCCAGAAAAACAAATGATAAATAGAATTGTGTAGGAGGCAGACTCAAGATAGTGGAGAAAAGGCAAGGACTCATCTGAGCTCTCCCCCAAACCCCTTCAAATACCTTTAAAAATAACTCTGAACAAATTCTAGGGCAGTAGAACCCACAAAGACAGAGTGAAACAAATTTCCAGCCCAAGACAATTTGGAAGGTTGAAAGGAAAGGTATGTTGCACCAGGGTGAGAGAGGAGTGCATTCTGTTGCAGGCCTCACAGCCCAGAAATAAGCCCCAGCAAACCTGGAGCAGGCCTTGGGGTGACTGAATCACTGGCAGCAGTGGCAGTTTCAAGACCTCTCAGCCCTCAGACACCAAAAACAACTTAGAAGGTCAGCAAGAAATGTCTGTCACATCTGGGTGAGAGTGGAGTGAAGGCCATTGCAGGCCACAACAGCACAGCTCCAGCCATGACAAACCAGGAACAGACCTTGGGAATGACTGAATCAGCAATGGGAATGCTGCTTCCAGAGCTCTCAGCTGCCAAATGGTAAGGGCATCAAACAACTGAACAGAAGGAGATTTCAGGGGTCTTTTCACTAGCGCTGCAGCAGGACTCTGTTGCTTTGCCCATACTCAGATCCAGGTTGCAGTCCTCGGTGGCAGTCCCAGAGTGAAAAGCAGTACTATCATATCAAACCTTGTGTCCACAGTGAAGGGGGAGACCCTCTTCATGGTTCCAAAGCAGAAAATAGTGCTTGTGCTCTCTCAAAGAACAGAGCACAGGCCAGAAGAGAAGTAAATACCTTTCCTTAGATCATACCATTTTGGAAGAACTGACAACTTACAGGTCACTAGAAGTATCTCTGAAAACAGCTATATTAAAACTACTGAAGCTTGGAACAGTGTGTCCTCTTCCCTGAAAGCAAAGCACCACTTTAACAAAGAGTTAAAAGTCAAGATATAGGCTGGGAAAATGAGCAAACAACAGGAAAAAATACTCTGACTATAGAAAGTTACTATGGTGACAAGGAAGATTAAAACACGCACTCAGAAGAAGACAACAAAGTCAAAGCTCCTACATCCAAAGGCTCCAAAAATGATAATAATTGGAAGAGCTCAAAAAAGATTTTGAAAATCAAGTAAGAGAGATAGAGGAAAAATTGGGAACAGAAATGAGAGTGATGCATGAAAATCATCAAAAATGAGTCAACAGAATGGTAAAGGAGACACAAAAAAATACTGAAGAAAATAGCATCTTAAAAAACAGCCTAAGTCAAATGATAGAAGAGGTCCAAAAAAAAAACAATGAGAAAAAAAATGCCTTAAAAATCAAAACTGGTCAAATAGAAAAACAGGTCCAAAAGATTGCTGAAGAAAATAATTCCTTAAAAAAATTAGAATGGAGCAAATGGAAGCTAATGTCTTTATGAGAAATCAAGAAACAGTGAAAAACAAAAGAATAAAAAAATAGAAGAAAATGTAAAATATCTCATTGGATAAACCATTGACCTGGAAAATACACACAGGAGAGATAATTTAAAAATTACTATACTACCTGAAACCCATCATCAAAAAAAGAGCCTAGACATCATCTGTCAAGAAATTATCAAAGGAAACTGCCCTGATACTCTAGAACCAGAGGGTAAAATTGAAATGGAAAGAATCCACTGACCACTTCCTGAAAGAGATCCAAAATAAAAACTGCCAGGAATATTACAGCCAAATTCCAAAGTTCTCAGGTCAAAGAGAAAATATAGCAAGCAATTGGAAAGAAACAATTCAAGCATAGTGGAGCCACAGTCATGATAACACTAGATTTAGCAGTTTCTACATTAAAGGATTAAAGGGCTTGAAATATGATATTCCATAGGGTAAAGGAGCTAGGATTACAACCAAAAATCACCTATCCAGCAAAACTATGTATAATCCTTTGCGTTGG
Organism: Vombatus ursinus; assembly: GCF_900497805.2. Classification (NCBI taxonomy): domain Eukaryota; kingdom Metazoa; phylum Chordata; class Mammalia; order Diprotodontia; family Vombatidae; genus Vombatus; species Vombatus ursinus. The sequence continues at coordinate 7,071,948 of NW_020949602.1, forward strand.
GGGGGGGGGAGGAATGGATATTCAATGAAATAGAGGACTTTCAAGCATTCTTGATGAAAAGACCAGAGCTGAATAGAAAATTTGACTTTCAAATACAGGACTCAAGAGAAGCAGAAAAAAAAATAGGTAAACAGGAAAGGGAAATCATAAGGGACTTAATAAGGTTAAACAGTTTACATTCCTACACGGGAAGATGATACTTGTAACTCATAAGAACTTTCTCATTATTAGTGTAATTAGAAAGAATATATATGGTATGTATGCATGTATACACACACACACACACACACACACAGAGCAGGTGAAAGTTGAATGTGAAGAGATAATATCTAAAAAATAAAATTAAGTGATGAGAAAGGAATATACTGGGAAAAAGAGGAAGGGAGAGGTAGAATGGGGCAAATCATCTCACATAAAAGAGTCAAGAAGAAGCTTTTACAGTGGAGGGGAAAAAGGGGGAGGTGAGGGGGGAGGTGAGTGAACCTTACTTTCATCAGAAGTGGCCTAATACACACTCAATTGTGTATAGAAATCGACTTTACCCTGCAGGAAAACAGAAAGGGAAGGGGATAAGAAAAGGGGGGGATGATAGAAGGGAGGGAAGACTGGGGGAGGGGTAGTCAGAAGCAAAACATTTTTGAGGAGGGACAGGGTAAAAGAAGAGAGAAAATAGAATAAACAGGAGGGGGAATAGGATGGAGGGAAATACAGTTAGCAATAGTAACTGTGAAAAAAAATCGAAACGAGTTTCTTTGCTAAAGGTCTCATTTCTCAAAGATATAGAGAACTGAGTCAAATTTATAAAAATAAGAGTCATTCCCCAATTGATAAGTGATCAAAAATATGATCAGTTTTCACATGAAGTAATCAAAGGTATCTATAGCCATATGAAAAAAAATACTCTAACTCACTATTGATTGGACAAATGCAAATTAAAGCAATTTTGAGGTACTACCTCATGCCTATTAGATTAGCTAATAGAGCAGAAAAGGTAAATGACCAGTGTTTGAGGGGATATGGGAAAAAATGAGACATCAATTCATTGTTGATGGAGTTGTGAGCTGATTCAACCTTTCCGTAGAGCTTCTATAGAGTTCTGTAGAACTACACCCAAAAGGCTATAAAACCATACATACCCTTTGACCTAGCAATACCATTACTAGATCTGTATCCCAAAAGAGATAAAATACAAAAAGGAAAAGGGTTTTCATGTACAAAATTATTTATAGCAGCTCTTTTCTTGGGGCAAATAATTAGAAATTAATGGGATATCAATCAATTAGGGAATGACTAAACAAATTGTGGAATATGATTATGATGGAATACTATTGTACTATAAGAAATGATAAGCAGGATACTCTTAGAAAAACCTGGAAAGACTTACATGAGCTGGTGCAAAGTGAAGTGTACCATGTATAGGATTAATATAAATATAATCAGATGATCAACTGTGAATGATTTATCTATTCTAAGCAAGTAAACGACCCAAAAAAACCCTGAAGGACTTATGATGAAAAAAGCTGTCTATCTCCAGAGAAAGAACTGATGCTGTTTGAATACAGATTGAAGAATACTTTATTTTTACTATCTTTCTTTGTCTTGAGATTTTCCCCCATATTTTCTTTCACAACATGACTATTATGGAAATGTTTTGCATGATTACATGTTTATAACCTAAGTCAAATTTCTTGCCTTCTCAATGAGAGGTGGTGAAGAGGAAAGAAAGAAAAGAATTTGAACTCAAAGTTTTAAAAATAGATGTTAAAGATTGTTTTTACATGTAACTGAGCAAAATAAAATACTAAATTTAAAAAGTATGCGTAAAATAATTATGTATACACGTATATACATACACACATATGTGTGCATATACACACACATGTATCTCATACATACACACACACACATACACACACCTATCTATGCCTAATGATAGCCATCTCTATGGAGGGGAGGGGAGGGAAGAAAAGAAAGGGTAAAAATTACATGATAATTTTCTTGTATATTTCAAAGGAATAATAAGTTGTGCACAGTAGATCTGCAGTTTTTTTTTGCAATCGTCTTTTTAATGATACTGTGTTTTTAAAATGCTTGTCTCATTCAATAAATTAAAAATAAAAGAAATTTTAGAAATTTAAAATGAAACAAAAGACATTGACCTGGCACTTCAACTTTATTGAATTCTTCTAAATATAGGTGGCTCTGTTGGCACCTGCACCATCATGTGCAGGTCAAAGGGCCTAAAGGCACATCCATAAACCCATAGACTTCCAGAGTTGGAAGGGATCTCAGAGGTCATCCAGTCTAACTTGGACCCAGCAAACAACACCAACAAAATACACTGAACAGCTTTTGCTTGAAGAGCTCCAACAATGGGGAATCTGCTACCTCTGAAGAAAAAACATTTCATTTTCGGACAACTCTGATTGTTAGAAAATTTTTCCTAGCATCAAGCCAAATTGTATCCCCCTGTGACTTTCACTCTTTGCTCCTGTTTCTGCAGCCAAGGAGAACAAGTTAATACCTTGTCTACTAACAGACCTTCAAACACTTGAAGACAGTCATCGTCCCTGTCTTCACCCCCAAACTGAGTCTTCTTGTCCTTAAGTTAAATATTCCAGGTTCCTCCAACTGTTCCTCCTATGGGATGCATTTGAACCCCTTCTCCATCCTCAGTGCCCTCTACTTCAATCCTATTCTTCTTCCCCCACTCTCAGACGTGAAGGAAGGGAACTTCAAAGGTCTATGTTTTCTATCATATTTCTTCTAGCCACAAGACCTCTAAAAGGGTTGGAAACCTTAAGGAATGATGAAGAAAAGGAGTCAAAGAAATCTTTCAAAGAATCCTGGAGATGAAAAATATTTATCCTAATTAAAAGAACTCACCGAATGATTTAATGATATGGAAGTGGACAGGAACTTGGGGACGATCAATAAACACTTGGTCTTGGTTGACCAGGACCTCCTTGATCAGTGGCAATCCAGTCACTACCAGAAATGTAAGATTTCCCACATGTGTGCAGAAAACATTTCCGTATTTCTTGGCAAACTGAAAAAGAATTAATTTGAGTTGCAAACTTTCATTGTCTTTCAGGCTATTTTTATTCTGTATTGTTATCAGATAACATTCTAGCAATGCGAAATATTAATTTCAATGGAGCACACTCAATTCAGTCTGATCCAATTCCACTGAATTCAGTTCAGTTCATCCCAACAAACACTGAATCATCCAACTATATCCCAAGCCCTGATCTGGGCAGACAGTCACAAACATCAAACAGCTCCTTCCTTTGAGGAACTGACATCGGAAAGAAATTATGTATGAACATATAAGTAAATACAGGATATACACAAAGGAAATTCTAAATAATTTGAAGGGAGACTAGTGCCTGGGAGGGTTCTAGAAGGCTTCCTGCAAGAAATAGACCCTACAGTGGATAGAGCACTGGCCCTGAAGTCAAGAAGACCTGAGTTCAAATCTGACCTCAGACCAAACACTTGACATTTACTAGCTGTGAGACCTTGGGCAAGTCATTTAACCCCAATTGCCTAAAAAACAAGAAGAAGAAGAAGAAGAAGAAGAAGAAGAAGAAGAAGAAGAAGAAGAAGAAGAAGAAGAAGAAGAAGAAGAAGAAGAAGAAGAAGAAGAAGAAGAAGAAGAAGAAGAAGAAGAAAGAAAAGAAAAGAAAAGAAAAGAAAAGAAAAGAAAAGAAAAGAAAAGAAAAGAAAAGAAAAGAAAAGAAAAGAAAAGAAAAGAAAAGAAAAGAAATAGCCCGGAAACTGAGCTTTGATGGAAACTGGGAATTCCAAAAGATTCAGGGGAAAAGGAAATATATCCCAGGCTCTGAAGTGACTGCTGCATTCAAGACAGCATGCTGGGTTAGGAATATATGACAAAGAACAACTGGGAGTTTAATATGGGGGAAAGACCTAGAAGTCAACACTTGAACCATTAGTAAGTTCATTAGAGTAGGTAGAATGTAAACTCCCAGAGAGCAGGGGCAGTTTTATTTTTGTTTTCTTCATCTCCAGCACATAGCATAGTACCTGGCACATAGAAGATCCTTATGAAATGACTGTTAATTAATTAATTGATTGATGGATTGTCCTTTCCCCCACTGACACCCATCAAAGTTCTTTCAAAACTCAGTAGGTGGTCTTTGAGAGAGACTAGAGGAAAAATCAGTCAATGTGGCTGCCAAAATGGTCATGAGCTCTTCTGAATTTAGCAAGGCTCATCTTCAGGTCACAGACACCCCAAGTGTTGGTCACCACACCCCTGTATGAAGCTATTGCAACTTCGTAGGGCCCAAGAATGCTGGTCTTCTACTATAAGGACCTGAAACAGTGAAGGATTTCAAGTTGATAGTATATGATGACTATTTTCAGGATTCAGGGGTATTTAGACTTCAAAAAGAGAGAAAAAAAGTGAGGTGAGTGGTAAGATGTGATATAGGTTAATGACCTAGTTCAGATGTTAATGTTGACCCCTACCAGTAAGCAGTCACTGAACAATTTTCTAAGATTTAGTACCTGCGTACATAGCGGCTATCTCCAAGGGGTATGCTGAGGGTCCACTGGGATAATGCATGCAAAGCTCTCTATAAATATTCAAGGACTATATCAATCTCACCTGAGAGGCAGCATAGGATAGTGCATAAAGACCTAGCATCAGCATCATAAAGACCTGGGTTCACATCCCACCTTGATCCATGCCAGCTGTAAGACTCTTGGCAAGGTGTTTAATCTTTGAATGTCCCAGGTAGGAGGCCTCCAGTGACTCCTGGATCTGTACTTGGCCCTGAGTCGTCTAACATTTTATCAGTGACTTAAGTAAAGGCACAGATAGGGTGCTCATCTGATTTGCAGTCAACATCAATTTGGGAAGGGTAGCTGGGTGATGGAGTCATTGAAGACAATTTCCATGGCCTGTGGCTGGCTTGAATTCAAGATGAAATTCAAAAGGGATAATGTAAAGTCTCACACTAAAATACAAAAAAAAAATATTTCACAAGTACACTTAGTCTGAAAAGGATCTTGGCAACTTGGTTTTCTTTAAATTTTGATAACTGCATTTCATCAAAATCAGTTTCCTTTATAATCCTATTTTGTGCATTTAAAACCATGATTCTGAGGGAGTGCCCCATTGGTTTCACCAGAATGACTGTCAGAGGGGTCCAGGACACAAAAAAAGGAGAAATACTCCTTATATAGGGGTTGAGTAGACTGCACCAAATATGAGTTAGCAGTGTGATATGTCAGGTTAAAAAAAATGATTGTTAGTGTTTGATGAACTTAATTGAAAGAAAAACTACTGGGATGTTGTAGTATAATATTAATATACAGAATTGACCAGTAAGGCAAGTGGAGATCAGATTCCTGACATGGTTTGTCCAAAGTCTTACAGTCAGATTCATGGACCCCAGGTCCTTAACATTTCCTGTGTGTGTCTATTGTTGTTGCTGTCATCCTGTTTTTAGTCTGGTGAATCCTTTGGGTAGCTTCTCAGAAGAAAGTTTTTAAATGCATAAAATAAAAAAGGAAAACCAAGTATTTTAAAATGCAGTGATAAAAACTGTTTTTAACTAAAATTAAATGGCCCCACTTAAGTACCTCTGATTCTAGAGTTTGAGGGGACCTCAGAGGCTGCCTCTTCAATTTCTACCAGTCAGTCTATTAATGAACATTTATTAAGTGTACGATGTGCCAAGTACTGTGCTGAGCTCTGGGGATAAAAAAAAAAAAGAAAAAGACAGTCTTTCAGTGAGCTCACCTATCATTTATAGATAACAATAAAAAAACAGCTGAGATTTATATGATGCTTAATGTATGCCAATCACTGTGTGAAGCACTTTAGAATTATTATCTCATTGGATCAGAATCACAGAAATTGAGTCAGAAGGGACCTCAGTGGTCATCTAATCCTGACCCCATATAAAAGTTAACTCCACCACGACACACCCCACACGTGATGAGCATATGACTTTCTCCAGGTCCCATAGGTCAGAAGGGGAATGTGAACCCAGGCCCTCTAAGCCCCAAACCAGACTTTCTTTCCATTGCAAGAGGCTGCTTCCCAGGTAGGCCCAGAGCAGGGATAGACACCAAGGCTTGTGGCTGCCCAATCCAGCACATTCCCCAGAGCCCCAGTGTCCACCCCCCAACCTCACAGCCAGTGGATTCTCACCCTCCCATCTCACTCCTTACTTTTTGGAGGGTGATATTGGGATTTTTCAAGTCCATCTGGAAGAAGTTGCCAAATATGGGCAGCCCAGGAGGGCCAGGGGGGTAGTTGTGATGCCGCCTCCTCCTCTGCAGGTACTGTGCCAGGATCAGGAGAATAACAGAGAGGAAAAAGAGGGTCTGCAGGGAGGCTCTTTCCCAAAGGGAAGGGAGAAAGTTCTCCAGAGAGAGCCTCATTGTTCCCTATCTCTGGAACCAAGGCCAGATAAGCCAAGCTCCTCCTCCCGCTTTGACTTCCTGCAGCAATAGCAGCAGCTTTGGGGCCACCAGGAGCAGTGTTCTGGTGAGGGACAAAACTCAAAGTGTGTTTCATTCCTCAGAGCTGCTGCCTGGGCTGGCTTTATAGGCCTGTGAGTGAGAGCTTCAGGGAGTGCCTGCCTCCACTCTGTGCCCCAGCCCTCTGCCTTCTGCCAGGGCCTGCCTCTTGGGTGTAACATGCCCCACCCCTACAGTCTTCTGCCCTGAAAAGAAGACTTGGCTTGTCTCCTGGGAACCAGAGAGACAAATTGATCAGGGCATGCGGGGAAGGCTCCACACAGGCAGACCCGTCCAGTAGGCCCCAAATCACAGGGCCTGACCTTTGAGGAAAGAAGGGATCCAGAATGTCACCCCCCTGTTTAGAAGAGCAACAAACTGAGGTTCAGGGAGGCCAGGAAACTGACAAGGTCCCACAGCTCTCTGTAAGTTTCAGAGTCTTCACTGGAACCCAACTCATCTGGCTTCAAATCAGCACATTTCTCCCTACTACAAATGGCCTCCTAATGGACTTGTGAACAAATCTAAAGGGGCTCAAAATTCAGAATCCAGGGACCCCCAAGGGGTATGTAGGTAGATTTCAGTAGGTCTGTGAACTTGAATGGGAGAAAATAACTTCAACTTTATTGGAATAATTTGAATAAAATTTCCAATAGAACTGAAATAAAATTCCAATATAATTGGAATAAATTAAATAAAGTGTCAATGTAATTAGAATCAATTGGAATAAAATTCTAATATAATTGGTATAAATTGGAACAATTTGAATAAAGTTTCAATATAATTAGAATAAGTAAAATAAAATTCCAATATAATTGAAATAAATTGAAATGAAATTCAAATGTAATTAGAAAAAATTGGGATAACTGGAACTATATTCTAGTATGAGTGGAATAAATGGGAATTATTGGAATAAATTGGAATGATCAGAATAAAATCCAATGTAATTGTAATTTCCTTTAAAATCTTATGTATTTTTTTGTGCATCTAAAATGTCTTTCTGAGAAAGAACCCATAGCCTTTAAAAGACTGACCAAGGGTTCTTCTCTGATAAGTAGGCACTTCTAAGTGCTTGGAACTGCTTTTTAAACCTTGCTCAGTGTGTGAGGTTGGACCTGTGACAAGGGGTGAATGGATATCCTTGTGTGTTCCCTTCCAATGGCCTTCATGGAGCAGTGAGCAGAAAGCTGGATTTGGAGTCAAGAGGGCTTGGGCTGAATCTAAGCTGTTCCACTTTTGTTTCCCTGGGCCTCTATTTCTCACGTGTAAAAAAGTAGATTGGACTACCAGAGATGTCAGAGACAAGACCCCAGCCTAAAAGCATTATAGTTCCTCACTCCTGAGTACGACCAGGGACAGATTAAAATGTAGTAAAGAAATGTTTAACAAACCAAAGATACAATACAACATGGATAATGCCAGTCCATGACTTGCTAGGCCTGTAGGTTTACACACCTGCACTAGATGACTTCTGAGGTTCCCTTCCACTCAAAAGTTATGTTCTCTCATTATGGAATAAAAGGCTATGTCCCCTGTCCTCAGGCATTGTGTAAATAAGAGGTGAAGGACAGGAAGATAGCCTTTTGGACCAAAAGGCCAATCAATGACACACAGTTTGTTTATGAATCATAGAATGTTTTATCTGAAAGAAGTCTTGGAGATGATAGGATAATTGGGTCACATGTCTGGAGCTGGAAGAATCTCAGAAACCATCTAGGTCAATGCTCTGATTTTACAGATGAGCAACCAGGTAGAGACCATCATAAATCACCATTACTCTAATGTTCTATAGGGATTTAAGGTTTATAAGTAACTTTGTGGGTTTTATCTCATTTGCTCTTTACAACCATACAAAATAAGTGTGATTATTATGCCCATTTTGCAGATGGAGAAACTGAGGCTGAAAGAGTTTCAAAGACTTACTGAGGGTCACATAGCTAATAGGAGTCTGAAGTAAGATCTGAATTTAGCTCCTCTGAGAGAAATGATTATTAATAAACAATGATTTGGGGAGATCCAAGATTACTCACTTCTTATTAAGTCCAGATTTTACAAACTTCAGTCTCCTGAAGGACATTGATAATGAGATTAGACTAACTTTCTGGTTCAGACCTGACCCAAGGAAGGAGTCATTGTCTCCCACCTGAGGCTTTGGTGGGGCATACATTATTTGAATAGCTCCCCAAAGCTGTGTATGGTCAGGGTATAGAGATAGTCTTTCTCTATCCAATGGTCCCAGGATGTCCCTCTCAACCTCTCATTGAATAACTTCTCTTCAAAGGGCACATAAACTGTGAACCTACTGCCACGATTGTCTTTGGTATAAGAGAGATGGCCAGATGACTATTCTCTTATTAAGAATTGTGTTGGAAATATTGATAAAATGATTAAATTACCCAGAAACTATGTCTCTCAAACTTTTTAGTCACCACAGACCCCAAGTCCAGGGCTCAAAGTGGCCAAAGTTATACGGGTAGTAATTTGTGAGGGTGGGATTGGGTGATAAAGTGTCTAAACAATCCTCAGTTCAGTAAAGTAAAGTAAAGTCTTACATTTGGGTCCAAAAACTCAATTTCACAAACACGAGATAGACAAAGTATGACCATAGACAGTTTGTTAGAAAAAAGGGCTAGAGATGAAGTGAATGGAAGGTCAATATTAGTCAGCCTTTTACTATGGCAATAGAGAAGGCTGTGGCACCTCTAGATTTTTTAAGAGAGGCATGGGGGGGAATCTAAGTGGCACAGTGGATAGAATTCTGGCCTTGGAGTCAGGAGGACCTGAGTTCAAATCTAGCCTCAGACACTTGACCCTTAATAGCTGTGTGACCCTGGGCAAGTCACTTAACCCTGATTGCCTCACTTAAAAAAACAAACAAAAACAAAAACAAAACAAACAAACAAACAAAAAACAAGAAAATGTTGATTTGAAGAATATTGGGGCAGCTAGGCGGTGCAATGGATAGAGCACTGGCCCTGAAGTCAGGAAAACCTGAGTTTAAATCTGGCCTCAGAACAAACACTTGACACTTACTAGCTCTGTGACCTTGGGCAAATTACTTAACCCCAATTACCTAAAAAAAAAAGAGAGAGAGAGAGAGAGAAAGAGAGAGGCACAAGGTCCATGGCCACAGAGGTGACTGATGTGCTGTCCTTTTCCCTGCTCAGACCTCCTCTGGGGCATTGTCTTCAATTCTGGGCACCACAGTTTTAGAAAGGACACTGGGTCATCTATAGAGGAGTTAAGGAAGACTCATACACTTACAGCTTTAGAACTAGAAGGGGTGCTAGTGGTTATCCAGTCCAAACTCTTCATTTTACAGATGAAGAACTGAGGTCCAGAGAGGGAAATGACTGATCCAGGGTCATATGGGTAGTGACTCCAAACCCTGTGATCTTTCCAATGCACCACCCTACTTCCAGATAAAAATACCTCTTGAGATCATGCTATAGGAGAAACTGTTGCAGAACTTAGGGGTGCTTAGCCTATAGGAAAGTGTGAGTATTTAGGGAGAGAGGGTTGGACATGGAGCTGTCTTCAGTTCTTTGAAGGGTTGCCAAGTGAAAGAAAGATTAGCTTTGTCCTTCTTGATGCCAAAGAGCAGAATTAGGGGCAGTGGAGGTATTTTAACTTGACAGGATGGGGAAAAACCCAAATTTACAACTAGAGCTGTCCAAAATTGAAAGGGATTGCTTCTCTAAAACTCAGACCTCCTCAGTAAACTTGCCTTGGGGGACCTCCCTCCCTCTGATTGGAGAAGGTGGAGGATGGACATTAAAGAATTCTTCCTAGATCCTCCATTTAAGGAGAGGTCCCAGGGCAGCCACCTTATCATTTCTCACCTGACTTCAGGACTTCATCTTTGTCTCTCTCCCTTGCCTCTCACCTCCCCTCCCCGCCCCCCCTCCCCCGCCTTCAACTGTTTTTAATGGGCTTTCTATCCCTGTTAGATAGTGAGTCTTTCTTTGTACCTGTATTTTAGATACCTGGTGCATAGTAGGCACTTAACAAAAACTTATTCACTGAAAGCTTCTAAAAGTAACAGGTTCCTTCTGATTTGAGTCCTTCAAGTAGAGAATGTATTACCATTGGACAGGTAAGTTTTAATGGGTATTCTTTAATCAATCAATAAACATTTATCACATGGCTATTATGTGCCAGGTACTGTGCTAAGTGCTAGGGACACAAAAAAGAGGCAAAGGACCATCCTAGCCCTAATCTAATATGGGAGAAAACATAGAAACAAGTACATATAAACAAGCTCTAAATATCATTAATAGGAAATCATTAACAGAGGGACCACACTAGAATTAAGAAGGGTTGGGGAAAGCTTTCTATAGAAGATTTTATTAAGACTTAGGTATGGCTAACTAGATCCCCTGAGGTCCTTCCAATTTGGAAATTTTGCTGTCCTGGGACTCCTTTGACTTCATCAATCCATCTGTCAATTAATCAATCCACAAGCATTTATCAATGGTTCTCCTTGATGCTGTCTTCTCTCTAGGTTTTCAGAATCATTTCTCTCTCCTGGATCTCCTCCCATGTCTCTGATCACTCTTCTGTCTCCTTTGCTTGATCCACCTCCAGATCATGCCCTCTAACCATAGGGGTCCCTCAGGGTTCTGTCCTGGGCCCTCTCCTCATCTCACTCTATGATACTTTACTTGATCTCATCTGCTCCCATGGCTTAATGACCATCCCTCAGCTGACAATTCTCAAATCTGCCTATCCTGTCCTGGATATCTATTTGCTGACCTCCCATTGCATATCTCCAATCACCTTCTAGAAATCTCAACCTGGATGTCCAGTAGACATCTTAAATTGAACTCATCTCTCTCCTTAAATCCTGCCCTACCTCCTAATTTCTCTATTGCTGTCAAGGCTCATCACTTAGGAGCTATCCTGGATTCCTCACTGTCTCTCACCCTCTACATCTAATGTGTGCCAAGGATTGTTGACTTCACCTTTGCAACATCTCTCAAAAATGTGTCCTCTTCTCTCTTCTGACACTGCTGCCACCCTTATGTAAGCCCTTATCTTATCACACCTGGATTATTGCAATAGCCTGCTGGTGAATCTGCCTGCTTCCAATCTCTCCCCACTACAATCCATCCTCCCACTCAGAATTTGGAAGAATTTAATGTGAATGGCCCACAGTGTGATGCAGCAGGAACCAATACTAAAGGGTATTTTGTTTTTGTTTTTGTTTTTGCTTGTTTGTTTGTTTGTTTTCTGAAAAAATGGATATCCTGGTTGGGAACCAGTGGCAGTTTGCGACTTGGGTGTCTGTCTCTTCTGTAATGATGTTACCTTGACAGAAGCTCCACAGGACACATCAGGCTATTAAAACAGCCAGTGATGAACCTTGGATCACATAGATTCTCTTGAAATATCCATTTTTCCAGTTTGAATGTGCTGCTTTCTTACTTTTCTGAAAAACACACTTTTCCTTTGCTTCTCGATTACCACATTCTTGTAAAGGCAAATTTATAACTAAAATAGAAGTTAGTTATAAAGCTGCTTAGAGGATCATAGACTTAGAACTAGGAGGGATCATAGAGGCCATTGAGTCCAGCCAACTCTTTCTACAAATGAGGAAACTGAGTCACAGAAAAGTTGCATAGCAAATTTTGAAGCAATATTTAAATCCAAATTTTCTTTCACATTTTGCCTCTAACATTTAACACGCCTGTAAACTCGGTGGTGCAGTGGATAAAGTGCCGGGCCTAGAGTCAGGAAAACTCATCTTCATGAGTTCAAATGTGGCCTGAGACACTTACCAGCTTCATGACCCTATCACTCAACCCTGTTTACCTCAATTTTCTCATCTGTAAAATGAAGAAGTTAGCATAGATGGCCTCTGAGTTGCCTTTAACTCCAAATTTATTTCTCCAATTTACTATTCTTTGCAAGGTACTTCAGTAGGTCTCATTTACGGTTTGTAATATGTGACTCGCCCACTGACACAAACTAACCTGTTTTGGTCTTTGTATCTTCCTCTATAAAGTGAAGCAGTTGGAAGAAATATCTCCAAGGCATCTTCCAGGTCAATGATCAATGATTCTATAAAACTAGGACTTGTGATCACGAGGGATATAAAACCAATATGCAAAATATGTAAAGCAATATGCAACGTACAATGAAAGCTTAGCTACCAGCCACCTGGCCTTTCAGAACTCTTTGAATTCCAGAAACTAAAACTAACTCCCCAAAAGTCTTTAGCAGTGAAATAGGCCAAGAACCCGGGAATAATGAACATAGCTGAGAAGTTACCAACCAAAGTTTATGCCCAGCAAGCTACAGTTGGTTTTAGTATGTATGATATTACAGGCTTAAGCCCACTCATCTGGCTCTCAATCATTTCAGGTTCTTTTGAGAGTCCACCCCCCCCCCCCATATTTTCCCATTTAAATTCAGACTCAGAATTATACTATTCAGATAGGCCCCATCTGTCTGGGTTCTTTCTTCATTATCCTGAGAAAAGGTTATCAAAACCGAATAAGCACACAATCTCATAGACAACTCCAAGTTGGCCCCACCCTAATTCTCCACCCACTCCACCTATTCTAAATCAAAGTTCATTCTAGGGGTAAACAAGCCAATTCCCCAGGGATCAAGGTCTAGACTCATCCATCTCTTGTGCACAAAATACATTCATACCACTCCTACCGTCCACACTCAACAACCACACAATCACACTCACTATTATTCTTTTCTTCTCATACCAGTATTCAATTTAGTTTTTCCACAGCCACTCAGTAATGTATGCATATGAGGCCAGGGAATGTCCTGACTGCTTCTTAATTGGTTTGGAAGTGGGGTCAGGCAGGGATACAGAATTAACAGTTCCATTTCTAAACATAAAGCCCCTAGAGAACCTGTCACATGGTTGTACATGTTTTGGACGAGGTCTGTGATTTCTTTGCTATAGGAAACTCTTTGTATGTAAAAGCAGATTTGGACCTAATCTGCAGATTGTAACCATACAGAGCAAACAGAGACCCTGAATGTTTAAGTGACTTGCCCAGGGACAGACATCCACTCTTGTCCTGAGTCCTCTTCTCTTTTCTCCCTAAACTATTTTACTTATTCATCTCCTTGGCTGCCATGGATTCAATGATCCTCTGTAATGATGGTTCTCAAATCTATTTATCCAGCCCTGACCTCTCTCTTGACTTCTAGTCACATATCTCCAAGTGTCTGACGACGATCTCGAACCAAATAACCCCTAGACTTCTTAAATTCCATCTATCCAAAATGACACCCATTATCTTTCCTCAAAAAAATCTTTCCTCTCTTCTTGATTTCCCTGTTACTTCTGAGGGTGTCACCATCCAAGTCACCTAGGTTCTCTATCTGGGCATCTCCCTTAACTCCTCACCCTCTCTCACTCCCATATTCAATCTATTGCCAAGGCCTATCGATGCTATTTTCACAACATCTCTCATGTGTACCCCCTTCTCTCCTCTGACATTGTCACCACCCTGACACAGCCACACATCACCTAATATTACTTGGTGAGGCTATTGCAATAGTTTGCTGGTTGGTCAGTATTGAGATGGCAAAGTAGCTTAAGTGCTAGATATGAATTCAAGGTAACCTGGTTTTAAATCTTGCCTCAGATACTGAGTCCTTGGAAAAATCACTCAACCTTTGTTTGCCTCAATTTCTTTATCTGTAAAATGGGGATAATAATAGCACCCACCTCCCAAGGTTGCTGTGAAGATCAGATCGATCATTTGTAAAGCACTTTACAAACCTTAAAGTACTATATTAAGGCTAGCCATGAGTCTTTCCCCACTCCAGTCCATCCTCTATTTAGTTCTTGTGTGGGACAGCTAGGATTCTGTTGCATTCTATGCAGTGAATAGAACTGTAGCCTTGAGGTCAGGAAGACTCAAGTTCAAAATTGGCTCAGACACTAGCTGTGTGACCCCTGGGTAATAGACGCAATATCAATTTGGCTTAGTTTCATCATCTGTAAGATGGGAATAATAATAACACCTACATCTCAGGTTGTTGTCAGGATCAAACTAAATAACAACAAAGTCCTTAGCTCATTTCCTGGCACATAGCAATCACTATACAAATGTTAGCTACTACTATCTTCCTAAAGTGCAGGTCTGACCATATCACACCCTACATCAATAAATTTCTGTGGCTCCCTATTGCCTCTAGGATCAAATACAAAACCCTATTTTGGGCATTCAAAGCCCTTCTTAACCTTAGCTCCTCCTACCTTTCCAGCTTTCTTACATGTTATTCCTTTCCCATGTACTCTTTGATCCAGTGACACTGGTCCCCTGGTTGTTCCATGAACAAGACACTCCACTGGTGGGTTCCAGGCACTTTCTTAGGGCTGCATACTATACCTGAAACACTCTCCCTCCTCTACTCTGATTACTGACCTCTCTGGCTTTCTTTGAATCTCAATTAAATTCTCACCTTTTACTGGAAGCCTTTCCCAACTCTTCTTATTCAATTTTTCCGTTAATTCTTCTTATTTAATTAATTCTGTTAATTATTAAGCATTTTACCCATATTATTTCACTTGATCCTCCTAATAACCTTATGAGGTAGATCTCATAATTATCCTTATTTACAGCTGGGGAAACTGAGGCAGGCATGGTTTAAATGATTTGTCCACAGTCACAAATCTATTAGATTTTTGATGCCATATTTGCACTCAATCAGGTCTTCTTTAAGTCAGACTCTGTGCACTCTGGTGCCACCTAGATGAAGAGGAGTGGTATATAATAACCCACCATCTTTATCACACTCCCTGATCATGGGTATTACCCAAGGCTTCCCTCTCTACACTTTCTCTATGCAAATGCATCAACTCCCATCAGGTTAGTTATCCTATCTGTACAGATGACTCATTAGAAGTCTATCTATCTGCAGGAACCAGAGTCTCCCATGAGCTTTAATCCTAGATCACTAATCTTCTATTGAACATCTCCAACTGGATGTTTTGCATACAACTCAAACTCAATATTTCAGAAATAAAACTCATTATATTCTTCTTCCATCTGTGCCCCATTCTCAACTTTCCTTTTGTGGCCAAAGGTATCACCATCCTGTAGTGAATGAAAATTCTGAGAGGCATAATTTCTGGCTAATGAATAATCAATTTATTAATTATGGCTAAAGAGTAATTAATAGATTGAAATCAATGACTTTCTTTCATAAACTAAAGACGGAACTTGGAAGTCATTGGATGTTTAAAAACCTTGGAAGAGTGCGAGAGTGCATGTTCCCAACAGGTGGAGATCAACTCATATTGGTTAACAATTAATGGTAAAATTAATATTATAATGACAGATAGGCTTCTTCTAATGAGCAGCTGGGGGAAGTGACTTTGATTATGTCACACTTGGACAAAGAGACTCATCCCTACCCAGACCACCCCTGCCTCAGGCAATCTAGACAAAATGATCTATTCTTCATCCCATATTACCTGATTAGAATAATGGTGGAATTATGATAAGTTTCCATCTAGATAAGATGGTCTTTACCTTTTAATCACAACTAAGCTTTCCCAGTTGAGTGGCTGGGTCATGCCCAAGATTGAACCCAAGCTCATCATCAGCTCTTTCCTTCAGAGGCTGCTGTTACTGAGTAACTAAATGAGGAAATAGAAAGGGGGGAACCCTGCATCCCCAATATTAGTAATTTTTTAAATGATTATTTCTCTCATTCCCCCTTTGATTTTACTGTGAGGCACAGTATCTTCAATGAATCACTAAATGATATGACAAACACTTCATTCAAGGGTTTGTTTGTTTTTAACTTGTGGGGCTTATAAGGGGAAACAATGTGTGGAGAAAGGGGAGAGGGATTGACAGACACATTGACATGACCCATTGGGTCAGTCCCCTTTGGTAAGCAGGCCTTAGAGATAAAAGGGACATAGGGGAAAAATAAACAGTAAAAGAAAAATAATATTATCCATTGTATAGGCTTATCACATCTTAAGGCTCAGACATCTCATCTCATACAGCTATCTAATTTTCTGGAAATATTTCTGATGCAGCTCGTTGGTTTGTGTGGGGTCTCAGAGCAGTTTCCAGTGGACTGGCTTCTCTGGTTCAAGTCACTTGTAGAGATCCCCTTCTCTCCTGAAAATCTCTTTAAAAAATGGTCTTAACACAATTCAAAATTTACTATGCCAATAAGCAGGTCATATAGTGAAAATTAGCTGAAACTCAATGTCCCTACTAGCAAGAATGTCAAATTTGGGAATCTTTTAGACCTGAGAATTTACATTTTTAAGTTAGTGAATTTTTGTGTTGATATATTCAAGAAACAAATATAAATTGAAAAAATTGGAAAATTCTGAACCCAATTTTGTTTTTCTTTTATTTTTTTTTGAGTTTCAAAGTTTCTTTTTTATTAATTTATTTTTGGTTTGCACCATTCATTTCCACAAGATTTTGAGTTCCAAATTTCTTCCCTATCTCACCTCTCCCCCCACCCCAAGATGGCATATGGCATGCATTCTGAATACCCCTTCCCCTAATCTGCCTCCCCTTCTTATATCCCCCTCCCCTTCTATTTTCCTGTAGGGCAAGATAGATTTCTATACCCCATTGCCCCATTGCCTGTATATCTTATTTCCCAGTTGCATGTGAAAACAATTTTTAACATTTGTTTTTAAAACTTTGGGTTCCAAATTTCCTCCCTTCCTCCCTCTCCACCAACTCTCATTGTGAATGCAAGCAACTCAATAGAGGTTATACATGTGTAGTCAGGCAAAACACTTCCATTGTAGTCATGTTGTGAAAAACTAAGTATATTTCCCTTCATCCTATTCTGACTTCTGTTTATTCTATTCTCTCTACCTTGTCCCTCTTCATAAGTGTTTGCTTCTGATTACCCCCTACCCCAATCTGCCCTCCCTTCTATCATTCTCCCCTCTCTTATTCCCTTCCCCCTATTTACCTGTAGGATAAGATAGATTTCCATACCCAATTGAGTGCTTATGGTATTCCCTCTTTAAGCCATATCTGATGAGAATAAGATTCACTCATTCCCTCTTACTTTCCCCTACTTCCCCTCCACTATAAAAGTCTTTTCTTGTCTGTTTTATGTAAGATAATTTACCCCATTCTACCTTTCCTTTTCTCCTTCTCCCAATATAATCCTCTCTCACCCCTCAATTTTATTCTCCAAATATCACCCCTTCATCTTCAACTCACCTTGTGCCCTCTGTCTATCTATCTATCTATCTATCTATCTATCTATCTATCTATCTATCT
>NW_020949602.1:7089716-7126707 GCF_900497805.2 Vombatus ursinus
TCTATCTATCTATCTATCTATCTATCTATCTATCTATCTATCTATCTATCTATCTATCTATTTATCTATCTATACATATATTTTTTTTCCCTCCAACTACCCTAATACTGACAAAGGTCTCATGAGTTACAAGTATCATCTTTCCATGCAGGAATGTAAACAATTCAACCTTAATAAGTCCTTTATGATTTCTCTTTTCTGTTTATATCTTCATGCTTCTCTTGAGTCTTGTATTTGAAAGTTGAATTTTCTACTCAGTTCTAGTCTTTTCATCAAGAATGCTTGAAAGTCCTCTATTTCACTGAATATCCATTTTTCCCCCTGAAAGATTATACTCAATTTTGCTGGGTAGGTGATTCTTGGCTCTAATTCTATCTCGTTTGACTTCCAGAATATCATATTCCAAGCCTTCTGGTCCCTTAATGTAGAAGCTGCTAAATTTTATGTTATCTTAATTGTGTTTCTATAGCACTTGAATTGTTTCTTTCTGGCTGCTTGCAATATTTTCTCCTTGACTAGGGAACTCTGTAATTTGGCTTCAATATTCCAAAGAGTTTTCCTTTAGGGATCTCTTTCAGGAGATGATTGGTGGATTCTTTTGATTTCTATTTTACCCTCTGGTTCTAGAATATCTGGGCAGTTTTCCTTGATCATTTCTTGAAAGATGATGTCTAGGCTCTTTTTTTGATCATGGCTTTCAGACAGTCTGATAATTTTTAAATTATCTCTCCTGAATCTATTTTGTAGGTCAGTTGTTTTCCAATGAGATATTTCACATTATCTTCTATTTTTTTTAATTCTTTTTGTTTGTTTTACAATGTCTTGATTTCTCATAAAGTCACCAACTTCCATTTGCTCCATCCTAATTTTTAAGGAAGTATTTCCTTCAGTAGCTTTTGGACTTCCTTTTTGATTTGGCTAATTCTGATTTTTAAGCCATTCTTCTCCTCATTTGTTTTTTGGACCTCTTTTGCCATTTGAGTTAGGCTATTTTTTAAGGTGTTATTTTCTTCAGTATTTTTTTGGTTATCTTTTAGCAAGCTATTGATTAGTTTTTCATGGTTTTCTTGCATCACTCTCATTTCTCTTCCAAGCTTTTCCTCTAATTCTCTTATTTGCTTCTCAAAATCTTTTTTGAGTTCTTCCACGGCCTGGGACCAATTCATATTTTTCTTGGAGTCTTTGGATGTAGGA
This sequence comes from Vombatus ursinus, assembly GCF_900497805.2. Classification (NCBI taxonomy): domain Eukaryota; kingdom Metazoa; phylum Chordata; class Mammalia; order Diprotodontia; family Vombatidae; genus Vombatus; species Vombatus ursinus. Next base: position 7,090,911 of record NW_020949602.1, read on the forward strand.
GCTTTGACAGATATAGGTTATACATGTGCAATTATATAAAACATTTCCGTATTAGTCATTTTGTACAAGAAAACAAATTTAAAAAAGAATAAAAAAGTTAAAAAAAAAGTGTAAAATAGCCTGCTTCAGTCTGTATTTAGACAATATCGGTTCTTTTTCTGGAGATAGGTAATATGGTTCATCATTAGTCCTATGATATCATCTTGGATCATTGTATTGGTAATAATAGCTACACCATTCACAGTTCTTCATCATACAATATTGCTGTTACTGCGTACAATATGCTCTTGGTTCTGCTCACTACACTTTGCATAAATTCATGTAAGGTTTTCCCAGTTTTTTTTTTCTGAAACCATCCTATTTGCCATTTCTTATAGCACAATAATATTCAATCACAATCATATACCACAGTTTGTTTAGCCATTCTTTAATTGATAGGCATCACTTCCATTTCCAATTCTCAGATACAACAAAGATAGCTACTATAAATATTTTTTTTCTACAAATAGTTCCTCCCTCCCTCCCTCCATTTTTAATGTCTTTGGGATACAGACCTAGCAGTGGTACTTTTTTATCAAAGGGTGTGATCCAAATTGCCCTCCAGAATGGTTGGATAAGTTCACAACTCCACCAATAATGCATTAGTGTCCAATTTTTTCCACTTCCTCTCCATCATCCATTATTTTCCCTTTCTTTCATATTAACCAATCTGATAGGTGTGAGGTGGTACTTCAGAGTTGTTTCAATTTGAATTTCTCTAATCAATAGTGATTTAGAGCATTTTTATATAACTAGAGATAGCTTTGATTTGTTTGTCTGAAAACTGCCTGTATATATCCTTTGACCATTCATCAATTGGTGAATGACTTGTATTTTTATAAATTAGACTTAGTTCTCTACACATTTGGAAATGAGGCCTTTAACAGAAATATTTGTTGTAAATTCCCCATAGTTTTCTGCTTCCCTCTAAATTTTGGTTGTATTGGTTTTGTTTGTGCAAAAAACTTTTTTAATTTTATACAATCAAAATTGTCTATTTTACATTTTGTAATGCTCTCTATGTTTTCTTTGGTCCTAAATTCTTCCCTTATCCATAGATCAAACAATTAAATTATTACATGCTCAGCTATTTTGCTTATGATATTAGTATTTATGTCTAAATCATGCACACATTTTATATTTTTGTTAATATTCATCCACTTCTTTTGGATTGTCAAATTTGTTGGCATATAATTGGGTAAAATAACCCCCAATAATTGTCTAGTTTCATCTTCATTGGTAGTGATTCAGCTCTATCATTTTTGAAACTAGAAATTTGGTTTTCTTCTTTTCTTTTTTTAAAATCAAATTAATGGTTTTTCTATTTTATTATTTTTTTAATAAAACTAGTTTTTAGTTTTATTTATTAATTCAATGGTTTTCTTACTTTCAATTTCATTAATCTCTCCTTTGATTTTTAGGATTTCCAATTTGTTATTTAATTGAGGATTTTTTAATTGTTCTTTTTTTAAGTTTTCTTTTAGCTGCATACCAAAGTCATAGATCTTATCTTTATTGTATTGCTGTAAGTAATTAGAGATATAAAATTTCCTCTAACTAATGTTTTGGTTAAATCCCATAAATTTTGGTGTATTGTTTCATTGTTGTCATTTTTTTAAGAAATTATTTATTGTTTCTATAATTTGTTCATTGACCCACTTATGTTTTAATATGAGATTATTTAGTTTCCAATAAATTTTAACCTATCTTTTCATTGCCCATTATCGAATGCAATTTTTATTTCATGATGATCTGAAAATGATGAATTTACTATTTCTGCTTTCCTGTACTTATTTGTAAGGTTTTTACAACCTGATGTATTGTCAATTTTTGTTTAGAGGCCATGTGATGCTAAGAAAAAAGATATATTCCTTTCTATTACCATTCACTCTTCTCCAGAGAGTTATTATATCTCACTCTTTTCGAATTGTATTCACCTCCTTAACTTCTTTCTTGTTAATTTTTTGGTTCAGTTTTATCTAGTTCTGAGAGAGGAAAGTTCAAGTCCCCCACTAGTATAGTTTTATTGTTTATTTCCACCTCTAACTTATTCAACCTCTTCTTCAAAAAGTTAGTTGCTATACCTTTTGGTGCACATATGTTTAGTATTGATATTTCTTCATTTTCTATGGTATCTTTCAGCAAGATACAGTTTCCTACCTTATTTCTTTTAATTAGATCTATTTTCTGTTTTTGCTTTCTCTGGGATCATGATTGCTTCTCTTGCTTTTTTGCCTTTAGCTGAAACATAAATGGATTCTGCTGTAGCCTTTTACCTTTACTGTGTATGTGTCCCTCTGCTTCAAATATGTTTCTTGTAAACAATATATTGTAGGATTCTGGTTTTTAATTCATTCTGCTATTTACTTCCATTTTATGAGTGAGTTCATCCCATTCACATTTATAGTTATGACAACAAATTGTGTATTTCCCTCCATGCTATTTTCCCCTTGTTTATCCCTCTCTCTTAATCCCACCTTGTTCCTGCTCACAAATGGTTTACTTCTGATCTCCTCCATTGATCTCTCCTCCCTTCTATCAGTCACTCCCCTTCTATTATCCTCATCTTTTTTTTTTAATTTTTTTATAAGGTAAGATAGATTTTTTGTGTCTGAGTGTGTATGTTACTGCCTCTTTGAGTCAGTTGTGATGAGAGTAAGGTTTAAACTTTTTAAACACCATTCCCTCAGGTTGTCCTCCATTACATTAAGTTTCTCAAGACTCTTTTATGTGAAACAAATTTACCCTGTTTTATCTCCCCCCCTCCTTTTCCCAGTGCAATCTTCTTTCTCATCTGTTTGTTTTCTTTGGGTATCATCCCATCAAAGTCACCTTATATTTATGCTTTCTGTCTACATATCCTTTTTCTAACTGCCATTATAGTACTAAAGTTCTTAAGAGTTGCAAATATTATGTTGCCTTGTAGATATATAAACAGTTTAACCTTATTGAATCTTATATTATAGCTTTCTGAGATGAAATTTTTTTATTCAGCTCTGGTCTTTTACTTAGAAATGTTTGAAAGTCCTTTATTTAAATAATTGTCCATCCCTGCCCCCCCCCCCCAAGTATTATATTCAGTTTTGCTGAGTAGGTGATTCTTGATTGTAATCCTAACTACTTTGCCTTCTGATATATCATATTCTAAGCCCTCCAGTACTTTAATTTGGAAGCTGCCAAATCCCGTGTAATCCTGACTGTAGCTCCATGGTATTCTGAGTGTTTCTTTTTGGCTGATTAAAGTACTTTCTCTTTGATCTCTGGAATTTGGTTATGATGTTCCTGGGACTTTTCATTTTGGGATCTCTTTCAGATAGTGATTGAAGAATTCTTTCAATTTCTATTTTGCCCTCTGGTTATAGTACACCAGGGCAGTTTTCTTTGATAATTTCATTTTTATCTTTGCTTTTATTTATTTTTTATTTGCTTAATAGTATTTTTTCAATTACATGTAAAGATAGTTTTCAACATTCACTTTAATAAGATTTTGAGTGTCAAATTTTTTTCTTCCCCTCTCCTTTTCCACCCCTTCCCCAAGATGGCAAGCAGTCTGATACAGATTATACATGTACAATCATATTAAACATATTTCCACATTAGTCATGTTGTGAAATAAGAATCAGAACAGAAGTGAACAACCATGAGAAAGAAAAAAAGTGAAAATAGTATGCTTTGATCTGCATTAAAACTCTATAGTTCTTTCTCTGTATGTGAATAGCATTCTCCATCATGAGTCTTTTGGAATTGTCTTGGATCCTTGCATTGCTGAGAAGAGCTCAGTCTATCATAGTAGATCATCACACAATGTTGCTGTCACTAAATAGCCTTGTTCTGCTGGTTCTGCTCACTTCACTCAGCATCAGTTTATGTAAGTCTTTCCACATTTTTCTAAAATCTGTCTGATCATAATTTCTTATAGCACAATAGTATTCCTTTACATTAATACACCACAACTGGTTCAGCATTCCCTAATTGATGGGCATCTCCTCAATTTCCAGTTCTTTGCTACTATAAAAATGGCAATTATAAATATTTTTGCTGTGTGTAATTATAAATATTTTGCTATAAATATTTTTGTACGTGTGGGTCATTTTCCCATTTTTATGGTCACTTTGTTTGCCAGTGAATAACACAGTACCTGGCACATAGCAGGTACTAAATAAATGCTTGTTGGCATGATGATTATACCTAGAACTTAGCACAGTAGTAGGTGATAAGGCACATAGTAGGTGTTTAACAAGTGCTTGACTTGTTGAGGAAAGGAATAATGCTGAAAGTAAATGAACCTGTGATAGCTTGACCATCAACTACCTCTGTGTTGGGCAATTCCTTTTGTACCAAGGGAGGAGGTTACCACTCACTATCAACTTTCATATTAAATAATATTAAAACTTATTTTTTCTTAAATTTAAATAGAGATATTTGGTGATTCTAATATCTTCTTCCCATGTCCCAAATGATCATCTAGGGAAGCCGTTGGGAGGCATGGACTTCACTGTGTAGACTATTGTCTAGGGATTGAGACAAGCAACACCATGAACTGTTTTCCATTTCTGATTCTAATGTTCTATCACTACCAGCTCTCACAGTGCCTGGCACATAGTAGATACTTAATCAATGTTTGTAGAATTGAACTCATTTCACTAAACTGAACTGAAGTGAATTGAAAAGATATTCAGAGAAATATGAAGTCTCTTTGAGCTTGGATTGTTGGTTCTACCTCTAAAGACTGACAGAGATTGTTATCACCATCTATTTTCCTAAGAAAATTTTTTTTATTTTATTTTCAGCCTGTAATTTAGTAAACTCCTTTTCATTCCCCCATCTGTAAACTGGGCTACAACTACCCCCCACCCTTTATCTCCCTCTCTTCTTCTCCCCTCTTTGATTTCTCTCCCTTTCCCCACCCAAGTTCCAAAGGGAAGGACGGGTGACCTTGGAGCATGAGGATGGTTCCAGGTCCTTCCTTGGAAGTCCACCCTATGTGCCTAGCTTGGCCTACATGTGTCGAGGAAAGGCACAGATTTGGTAGGAGGCAGGAGAGACAGTTAAGCCAGATCGGGAGTCCAAGCTCAGCTTGGTGTTAGGAGGAGCCTGGAACGTGAATTTCTGGAGCAGGCAAGTGAAGAAAAGGAAAAGCTCAGCCCGAGCCAGCTGTTCTCCCAGGCAGACCCTCTTTCCTGAAAGGCAAGGAGATAAGAAAGGAGCAAATCCACTAATGCTTGGCACAGGCAGCAGATCAGGCTATGAATCCTAGCACTGGACTGGACATTAAGGCTATCTAGTGACTTGTCCACAGTCACAATGTTAATAACAGTCAGAGATGGCATTTGAACCCAAGTCTTCCTGGCTCCATGCCAGGCACCATTTGTATGATGCCATGCTGCTATTGACCTCAGAGACTTAGTATAGTTGAAATACTGCATCTATAAACAGATGACCTGGGTTTAGAAACCACTTTGGATGCTTCTCACACAGGTGGCTTTGGACAAGTCACTTAACCTGAGTGGGTCCAAATTTCCTCACCTGTGAAATGATGGAGTTGGATGGTGTGGCCCCCAAGGGCCCTTCTGGATCTAGATCTAAGATACTGCTTCTGTGTAGCCTTAGTAAAAACAGATTCCTTCTCTGAATTTAAACCAGGTGGGTTCAGTGAAGAGAGAGTTGGAACTGGAGTCAAGAAAACTTCAGTTCAAGTCCTACCCCTTTACCTGCTAATTAGAAAACACAACTTCCTTCAAGGCTCAGCTCAGAGGCTGCCACCAGTTGTAAGGGCACCTGGTGCTGAAATTACTTTGTATTTACTTAGGGTCAGAATATCACAGATTTGAGGGTGGAAGAGACTTTCCAGGCCACCTACTCCAACCCCTCACTTATTAGAGATGAGAAAATGGGCCCTGAGAATATCTGAGTCATGGCAAATAATACACTTAAGAAGAAGCACAATTAAAACTCAGATCCGGGCAGCTAGGTGGTGCAGTGGATAGAGCACCGGCCCTGAAGTCAGGAGGACCTGAGTTCAAATCCAGCCTCAGACCAAACACTTGACACTTTCTAGCTGTGTGACCCTGGGCAAGTCACTTAGCCACAATTGCCTAAGGGTGTGGGGGAGACCCAGATCCCCTGGCTATGGATTCCTGGGATTTTTGGGTCATGGCTTCAGAGCTAAAAGGAACTTTATTGGTCATTTAGTCCAATCCCTTCATTTTATAGATGAGGAAACTGAGGCCCAGGAAGTTTGAGTAAGGTCTCCCAAGGATACCCAGAGGAGAGAGTACCAGAGCTTATGGGCAGTGGCTATGCCTGGGGGAATTCTGGGGTCCTAGCAAAGGGTCATAAAACCATCAGGCAAAACCAGACCTGAGGATGAAACTTTCCTTACTTCAACCACATTGCTGTTCTCTAAAGAATGCAAACAACCCTCCCTATTTCCATAGATAGCCCAGGGTCAGATATCTTCCATGTCCCTTGCAGACTAGCTTATAGGTATTATTTTCACATGGTTATAGGTAATCTTGGGGTGAATAAAATACAAATGCACTTGAGATATTTGCTGAGTCCATCACACTTTGGCATCTAGGAGGCATAGTGGACAGAGTGCGGTGACCTGGGAGTAGTTTCATCTCAGACACTTCAAAACTGTGTCTGTGGGCAGATCACTTAACCTCCCTGAAGTTTAGTTTCTTCATCTGTAAAATGGGCAGCTGTAGTACCTAGCTCATGGGATGGCTGTGAAACTCCAAAGGGTTGCTATTTGTCCTGTAGATTTTAAAAAGCTATGTAAAGGTCTGGTATTTTTAATTTTGTTGTGATGTATTTTCCCAATCAATGACTGTTATTAGTATGTGCACCATCATATGATTGTGGGTTTCAGGAAGTAGAGTCTGCTAAGTTTCTTAAGGCTAAAAAGGTTGGTACCTCATGGCCTAGGGGTCCCTTGCTACTGAGTGTGGCTCACCTATTGAGAAAGGCAGAAAGGACTCTCTCTTCTTAAATTGACCATTCTCCAGAAAATGTTCCAGGTTGAAAGTTTCTGGGGTAGCCCATTCCTTGGGGTCCCTGTGCAAGGCAGTCAAGTTGGTTATCAGCATGGTCCCCTGGAAACAAGAGAAAAGAACTGAGTACAAGGAACATGCCCATACTTTCATTTTAGAGAAGAGGGAATTGAGGACCAGGTTGGGTGGGGGGAGGAGCAAAGAACCAGCCGAGGAAATACAGCTTTTTAGTAGTCAATCCTGCTGTCGAACTCAAGACATCTTAGAGCAGGAGCTTCTAACATGTTTGGGGTCACAGATCCCTTTGGAAGGCTGGCAAAGCTTTTGGACCCCTTCTCAGAATCACATTTTAAAATGAATCAAATAAAACACATAAGATTACAAAGGAAACCAATTATATGGAAATGCAACCATCATGATCTAAACAAAACAAGACAAAAAGTCGAGTTCATGGACCCCAAGTTAAGAACTCTGGCCTTAGAGAATCATAAATTTAGGATTGGAAAGAATTGTAGAGGTCATGTGGTCCATTCCTCTCATTTTTACAGATGACTACACTAAGGCATGGAAAGGTAGACTTACTCAAGCGTCAGAAGGGGCAGATGAACCCACACTGCATAATTTTAAGCTGCCACTTTTTGGCAAGATTGATGTCCAGTAGCACTGGGAGATTTGTCTTCCAATTGGCTTCTGCCCCATATGGGACCACATGCTACCTAATGCCTACTTGTGAATTAGGTTGTAAACGATTAAGCTTCCCAGGTAGCAATGTGCCCTAAATTAGTAAATTACTTCAGATGTCCTCTAAGAAATGATGGTTAGAAATGTCAGATACCTTGAAAGATCAATGGGAATGGAGATAAGTGAGCCCAATCAAAATCTTTGATATAGGTTGTTTAAAATATAAGCTTAGGGGCAGCTAGGTGGCACAGTACATAGAGCACTGGCCCTAAAGTCAGAAGGACCTGAGTTCAAATCCAGCCGCAGACACATAACACTCACTAGCCGTGTGACTCTGGGCAAGTCACTTTACCCCAACTGCCTCACTTAAAAAAAAAAAAAGAAAACATAAAGTATAGACTTATAGATTTAGGGCTAGAAGCTTTTTCTCATTTTTATACATGAGGAAACTGAGCCTGACAGGTGAAGTGACTTGCCCAGGGTTACATAGGAAGCTTCTGAGACTGGATTTGAACCCAGGTCTTCCTGGGTCCAATTCCAGCTCTCTATCTACTGTGACTTGTTGGGTTAGAAACTCCAGCTTCCTGGTGTCTAACTATAAAGACACACCTGGGTGTGTTTAGATACCCTAGTTTAGAAGGAGCTGTCCTCATGAGAGGAGCTCAGAAGGTTAGGTAAAGATGGGGTCAGAAAATAGGGCAGTGAAGTATGTGTGCCCAGGCCTTCTTGTATCCTGTTTGTATGAGTGAACAGGCATGACCCTGTCTCTGGGCCTGGAGATCCTAGAACAAATATGGTCTTCAGATTACATCTTGGGAGTAATCTCTGCTTCCCAGAAAGTATGAAATCATGGTGTTAGGTCTGGGGGGACCTAGAGCCCATCCCCATAATTTTACACCACAAAGGGGTTAAGTGACTTGCCCAGGGTCACAGGGTTCAGAATTTGAACACTGGATTTCCAGACTCCAAGTTCAATACACTTTCCACTATTCTAATTTGTCTCTCTGCCTCCATACTTAAACTAAGTCTTCCTTAACACTTAAGCCCAACTCAGTTCACTTCCCTAAAGTGTTCCCTTTCTCCTTATTTTTCTGAACTCACCAAATCCTATCCATCTATCCTTCATAGCCCAGCTTGCTCACCTCCTCTTCTGTGAAGCTATCCTTGTTTGCTTCCTCCTATCATGAGCTCTCTCTCCTCCTGACTCATCCCTCACCTATACCCCATACTCACTAACTAGCTGTGTGACTCTGGGCAAGTCACTTCCCCTCTACCTGTCTCAGTTTTCTTATCTGTAAAATGGGAGTGATAACAACACCTCCCTCCCAGAGTTGTTATGAGGTTCAAGAGAGATATTTCTAAAGTGCTTTATAAACCTTAATGTGCAGCACAAAAGGTACCTATTTCTCACTATTGTGTTTTGTATTCCTCACGGGGTCTTACACACAGTTATTAACTCAGTAGATGAAAAAGAAATGAAGCTCAGGTCAGAAAACCTAAGTTTAAAGCTCAGCAGCACCTAGCACAGTGCCTGGCACATAGTAGGTGCTTATACATGTTTATCGATATGAAGGAAATGCTTTGGAGGTGATGGAGCTCTATGAAACTGGGAGCTGTTAAATGATTTGTTAATCATGATTTCCATTTGGGTTCCAGGGCCTAAAGTGACTTCTTTGAGAGGTTCATCCTGGGTTAGAGCCTGGGCCTCAGGAAATTTGATTGGTGGAGCTGTGCTGCCTAAGTCCCAGGAGTGCGATCTAGGATGGGGATGCAAATAACTCCTTCAGAATTCCGTACTCAGTGTCTGAGTTTATTTGCCTGCTGTGACTGAGAAAACATGGTTGTTTGAGTAAATATGATTTTTTTTTTGGCCAGAAGAAATGTGGGAAGTTCCACACTAGACCCATTATGCTCATATGACTATAGAGTCCAAAATGGTTGGAAGGACGTTTAATGATCATCCAGGCAAACCCTCTTTTTTCACATAAGGAAATTGAGTCCCAAGGACCTATCATACACAGGGATGTTACACAAAGGAATTTAAGTGGACTTAAGTAATTCAAACACAGGATTAAAACTAAGCTTTAAACCCAGTCCCTCTGCCTCCAAATCCAGTGTTTTTGTTTTCTCATCTAACTCTGAGAATCAATGATTTTAAGATTCTAGTCCAAAATTTCTTCACTTGTTTTGTCATGGAGCCTTTTGTCAGTCATTTGGTGAAGCTTTTACTATCCTTTTCAGAATAATTCTTTTTAAAGTGTAGGATAACATACATAGGGTTATAAAAAATTCAATTATGTGGAAATACACTATCAAAATATATATTTTTAAAGACCAAATTCATGCACATTAGACCACAGACCTTTGCTCTATGGGCTATGTTTTCTTGTTTTACCTTCTACCCCTAGGGTAGATGGAAGCCATGGAGTACATTCAGGTTCAGGAGATAAAGCTATTTATCTTTGGCACGTGGTATCCTTCCACTGTGGTATCAACTGTAGCCACCCGGGGCATGTTGAAAGGAACAATATCACCCATTCTCTGAACTTCATGAATGGCTGCATTAGTGTAGGGCATATTTTCCTTATCAGCCATGGTGGGCTGCCTTGACTGGCCAACCACCCGGTGAATCTCAGCTTGTATTTTACCTGGAAAGAAAAGGTAGAGTTTTTGAGGCCTAAATAATACTCACATATAGAGAGTGCTTTAAAGTTTGCAAAACATTTTACAAATATTATCTCATTTGATCCTCACAACAATGCCAGGAGGACAGTACAATTATTTCCCAATTTTATATATTAAAATGATGCAAACAGAAATTAAGTGACTTGCTCAGAGACACATATCTAGGTAGATTTAAACTGAGGTCTTTCTTTCCCCTACCACCCAGTTTTCTCTGATCATGTGGGAAAACCACAGCCACACCTGTGGTTGGATGAAAGTTTGGCTTGCTATTTCACCAATAGGTTCCAATTCCAATAGCCTAGAATAGAGACTTGACTGATTAATGTCAAATAAGGATATTGATATTGTTGGGAAGACATCCAGGAATGTGGTATCATGGAAAGCATGCTGGAGTTAGAGACAGAAGACCTGGATTTAGATTTCAGCTTTACCCCTCCCTATATGAGTATCCATGGCCACTATCTCACTTGGTGATTGCATTCCTACCCTGTTACAATAGTCCAGGTGTGAGAAGATGGGGGCCTGGACCAGGGAAGGGATAGTGTCAGAGGAGAGGAAATATTCAAGGGATGTTTCGAAGAGGAAATAAGTAGGCCTTGGCAACCAATTAAATGGGGGGGGGAGTGAGATAATGAGGAGTTGAGGAAGACTCCTAGGTTTCCATACTAAGGGACTGAGAGGATGCTCTTGTCGTCTATAGTAACAGGAAAGGTAGGAGGGGAGGAGGGTTTAGGGAAAAGAGAATGACCTCTGCTTTGTACATACTGAGTTTAACATGCATCTAGGATGTGCATTTTGAGATGTCCAATAGGTAGTTAGAGATGAGAGATTGGAGGTCAGCAGAGAGCTTTGGGCTGGATAAATAGACTTGAGAATTATTAGTCTAGAGATGATAATTGAATACATAGAAGTGGATGAAATCGCCAAGTGAGACAGTATAGAGCAGGGGTGGGGAACCTGCAGCCTCTAGGCCACATGTGGCCCTCTAGGTCCTTGGGTGTGGCTTTTTGACTGAGGCCAAGTTTTACAGAATGAATTCTTTTATTAAGGTGATTTGTCCTGTAAAGTTTGGATTCAGTCAAAGGGCAACACTTGAGAGCCACATGTGGCCTTGAGGCTACACGTTCCCCACTGCTGGTATAGAGGGAGAAGAGAAGAAGGCCTAGGACAGAACCCTATATGTGTGACCTGGGCTGTGGATGTGATCCTGACTAGGATCCAGCAAAGGAGACTGAGAAGTGGTCAGATTGATAGGAGAAAGACTCAGAAAGAGTGTCATGAAAATCTAGAGAGAAGAGAATAAAAAGGAGAAAAAGGTGATTGGCAATGTGAAAGAGAGGTTAAAGTGGATGAAGACTGAGAAATGATCATTCTATTAAGATCATTCTATTAAGCAATTAAGAGATCATTACTTTCCTTGAAAAGAGTGGTTTCAATTGAATGACTAGAGAATTTAGAAGAGTGAGATGAAAGGAAGGGGACACATTTCTTATAGATTGCCTTTCAAGGAGTTCAGCCACAAAAAGCAAAACTAATTCAGGACAATAGTTAGCGGGGATCGATCAAGTTTGTTTGTTTTTTTTCAGGATAGGGTGACAGGGGTATGTTTGGAGTTAGTAAGGAACCAACCAGTTGACAGGGAATGATTGGAGATAAAGGAGAAAGTGGGAAAAATAGAGAAAACAATCTGCTAAAGAAAATGTGATAGAATGGGATCACTTGTGCATTTAGAAGATCTGGTCTTGGCAAGGAGAAGGGTTTCCTCTTCAAGTGAGATAGGGGTGAAGGAGACAGGAGTGGCAGAAGGCATTTGAGTGATGTGAGATGAGGAGGAGAGGAGAAGAGAGAGCTCATGGTGAACGGCCTCAAGATTTGTGGTAAAATGAACTGATGCAAAGTGAGCAGAACCAGGAGAATGTTGTAGCCAGTAACAGCAATATTGTACAATGAAGAACTATGAATGACTTAGCTGTTCTCGGAAATACAATGATCCAAGACAATCCCAAAGGACTAATATGTGATGAAGCATAATATCTGCCTCCAAAGAAAGAACTGACAGTGACTGAAAACAGACTGAAACATGCTGTTTTTCACTTTCTACATTTCTTTCATTTTTTTATTCAAGTCTTCTTATACAAAATGACTAATATGGAAATGCTTTACATGAGTCCATATGTATAAAACATATATGATTGCTTAACCATCTCAGGAAGGAAGAAGGGGAGGGAGAGAGGGAGGAATAGAGCTTAAAACTCAAATCTTTAAAAATGTTAAAAATCGTTTCAATATGTAGTTAGAGAAAAATAAAATAAAATACCATACATATGTATACAATGATTTGCATTAAAATATGAGTCCAATTTTTCAGCTGAAAGTGTTAGGGGAGAGTGAACCATGCTCCCATGAGAAGGGATGGGAAAGTCTGGAAGAGATGCTGCAGTGAATTAGAGAATGAATTAATTAGGGGAATGTAAAAGGATTGCTTTGCACTGATCATTATGAGAATATGTAAGATGAATTAGTAGTGGACACAGTCAATCTGGTTTTGTGGTTTTCCTTACATTCATTAAACACACATGAATGAGAGTGAAGGCCAATGATAGTTGAAGTGAACCAAGCCCGATGTTTGAAAGGACAAGAGAGATGATACCATAGTGGGGGAAGTATAGATTGAATTGGTTCATGAAGGGGTTAAGATGGAAAAAAGAGGAGTGTGTGACTAATGCAAGGGTGATGGCCTGGCAGGGAACTGAGGAGTCAAGAGATCGGCAGTCAAGGAAGGCAGAGGGAGAGGTGGAATATCAATAGATTGAGATCAGATAAGGGAATTTCAGAATTCAGGAATTCAGGAAGTAATATATTTGGGGACATTGGCCAGATCACCCATTTAGAGTAGTTCATAACTATGCTTACAATGATAAATATAATATATATAACGACTAGTAATAATATGTAGAATAAGTATACATTAGAGTAGCCTATAGGTAAGTTAATGTGTATTGATAATGATAATGATATGGTCATTGTAGAATCAGGAGCTGACTGCAGAGGGCTGAGGGTCATTTTGTATCATTCTTTGTATCAAAAGATGGGATGGACTTTATGGCCTCTAAGATACCTTCCAACTCAAAATCTACCTTCTGTAGATTGAATTCATAATGTATCCTTCACTTAAGCATTTTGATTTTGAAATCTATGGAGATTTACCATATTTAATAGCTTACAAATACATTTTAAAATGTTACTTTTTCTTATCACATACCTTTTCAATAAAAAATATAGTGCATGAAAATAATAATTAACAATTTTAAAATAACATCTGATATTTATAACACACTCTTAGGCTTACAGAACACTTTATGTTTGTCAACTTGTTTGATCCTCATTACAACCCTATGAGGCAAGGGCTATTGTTACCCCAATTTTACAGATGAGAACACAGGTTGGGAGAAGTTATGTGATTTCCTCGGGGTCACATAGTTAATAAGTGCCTGAGGCAAGTTTTGAACTCACATATTCCTGATTACAAATTCTATACTCACTCTACTGCCTTAGTTGCCAATTACCAAAGAAATTTTGATGTTAGAAAGGAGTCTACATGATTATGGAAAATTATAATCACTGCTCTATTCTAATGACAATTGAAAGAAGATGATATATGTAAACTGTTTGGCAAACTTTCAAGCTCTCTATAAATGGGAACTCTTCTGGGTGGAATTCTAAAGGGGTGCATAGCCTGGGGCCATCACTGTGCCTTGGATCTCTGGATAAAGGGCCATATACAGCAGTGCACACCTCAGTGTGATAGAAGTTGTCTCTGTTCCAGCAAAGAAGAGGTCCAGGGTGCAGAAGACTAAATTTTTTTTCATTAAAACTAGAATGGATGTTATGCTTAAATAAAAAAGGCAATAATCAGTTAGTTAATCTAAAATCTAAGCAAGCATGAGGAGCTGCACCCTCAATGGGGCTTTGGGAAAGTCAAGGTGGCAGATCATGGGCTTCCCTTTAACACCCAAGACTACAGTAGCTGTTCCTAAGAATGAGTTCCAAATTTTCTCCACATCTCTCCCCTCTCCCACCCCAAGATGGCCTGCATTCTAAATACACCTTCCCCCAATCTGCCTTCTTTTCTATCACCCCTCCTTCTCTTATCCCCTTTCCCTTCTAATTTCCTGTAGGGCAGGATAGATTTCTATATCCCATTACCTGCATATCTTATTTACCAGTTACATGTAAAAAACAATTTTTAACATTTGTTTTTAAAACTTTGGGTTCCAAATTCTCTCCCTCCCTCCATCCCCACCCACTTTCATTGAGAAGGCAAGCAACTTGATACAGGTTATACATGCGTAGTCATGCAAAACACTTCAATAATAGTCATATGGTGAAAAATTAACGATATTTCCCTTCATCCTATCCTGCTCCCCCATTTATTCTATTCTCTTCTTTGACCCTGCCCCTCCTCAAAAGTGTTTGCTTCTGATTACCCCTTCCTCCAATCTGCCCACCCTTCTATCATCCCCCCTCTTATTCCTTTCCCCCCAACCTTCCCATAGGAACATCATATGCAGTAACAGCAATATTGTTGTAAGGATAACTTTGAATGAATGCTATTTTATCTATTATAGTTATCTAAATTAACTATAAAGGACAATTGAAGAAAGATGCTATATGCACCCAGAGAAAAAATGATAAATAGAAACATGTATAGAATAATTTTACATATGTACACATGCACACACACACACACATACACACTTATTTGTGTCTAAAGGTAGTCATCTCTAGGGAGGGTAGAGAAGAAAAAAAGGAAAAAATACATGATCATTTGTATATTTGAAGGGAATATTAAGTTGTGCATAGTAGATTTGCAGTTTCATGTGCAATCATCTTTTTATTATGCTGTGTTATAGAAATACTTTATTCCATAAATTAAAAATAAATTTTAAAAAACTAAAACAAATTGAAACAAAAAGAGACTTTGACCTGGGACTTTGATTTTACTGAATTCCTCCAGATGCAGGTGGCTGTGCTGGAACCTGCACCATCGTGTGGGTCAAAGGGCCCCAAGGCAGAATCATAAACCCTTAGGGCTTCAGAGTTGGAAGGGATCTCAGAGTGATCCAGTCCAACTTGTACCCAGCAAACAACACCAACAAAATATACTGAACAGCTTATGCTTGAAGACCTCCTATGAAGGGGAATTCACAGTCTGAAGAAAAAACATTTCATTTTGGACAGCTCTGATGGTTAGGAAGTTTTTTCCTAGCATCAACCCAAATTGTATTCTTCTGCAACACTCACCCTTTGCTGCTGGTTCTGGGGCCAAGGAGAACAAGTTAATGCCTTCTCTACTAATAGGCCTCCAAACACTTGAAGACAGTCATCATGCCTCTCTTCACCTTCCAACTGAGTCTTCTTGTCATTAAGTTAAATACTCCAAGCTCCTTTAGCTAGTCCTCCTATGGGATGGATTTGAACCCCTTCACCATCCTCATTGCCCTCCCCCTCAATCCTGTTCTCCTCCCCTCATTCTCAGACATGAAGGAAGGAAACTTCAAAGACCTATTTTTTTCTACCATATTTCTTTTAGCCACAAGAACTCTGTAATAGGTTGGAATCCTTCAGGAAGGATGAAGAATAGGAGGCAAAGATATTTTTCACAAAATGATAGAGAATAAAAACATTTACCAAATATGTTTTCAAAGAACTCACCAAGTGTTTTAAAAACATGGAAGTGGACAGGAACTTGGGGACAATCAATAAACACCTGGTCTTGGTTGGCCAGGACCTCCTTAATCAATGGCAATCTGGTTACTATCATTTAAGTTAAACTGCCCACATGTATGCAGAAAACATTTCCATATTTCTTGGCAAACTGAAAAAGAATTAGTTGTAAACTTTCATTGCCTTTCAGGCTATTTTTTGTCTGTACTGTTATCAGATAAAATTCTAGCAATGTGAAACATCAATTCCAATTGAGTCCACTCAATTCAGTCTGATTCAATTCTGCTGAATTCAGGTCATCTCACCTCAACAGACACTGAATCATCCAACTATATTCCAAGTGCTGTGCTAGAAGGTGAGCTGACAGTAACAAACACCAAACAGTTTCTTCTCTTGAGGAATTGACATCGGAAGGGAATGATGTGTACATATATAAGTAAACTCAGAAAAGGAAATTCTAAGTGATTTCAGGGGAGACCAGAACCTGGGAAGGATCAGGAAAGCTTCCTGCAGGAGAAGGCCCCATGAAGCTGAACTATGATGGAAACTGGGGATTCCAAAAGATTCAGGGGAAGAGGAAGTATTTTCCAGATTCTGAAGTGGCTGCTACATTCAAGGCAGCATGCTGACTAGGAATACATGACAAAGAAAAACTCAGAGTTTAATATGAGGGAAAGACCTAGAGGTCAATACTTCAACCATTACAAGTTCATTGGAGTGTGCCGAATGTAAGCTCCCAGAGGGCAGGGGTAGTTTTATTTTTGTTTTCTTAATCTCTAGCACCTTCTATAGTACCTGGCACATAGCAGGTACTTTCGAAATGTTTGTTAATTGATTAATTGATTGGTTGATTGTGTCTTTCTCCCACTGCCATTTATCAAAGCCCTTTCAAAACTCAGTAGATGGTCTTTGAGAGAGACTAGAGGAAAAATCAATCAATGCTGCTGTCATCATGGTCATGAGCTTCTCTGAACTAAGCACAGCTTGTCTTCAGGTCACAGATGCCCTGAGAGTATGTCATCACACTCTTGTCTGAAGCCATTACAGCTTGGTAGGGCCTAAGAATGCTGATCTTCTGCTTCAAGGACCTCAGAAAGTGAATGTCCTCGAGTTGATAGCACATGATGACTATTTTCAGTAGCCAGGGATATTTAGACTTCAAAAAGAAAAAAAAAATTGAGGTGAGGGATGGGATCTGATAAGGGCTTATGACTTGAAATCTAGTAAGATCTGGGTTTAGATCCTACATTTGACCCTTGACTGGAACCAGTCACTGAATATTTTCCAAGATTTAACTTCTGCTTATGTAGAAAGGGTGTGTTGAGGATCAAATGGGATAATGCATGCAATGTTCTCTACAAATATGGAAGGGATGTATCAACTTCACCTGGGAGACGGCATCAGCTAGTGCATAGAGACTCAACATCAGCATCAGTATCATAAAGACCTGGGTTCACATCTCACTCCTGACCCATGCCAGTTGTGTGACTCTTGGCAAGGCACTTAACCTTTGAATATCCCAGGTAGGAGGTCTCTAGCAGGTTACCCCCAGATCTATGCTTGGTCCTGGGATGTCTATCATTTTATCAGTGACTCACATAAAGGCACAGGCAGAGTACTTACCAGATTTGCAGTCAACACTAAGTTGGGAAATATAAGTGGGTGATGGAGTCGACCAAAAACATTTCAATGGGCTGTGGTTGGACTGAATGCAATAGGGTGAAATTCAAAAGGGATAAATGTCAAGTCTCACATTAAGATTCAAAAACCAATTTCACAAGTACACTTGCTCTGAAAAAGATCTGGTTCTTGGCAACCTGATTTTCTTTTCTTTAAATTTCAATAACTGCATTTCATTAAAATCAATTTCCTTTATAATACTATTTTACGCATTTAAAACCATGATTCTGAGGGAGTGTCCATTGGTTTCACCAGAATGACTACCAGAAGGGTCCGGGACACAAAAACTGGGTTGAGTGAACTGCACCAAAAATGAGTCCCCAATGTGATCTGTCAGGTTAAAAAAAAAGAATTGTTAGTGTTTGGTGAACTACATTGAAAGGAACACTTCTGCGATGTTTGGCAGCATAATATTAACACCCAGGATTGACCAATAAGGCAAGTGAAGATCAGAGACCTGGTACGGCGTGTCCAAACTCATCAGGTCTCAGGGTCATAGACCATGGAGTCTTAACCTTTCCTCTGTCTGTGTGTCTGTGTGTGTCCGTGTGTGTGGTATGTGTGTCTGTATGTGTGTAGTTTGTGTGGTGTGTGTCTATGTGTGTGTTGTGTCTGTGTGTGTGTGTGTGTGTTTGTGGTGGTGCTGTCGTCCCTTTGTTAGTCTGTTGAATCCTATGGGTCCCTTCTCAGAACAAAGTTGTTAAATGCATAAAATAAAAAAGGAGACCAAGTATATTAAAATGCAGTGATCAAAAAGTATTTTTAACTGAAATTTAATGATTCTAGAGTTCGAAGGGATCTCAGAGGCTGCCTATGAGATTTCTGCCAGTCAGTCTATTAATGAACATTTAGTAAGTACTTACTCTGTGCCAGGTACTGTGCTGAGCACAAAAAAGCGAAAGACAGTTTCTCAAGGAGCTCACCTATCACTTTATAGATATAATAATAATAATAATAACAATAAAAAGTTTTGCAAAGAGTTTGCCTATCATTTTGTATATAACAATAACAGTAATAATAGCTGACATTTATATACTGCTTAATGTGTGCCAATCACTTTGTGAAGCACTTTACAATTATCTCATTGCATCAGAATCACAGAAACTGAGTCAGAAGGGACCTTAGTGGCCATCTAATCCTGACCACATACAAAAGTTAACTCCACAATGACACACCCTACAAGGGATGAGCTTATGGTTTTCTCCAGGTCCCACAACTCAGAAGGGGAATGTGAACCCAGGCCCTCTAAGCCCCAAACCAGACTTTCTTTCCATTGCAAGAGGCTGCTTCCCAGGTAGGCCCAGAGCAGGGATGGACACCAAGGCTTGTGGCTGCCCAATCCAACACATTCCCCAGAGCCCCAGTTCCCTTGCCCCCTCACAGCCAGTGGATTCTTGCCTTCCCATCTCACTCCTTATCTTTTGGACAGTCATTTGGGGGTTTTTAAAGTCCATCTGGAAGAAATTGCCCAATATGGGCAGCCCAGGAGGGCGGGGGGGTAGTTGAGATGCTGCCTCCTCCTCTGCAGATACTGTGCCAGGATCAGGAGGATAGCAGAGAAGAGAAGGAGGGTCTGCAGGGGGGCTCTTTCCCAAAGCGAAAGGAGCATGGTTCCCAGAGAAAGCTGCATTTTTCCTGCTCTGGCACCAAGGCCAGACAAGTCAAGTTTCTCCTCCCTCTTTGTCTTCCTACAGCAACAGCTGTGGCTCCGGGCCCACCAGGAGCAGAGTTCACGTGAGGGACAAAGCTCAAGCTGTGTTTGTCCCCTTGGAGCTGCTGCCTGGGCTGGTTTCATAGGCCAGCCAGTGAGAGCTCCAGGGAGTGCCCACCTCCCCTCTGTGCCCCAGCTCTCTCCCGTCTCCCAGGGCCTGTCTCCTGGGGGCAAACACACACGCACACACACACACATGCACACACACACATGCACTCACTCCACCATCCCTCCCACCTCTTTAAAAAATACCTGGGCTTGTCTGCTGCAAACCAGAGTGACAACTTGGCCGGAATAACCTGAGAAGGCTCCATACACAGATCCACCCAGTGGGGCCCAAATCACAGGGCCAGGCCTTTGAGTCAAGAAGGGACCCAGAACGTCATCCTCTTGTTTAGGAGAGGGGCGAGCTAAGGTCCAGAGAGGCCAGGAAACTGACAAGGCCCCACAGCTCTTTGTAAGTTTCAGAGCCTTCATCAGAACCCAACTCAGCTGGCTTGAAGCCAACACTCTTCTCCCTATTACAAACTGGCTCCTAATGGGCTTGACAACTAACACAGAGGAACTCTCAACCTGGGGTCCAGGGACCGGCAAGGAGAGTGTGGACAGATTTCAGTGGGCTTGTGAACTTGAATGAGAGAAAAAAATTTCAACTTTATAGGAATAATTAGAATAAAATCCCAATAGATTTGAAAGAAATTGGGATAATTAGAATAAAATTCTAATAGAATTAGAACAAACTACAATAAAATTCCAATAGAATTGGAATAAATAAGAATAAAATGCCGATAGAATTGAAATAAATTAGAACAAAATTCTAATATAAGTGGAATATATTGGAATAAATTGAATAAATCCCAATACAATTGGAACAAATGAAATAAAGATCCAACATAATTGGAATAAAATTCCCATATAATTGGATTAAATTGGAATGCAATTCTAATATAATTGAAATAAAATTCCAACATATTTCAATGTAATTGGAATTTCATTTGTATTCCTATGCATGTTATTTTATGCATTTACAATGTCATTCTGAGAAAGAATCCATAGGCTTCAGCAGACTGCCCAAGGTGTTCAGGACACCAAGTTGGAAACCATCTTCTCTGACAGGCGGGCACTTCTATGTGTTTGGAACTACTTTCCAAACCTCCCTCAATCTATGTGGTTGGGACCAGGAGTCAAGGGTGAAGGGAAATCCTTGTGTTTTCCCTTCCAATGTTCTTTGTGGAACAATGGGTAGAAAGCTGATTTGGCATCAGAGGGCCTGGGCTTGAATTTCAGCTCTTCCAGTTTTGCTTCCCTGGAGCTCTATTTCCTCCTCTATAAAAAAGGAAGTTGAACTATCAGAGGTGTCAAACACAAGACCCCTGCCCGAAGCATCATAGCTCTTCACTCCTGAGTAGGTTCCGGGGGCAAATTAAAATGTAATTTAGGAATGTTAAAACAAAATAAAGATACCACACAACATAGATAACACCAGTATGTGGTTTTCTAAGTCTGCAGGTTGACAGGTCTGAATTAGATGACCTCTGAGGTCCCTTTCCACTCGAAAGCTAAGCTCTTTAGCTATGAAACGAAAGTCTATGTCCCCATCCTCAGGCATCATGTAAACAAGAGGTAAAGGGTAAGGAGATACCTTTTGGACAAAAGGCCAATCAATGACCCACGGTTTATTTATGAACCGTGGAATGTTTTATCTGGAAGAAGTCTTAGAGATGATAGGGTAGTAGGGTCACTGATGTGGAGCTGGAGGGTTCTCAGAGGCCATCTAGTTCAATGTTTTCATTTTACAGATGAGGAAATTGAGGCACAAAGGAGATGGGACTTCCCAGTGGGGACCATCATTAATCACCATTTTCTTAATATTCTATAGAGATTTGAAGTTTACCAGGAACTTTGTGTGTATTATCTCATTTGTTCTTTACAACAACCCTTTAAATTAAATGATTGCTATGCCCACTTTAGAGATGGAGAAACTGAGCCTGAGAGAGGTTCAGAGCATTGCTGAGGGTTGCATAGCTAAGATTGAGGCAAGATCTGAATTCAGGTCTTCTGACCCCAAGTGCAAGGCTTGCAGCTGCCAAGGTTATGTAGGTAGTCATTTGCAGGGGTGGGATTCAAACCTAGGTCCTCTGACTGAGCATTTCCCCACTATGCCATACTACCTCATATAATTGATAATTATGTTAGAAATAGTGAACAGGATGATAAAGTCTCTAAATGGTCCTCAGTCTGGCTGGATCTCTGCTGTGATTCCATCCTGCAGCTCAGACGACTCTATCTGCAGATAAATAGATTAGATAGATAGATAGATAGATAGATAGATAGATGGATAGATAAACACACACATATACATACACATATATGTGTACACACATACATACATATACATATACAGAGAGAGACAAAGACAGAGACACAGAGAGAGAGATCATATATACATGATGGTCAATATTTTTGAGGAATTTAATTTAAAATTAAATGTAATTCAAATACATTTTGAGTCTTAACACTTGGGTCCAAAAACTCAATTTCTCAAACACAAGATAGACAAGATATGACAAGAGAGAGTTTGGTCGAAAAAAGAATTGGAGATTAAGTAGACAGCAAGGTCAGTATTAGTCAGTCTTTCACTAAGGCAGACAAGAAGCCTATAGCACCCCAGGTAATATGAAGAGGGGCGCAGGGCGCAGGGCGCAGAGCTAGGGAAGTGATTGCTACGCTGTCCTCTTTCCTGCTCCAACCTACTCTGGAGCATTATGTGCAGTTCTGGGCACCACAATTTTAGAAATGACACTGGTAATCTATAGAGCAGGTAAGATAGACTCACACACTTAGAACTTTAGAACCGCAAGAGGTATTAGTGTTATCCAGGCCAAACCCTTCATTTTGTTGTTTTTTGTTTGTTTATTTGTTTGTTTGTTTTGGTTAGGCAATGGGGTTGAGTGACTTGCCCAGGGTCACACAGCTGGTAAGTGCTATGTGTCTAAGGCTGGATTTGAACTGGGGTCCTCCTGAATCCAGGGCTGGTGCTCTATCCACTGTGCCACCTAGCTGCCCCACTAAACCCCTCATTTCACAGATGAAGAACAGAGCTTCAGAGAGGAAAGTGACTGGTCCAGGCTCACATGGGTAGTATCAGAGCAAATATTTGAACCCAGAGCCTCTGACTCCAAAACCAGTGGTCTTTCTACTGCACCACCCTACCTCCAGATAAAAAACAACCCTTGAGATCATGCTATAGAAGAAACATTTGATGGGCTTGGGAATGCTTAACCTATAGGACAGCATGGGTATTTAGGGGGACAGGGTTGGGCATGGAACTGTCTTCACTCCTTTGAAAGGTTGCCAAGTGGAAGAAGAATTAGCTTTGTCCTGCTTGGTGCCAAAGGGCACAATTAGGAACAGAGAGGTATTTAGGCTAGATACAATGGGGGGAAAACCCACATTTACAACTAGAGCTGTCCAAAAGTGAAAGGGATTGTTTCTTTGAAACATAGCTCCTCAGTAACCTTGCCCTGGGGGTTCTCCCTCTCTCTGATTGGAGAAGGTAGAGGGTAGACATTAAAGAATTTCTCCTAGATCCTCCATTTAAGGAGGGGCCCAGGGCAGCCACCTTATCATTTCCCACCTGACTGCAGGATTTCACCATTGTCCTCCTCCCTTTGCCTCTCATCCATCCTTTCAGCTTTTTAATGGGCTCTCTTCCTCCATTATATTATGAGTTTTTCTTTGTATCTATATTTGTGGTACCTGGCACATAGTAGGTACTTAATAAATCTTCATTGGCTGCATGCTTCTAAGAGTGATGGATTTCTTCTCAGTTGAGTTCTATAAGTAGGGATTGGATTTCCATTCCACAGATGTGCTCTAATGGGGATTCTTCAATCAATTAATAAACATTTATCATGTGCCTACTATGTGCCATGTACTGTGCTAAGTGCTGGGCATACAAAAAGAGGCAAAAGACAGCCCCTGCCCTCAAAAAGCTTACAATGTAATAGGGGAGAAAACATGCAAACAAATATAAAGGAAGCTATCAATGGGATAAATATCGCATCATTACAGAGAGAAGACACTCGAATTAAGAAGGGCTGGGGAAAGCTTTCTATAGAAGATGAGATTAAGACTTAGGTATGGCTAACTAGATGCCTTTGAGGTCCCTTCCATCTTGGAGATTTTGTTTTGTGACTTCTTCATTAATCCATCAATCAATTAATCAATCCATAAGCATTTATCAATGGCTGACATTTCTATGGTGCTTTAAGGCTGGCAAAGTGCTTAACGTATATTATCTCGTTTCATCCTCACAACAGTCTTAGTGCTATTAGTGTTCCCATTTTACAGATGAGGAAACTATGCACTTACCCCTGCTTCACATGATGAAGTGGCCTTACTCCTTACCAAGGCTGACCCCTCTACTTGTTTAAGTGACCCCATTCCACCCCATCTCCTCCAGAAGATTGTCCCCATTGTCTCATTTTCAATCTTTCTCTCTCTTTCCTTGCTCTTTCTTATTGCCTACAAGCATGCCATATATCCTCCATCCTCGAACAACTCTCATGATCCTTCTACTCCACTATCATCTCATATCTCTTCTGACCTTTGTAGTTAAACCCTCAAGAAGGCTGTCTACAATAGGGGCTTCCACTTTTGCCTCCTCTCACTCTCTTTGTAATCCTTTATAATCCACCTTCCAACCTTATCTTTCCCCAAAAAATGCTCTCTCCAAATTGCTAATGATTTCCTAGTTGCCAAATCCAATGGTTTTTTCTTAATCCTCATTCTGCTTGACCTTTCTACAGCCTTTATACTGTGGATCACTCTCTCCTCTTTGATGCTGTCTTCTCTCTAGGTTTTCAGAACCATTCCTCTCTCCTGGATCTCCTCCCATGTCTCTGACCACTCTTCTGTCTACTTTGCTTGATCCAGATCATGCCCCCTAACTATGGATGTCCCTCAGGGTTCTGTCCTGGGCCCTCTCCTCATCTCACTCTATACTACTTCACTTGATCTCATCTGCTCCCGTGGATTTAATGACCATCCCTCAGCTGACAATTCTCAAATCCTGCCCTAATCTTTCTGCTGACTTCCCATCTCATACCTCCAATCACCTTTTAGAAATCTCAGACTGGATTCCAGTAGACATCTTAAACTGAACTCATTATCTTTCCCCTTAATCACTGCCCCACCTTCTAATTTTCCTATTACTGTCAAGGCTCACCACCTAGGAGCCATCCTGGCTTCCTGACTATCTCTCACCCTCTACAGCTAATATGGTGCCAAGGATTGTTGACTTCACCTTTGCAACATCTCTCAAAAATGCGACCTCTTCTCTCTTCTGACCCTACTACCTCACTCGTGTATCACACCTGGATTATAACAATAACCCATTGGTGAGTCTGCCTCCTTCCAATCTTTCCCCACTACGATCCATCCTCCCATTCCGGATTTTGGAAAATTTCATGTGAATGGACCACAGGCTGAAGAAGCAAGAAGCAATAGTGAAGGTTATTGGGTACTTTGTTTTTGTTTTTCTGAAAAATGGATATCCTGGTTGGGAAACAGTGGCACTTTGCTACTGGTGTGTCCGTCTTTTCTGTAATGATCTTACCTTGATAGGAGCTCTCTACAGCATGTCAGACTATTAAAACAGCCAGTGATGAACCATGGATGTTGTCTCTCAGAAACATTCTTTGTATTCCATACAGGAGTTAGAAAGTGTCTACATGGGACATAGATTCTCTTGAAATATAGATTTTTCCAGCTGGAATGTGTTGCTTTTTACTTTTCTGAAAAACTCTCTTTTCCTCTGCTCATCAATTACCACATTCTCGCAAAGGCAGATTTATAACCAGAAAAGAAGTTATTTACAAAACTGTTTAGGGGATCACAAATTTGAGCAAGGGGGGGATCTTAGAGGCAAAGGAGTCAAACTACCTCTTTCCACAAATGAGGAAACTGAGGCACAGAAAAGCTATATAGAAAATTTTGAAGCAATATTTAAACCCAGATTTTCTCTCATATTTTGCCTCTAACATTTAATTCCTGTGTAACCTATGTGGCACAGTGGATTGAGCACTGGACTTGGAGTCTGGAAGACTCACTCGTGAGTTCAAATCTGGCCTGAGACACTTACTAGCTGTGTGACCCTGGGCAAGTCACTTAGCCCTGTTTGCCTCAGTTTCCTCATCTGTTAAATGAAGAAGTCTGAGTAGATGGCCTCTGCGGTCTCTTTAGCTTTAAATTTATATTTCTACAATTTATTATTGCTGTCAATGATACTTTCCCACTGACATATGCCAAGTTAAGTTAACCTCTTTTCCCCTCTATTTCTTCATCTATAAAGTAAGGGAGTTGGTAGTAATATTTCCAAGGCATCTTCTAGGTCAATGATCACTGATTCTATAAATCTAGGATTTGTGGTCGCTAGAGGTGGCAAACTAATATTCAAAATACATGAAGCAATATACAATGTACAACAGCAGTGTGGCTACCTACCCTCTGGCCTTTCAGAACCCTCTGAATTCCAGAACCTGAAACTAACTCCCCAAAAGTCTTTGGCAGTGAAATAGTCCAAGAACCCAAGAATAATGAAAGTAGTTGAGAACTTAACAACCAAAGCTTATACCTAGCAAGCTGCAGTTGGTTAAAGAATGTATGATGATTCAGCCACATGCCCACTAATTCTGATCTCCATCATTTCAGGTTCTTTTAAGTACTCACCCCCATTTGAGTACCCACCCCCTCCATATTTTCCCATTTAAATGCAGACTCAGAATTGTGCCATTCAGATAAGCCACATCTGTCAGGGTTCTTTCATCATTGCCCCCAAATTTTGGAGTCACTTGTGACAAGGGCACTATGACCCAGTAAGGACACAATCAATCTCACTGGGAACTCCATGTTTGTCCCACCCTCATTCTCCACCCTCTCCATATAGCCTAAATCAAAGCTCACTCTAGGGGCAAACAAGCCAATCCCCCAGGATCAAGGTCCAGACTCACCCATCCCCTGCCCAAAAAATACCTTTAAACCACTCCTACTGTCCACACTCAACAGCCACACAATCATTATTGCTCCCTTGTTCTTATGCCAGTATTCAATTTAGTTTTTCCACAGTCACTCAGCAATGTATACGTACAAGTCCAGGGAATGTCCTGACTGCTTCTTAAAGGATTTGGGAGTGGGGATATAGAATTAACAGCTCCATTTCTAAACATAAAGCCCCCACAGAGTCTGTCTTATGACTGTACAATTTTTGGACTAGATCTGTGGTTTTATTACTCTGGGGATGGGGATAATAATAACACCCGCCTCTCAGGGTTATTGCAAGGATCACATGAGATAATCATTGTAAAGCACTTAGCACATTGTCTGGCATGTAGTAACCACTATGTAAATGTTAACTAGTGTTATCTTCCTAAAGTGCAGGTCTGACCATATCACCCCCTCCTCAATAAACCCAATAAACTCCCTATCGCCTCCAGCATCAAATGCAAAATCTTCCACTTGGCATTCGAACTGCTTTGCAACCTTAGGCCCTCCTACTTTTCCAGTGTTCTTACATGTTATTCCTCACTCATGTACTCTGATGCAGTGACACTGGTCCCTGGGTAGTTCCATGAACAAGACACTCCATTGGAAGGCTTCAGGCATTTTCTCAGGATTAGATCCTCTGCCTGAAACACTCTCCCTCATCTACTCTGATTACTAACCCCCTGGCTTCTTTTAATTCCCAACTAAAATCCCACCTTCTGCAGGAAATCTTGCCTGACCCTTCTCATTTCCAGTGCCTTCCCTTTGTTAATTATTAAGCATTTTATACATATTATTTCACTTGGTCCTCATAATAGCCTTATGAGGTAGGTATCATTATTACTCCCATTTTACAGCTGAGGAAACTGAGGCAGGCAGTGGTTAAGTGACTTGCCCACAGTCACACATCTAGAAGGTGTTTGAGGCCAGATTTGAACTCAGTCAGGTCTTTCTGACTTCAGGCTCTGCACTCTGGCACCACCTAGCTGAAGTGGAATGATATGTAACAAACCATCATCTTTATCATACTCCTTGATCTTGAGCATTAAGTAAGGCTCTAACCTGGTCCCTCTAGTCTTCTCTCTCTGCACTTTCTCTAGGCAAATTCACCAGCTCCCGTGGGCTTAGTTATATTATACTATATACTCATGTTTCTATCCACCGGGCACCAGTGTCTCCCACGAACTTTAGTCCTGTATCACTAATTGTCTATTGGACAGCTCAAACTCTATTTTCTGTGCCCAACCCAAATCAATTTTGCAGAAATAAAAACTCATTATCTTCTACTCCTCCCAACCATGCCCCATTCCCAA
The DNA here is from genome assembly GCF_900497805.2 of Vombatus ursinus. Classification (NCBI taxonomy): domain Eukaryota; kingdom Metazoa; phylum Chordata; class Mammalia; order Diprotodontia; family Vombatidae; genus Vombatus; species Vombatus ursinus. The sequence goes on from NW_020949602.1 coordinate 7,118,786, forward strand.
CTTTTCTTTTACGGCCAAAGGTATCACCATCTTCCTGGTCACTGGTCACCCAGGCTCACAAGGAGTCATTCTCAACTCATTGCTCACACCTATCTCACATATGTAATCTAAGTCAGGCATCTAGTTGACACAGTGTCTAGAGGGGGCTGGACTTGGGGTCAGGATAGATTTGAATTCAAATCCTGCCTCAGACAATTACTAGTTATGGCCAAGTCACTTAACTTCCCTGTCTCAGGCTTCCTCAACTATAGAAATAGGGATAGTTTGTGTATGGTGTTGGGTAAGTCCCTTAACTATTTTCGCCTCAATTTCCTCAGTTGTAACATGGGGATAATGATTGCATTTACCTCACAGAGTTGTTTGAGGATCAAATAAGATAATGTCTGTAAAGTGCTTAGCACAGTACCTGGGACTATTTAAATATTATATTGACTCATTATTGTGCGTATCAAAGAAGACAACATTTATAAAGTACTTTGCTGACCTTACTCAGTCATGCAAATTCTAATTATTAGCAATGCCAAACCTTGCCTTCACCGCATCTTTCGTATACCTTCTCTTGTCTATACTCACATGATTACCACCTAGTCCAGCCCCTTATCAGCTCTCACCTGGACTGCTGCAATAGATTCCTCCTTGGTCTCCCTGCCTTCCACTCTAATCTCTCCTCCACTCGGCTACCAAAGTGATTTTCCTAAAGTTCAGGTCTCAACATGATCTCTCCCCTACTTAATAAAATTTAGTGGCTCCTCATTGTGTTTAGTATTGGATTTATTTATTTTTATTTTTTATTTTTGCTAAGCAATGGGGTCAAGTGACTTGTCCAGGGTCACTTCTCATTTTGTTTAGAAGCAAACAAGTTCTTCTATGTGTTGCTTAAGTCTCCATAACATTGTCCTTCGCTATCTTCCAGTTCTTTCTTTATATTTCTCCTCTTCACCCATTTTACTCTCCAGCCATGTTGGGCTGGCCTCTCAGCTTGTCCACACACAAGACATTACATCTTCTGTCTCCATATCTTTGAATTGGTTGTGTTCCATGTGTAGAGTGTCTTTTTTCTTCTCAGTTCTACCTCTTAGTCAATTCAAGTCAACAAGCATTTATTAAGTGAGAGACATTGTGCTAAATGGTAGAGATACAAAGGAAGGCAAAAGAAATCACAAAAACTCAGTTCTACCCCTCTAGAAGCTCACAGTCTAATGAGGGAGATAACATGCATGCAAACAACCATGTACAAATGAGACTGTTACTGTTGTTGATCAGTTGTGTTCAATTCTCTGTGACCCCATTTGGGGATTTCTTGGCAAAGATACTGGAGTGGTTTGCCATTTCCTTTCTCAGCTGATTTTACAGATGAGGAAACTGAGGCTAACTTGCCAAGGTCACACATCTAGTGTCAGAGGCCAGAACTGAACTCAGGAAGAGGAGTCTTTCCGACTCCAGGTGAAGAGCGCTATCCACTACACCATCTAGCTGTCCTCATAAACGAGACACATACAGGCAAAATTGGAGATAATCAAGAGAGAGAAGGCCCTCTCATTAAGCGGGACCAGAAAAGGCTTATTGCAAAAGGCAGGGTTGTAGGTGAGACCCGAAGGAAGCCAGAAGAAGAAAATGAGGAGGGAGAAAACTATGAAAAGGAGAGCCAATGAAAATGCTCAGGTGTAAGAAGTCTGGAAAAGGAGGAAGGGGTCTGGTTATGAAGGACTTTCAAAGTCAAACAGAAGGGTAATAGAGACCTCTTGAAGTTTATTAAATGGATGTGTGTGTGTGCATGTGTGTGTATGTGTGTGTGAGAGAGAGGGAGAAATAGAGACAGAGACAGAAAGACAGAGACAGAGAAAGAGAGGAGAGAGAGACAGAGGGAGGGTGAGAGACAGAGAGAGAGACAGAGACAGAGAGAGAGACAGAGAGAGATGGTCAGACCTATGCTTAAATCATCCCCTTGCATCCTGCCTGATATGAGCTGAACTGCTTCCTTTGATGTGATGTGGAGAGGCCTCCCCCATGTGGCGATAAAGTGCCATTACAGGCGTCGTGTCCACTCCTGGGTGAGATCCCATTTACAATCATCTCAATTCAAGGACTACCTTACATTAAGCACTTTCTTTGTGTAAGACATCACATTGGGGCTAAGCATACAAAAAAAAAAAGCAAGAGATTGTCCCATCCCTTACCAGGCTTAAGTACTCGTGATGTTTCCTTCCAGCAAAACAGTTCTCCATATTCCCACTGTCTGTCTAAATTCACAGAAGAGACAGGGCTGAATTCTGGTTCTAGATTCCTGGAAGTTTAGACCTGAAAGAAACCTCAGAACCCCCTCCCCTAATAGATTCTATTCATTTCCAAATTCCTACTCTACCCTCTAGTGCTTGGTGTTGTGTTCTGGGTATGATAGCTACTTAATCAATGGGTGTTGAATGGCAAAAAAATGCTAGAATGCTCTCAACTAGCATGGGGAAACTGAGGCCCAGAGTGGAAAAGTGACTTGCCTAAGTTCATAAAGTTAGTGCCAGAGCCGTGACAAGAATACAGTGATTCTGATTCTCCAGAACAAGGCATGATCATAAGGTATACATTCATACACACATATATGCACAGGTGTACTGGAGCCACTTCAAACTGGCTTTTCAGAGCCGATTGTTAAATTTTCAATGTGAACATTTGCACCTCAGAAATCACCAAATGCTCCAAATTGGGGCTTGGTTTATTGTTTAGGTTTAATAGAGTGACAGAGAAAATGGTAATAATGTCAATGTGAATGAGGCAGAATAAACTTAAAAATGTGTTCTGCATATATTTTTCCCTAGAGAGATGGTTGTTAAATATTCACCAGCATCCCCCAAATAGCCTTTTACATATTATTGCAGGTGCCATATTAACTGAGCGCTTAGTCTTTCCTATTTGATCTTGAGTCTGTAAGAGACTTGAATGATTCTGATTTGAAAGTTGTCAGGAATCAAACACAACGGGATCATAGACTCAAGTACATGGAGGAGACCTCAGGGTCTCCGAAGGTCCTTCCAATTTTGGGAGTCTGTGATTCTATCCTGAAGAACTCCCCATTTAGTCTGAGCTGTGCCTAAATGAGATTCCCCCCATGCCAAGATGACAAAGATTCAGTTAATCTTGGTTTGAGGGGCTAACACATAGGAAGTACTTTGCTAACTTTAAAATGCTACAGAAATCCTAGATATTCTTATTTTCATTATTACTATTATTCAATATTATGAGGGTTAGAGTTCCCAGTGAAGGGAACCCAATACCTTCCAGAGCAGCTTACTACAGCCACAATCAGTTATTAGGAAAGTTTTCCTTCATCATTGTTCCAGCCATATCCAACTCTTCATGATCCACCCCCATGTTCCTTTCTCTGCCATTCTATCATATTTCATGGTGGAATTGGATGGGGAACTGCACAGGCCAAGACAAAATGGTACAATGGATTGATCATGGCACTTGGAGTCAGGAACGCCCTAGGTTCATATTCTTCCTTGGACTCTTACTAGCTACATAACCTTTGAAAAGTTTTCAACTTCCCTGTCACCCAGTTTCCTTACCTGTAAAAAGAGGGGGTTGAACTTAATGGCCTCTGCAATCTCTCCCAGCTCCCAATCTATGATCCTATAGCTGTGGGACATTTAATTTTTTTCATGGGTTGCCAGGGTCAAAGAATTCACCACCTGGTGGCCAGCCTACCAGTGATTAGCATTTCTGTTCTGAGCTGGGTTAGTCCTCAGGCCACAGACTCAGTATGCCACTTGGGTCTCACTGGAAACATTTTCAACAAGGTAAAACCTCCCAGAGCTTACACAGTACTGGTAGAGCCTTATAGAACTCAGGGTCCCTATACAAAGCATGAAAGTAAGAATTTATGGAGGCAAAGAGAAAGTAGTAAGCTGATTCACATTTCTATAATGATTTCAGGTTTGTAGAATACTTGGGTGGCCCCCAAATCCAAGTATTATACTCACAGTGTCTTTCAACCATCCTAGGCTGCCAACATACATAAGCCCAGTAAGGTAGCTGGTAAAGACTCTCACATACAAAGGATTTAAGCAGGAAGGAGTATTGGGCGCCATCTGATCCACCCCCTTCATTTTCATAGATGAAAATTCTGAGTTCCAGAGAAGTGGGGTGACTTGCCCAAAGTCACGTAGATCAGCACCAGAGATGGGTCTTGAACTAAGGTCTTTGGATTCCAGAGTGTGTGTGTGTGTGTGTGTGTGTGTGTGTGTGTGTGTGTGTTCTTTCTGTCAGATGTGTGGTCTGGGAGTTTGGTGGTATTTTTTTTTTATTTTTTGTAGGGGAGTTAGAATGGATGGAAGTTGCAGAGAGAATGCCACCTGACAGTTATCACGGTCCAACAATACAAGTAGTCATTCTAGGAGACTGCAGGTTCTCCCTCAATGGAAGCCCTCAAGCTGAGGCAAGATGACTACTTCTCCGTTGGTTTATGGTATAGATTCTTTTTTGCAAGGGCAGGTTAGATTCAATGACCCCTGAGCTCCCTTCCAATTCTGAGAGTCTGTGATTTTATCCTGAAAAACTCCTGAAGCATGAGTCACCGCTGCAGCATCCCCAATAAGCACTTAGTCATTCAGTCTCCACTTGAAGACCTCTGGTGACAGTGAACTCCCTACCTTTTGAGGCATCCCATTCCACTAACTGGCATCCCTTATAGTTAGGCCACTTTCTTTAATACGGAACTAAAATCTACCTCTTGTAGATTCTAACCGTTGGTCCCAGTTCTGCCTACTGAGGCCAAGTACAAATGGTCTAATCCCTCTTCTGCTTGAGGACACGTATCTAAATTCCACTTTGGCCACATTACTTACGTGACTTTGGACAAATCACTTAATCTCCCTGGGCCTGAATTTCTACCTCTGTAAAATGAAGGTATTGGTGTAGATGATTACCTCTAAGGCTTACTCAAGCTCTAAATCTGTGAACCTCTGACTGACACCCTCCCACCTACTTAACCAAGCTGCCTCCCTCATTCCCCAATATTTTACCAAGCCCTTCTTTGAAGCCAAGTATTCTCGGGCCTATATTCTGGATTGAGAATCTAAACACACATCCATTGTATAAGTCATTGTTGCCCCTGCCTCCCCCAAAAAAGTCATAAATCACATTTTGAGAGTGTGTTCTTTTTTGCATCTTTTTCTAATCAGAGGTTAATGGCCATATATCCACACCCCAGGAGTCTGGGGCTCTTTGTGGTCTGGTGCCTGGAAAAAATGCTTAGGAACAGATGTCCACATAGCCTAAGGAACTCTGTCAGCTGGGATCTGTTCCAGGGTTCTCATACCTCTGGGTATAACTTGGTCCTGGCCAGTGGTGCTAATGAGACCCAGGTTAAGGGTTTGATCTGAAGAGAAAGACCTTGTTCCATGGCCTTTGGCTGTGCCCTTGACATTGGCTAGTCCACATGCAGACCACCATCTTGGGAATGGATGACATTAGTCCTGGGGCATGGGGAGTGTGAAGAAGGAGTGGGAAAGGGAATGCGGATTTCCTAAGAAGAACTCAGAGAACTTTTCTAGCTGAGGGTAAAGTAGTAGAATGACTTATTTTCATTTATTTTTTTCTCCTCTTGTTTGCTCATAACTTACCCATTCTTGGAAGCCTGGAACGATCCAGGTTCTCCTACCCCAACTGCTCCTTCCTGCATGAATCTCTCCTTTCTGTATATGACAGTGGGAACAGTAAAACATATGCATTTCAGTTCCAACTTGGATGTAATGTGTGAGTGACCTTGGGTGTTTCCCTGTCAAGCAACCTCTAGCTTCAATTTCCTCATTTCTGTAATAAGGACAGCAACAGCAATACTGCCTCTTCCCTTCCCAAGTCGTGAGAATCAAAGAAAGCAATTGGTATTATAGAGTTTATAAAAAAAAAAACAAAAAAAAACAAACCTTGAGTCAGAAAATCTAGATTCAAATTCTATTCTTCACCAGGCTATTTGCCTTTACCTTTTTTTCTTCAAATTTATTTTTATTCCAAACTTGATAAAAACCAAATGAAGTGGGCATTTCCATGTCCATAGAAGAACAGGAAAATATCTATCTATCTATCTGTCTGTCTGTCTGTCTGTCTATCTATCTATCTATATATCTATATATATAACTATAGATTTTCATTTGTAAGAGGTAATATTTGAACTCAGTTTCTCTGATTCCAGAGCACTGTGCCACACTTCCTCCCAAAAGGAGAGCACCCGCTTCGATGAAGGGGATAAGGAATAGAATAAGTATTTATTCCATTATTAAGGTTTACATGACTTAAGCTCAAGACCTATGTGAGTTAGTAGAAGGATCTGTGATATCTGAAAAGGGCAGGCAGCTTCATTTTTGTCTTCATATTCCCAGTGCCCCTCATAATGCCCGCTACATACTTGGCATATGACAAATGCTTATTAAGGTATTGATTAGGACACAATAGTTGTTACCGAGTATTTGAAGACCTGATATGTGGGGACGGATTAGCTTAGTTCTACTTGGCCCCTGAGGGTGCAACCCATAACAATGGGTAGAATTTGTGGAGAGGCAGATTTAAGATTGATATTTGGAAAAACAGTATTGGCATTTATAGCTTTCCAAGAGTGGAGAATAGGAGCAAGTGAAATTCCCCTAGCAAAGACTAGGTGACCACTTATTGGGTATGGATAGACTTTGCATGTGTATGTATGTGCCTGTGCATGTGCGCATGTGTGTGTGGGGATGGGGGGGAACGTATGTGGGCTGGGTATGCTTAGTTCTCATTCAGGTAGGGGCAGGGCTAGACCAGGGATTCTTAATCTTTTATTGTATCATGGACCCTTTTGTCAATCTAGTGAAATCTTCAGATCCTTCAGAATAACATTTGTTTCCTGCATTCCTAATTGAAGGAAATTCTAAGTTTCAGTTAGAAGTTAGTGAAAATAAGGATAAATGGAATTCCCCACCCCCATCCAAGTTCATGGACCTGTTAAAATCCATCTATGGATCCTTTCAGGGTCTTTGCATCCCAAGTCAAGAGCTCCTGAACAAGACAAGAGTGCCCTGATTTCCCTTCCCAGCTCTAAGATTTGAAGACTCTATGAAACAAAGAACCTTCATATCCCAGCTGGTAGCACATTTGTTAAGGTATTTGAGAGCTTTTCAGCCTTGGATACCAAATGTTTACCAGCTCTTAGGGTTTCTGGCTCCAAGTTACTCAGCTTCTCAGTGGTCCCTTTATTTATTTCATTTTTCTTAATCACCTACAGATGACTTCAACCACCAGGCACTGGGCTCTCAGTTCCCCCAGGTTCAAAGGAGGTGTGAAACTTCTCTGGGGCATGGAATCCAGATGCCAACATCCAAAGCGCCAAGTGTAGCCTTGAAGTAGAAGTGAATTAACATGCTCTGTACCCAGGGACTCTGACAGAGGTCATACATAGAAACTTTCAGAGGAAGGGAAGACCAATATTAAGGACACACCAGGTCTGGGAGGAGAAACAGAGAGCAAAAGGACTCCACCGTCCTGGGGAAGGAGCCATGAAAGTGAGCGTTAGTTTGAGTGAGTCCAAGGCTATGAAGGAGTAAATTGTTTAAAAAGCATTGGGGGAGGGGGGGAGAAGATAACAAAATACAAACAAACAACCTCTTTCCCTTTGTAAAAATGTAAATGAGAGACCCTGATGGAAATCAGTAGGAAGGGGACCAGAGTTAAATCAACAATTCTCAGATTCTTTTATGCTTCGGTAGCTTCCAATTACTCTGAGTGCTGCCACCATTTGTTAATTCTTTGTCTCACTAATATATCCTGTACTACCCCAAACCCTCTATTCTTTGCTTTTGCTCATTCTGTTCCCTATCCAAGGCCTTTTTTACATTATCTATCTATCTATCTATCTATCTATCTATCTATCTATCTATCTATCTATCTATCTATCTATC